>NC_089586.1:67464732-67766916 GCF_019320115.1 Miscanthus floridulus | reverse complement strand
AGTTACTTGGCGTTTCCCCTGTGCATGATTATGTCAGTGTGATCGGACGCAGTCAGCCAGCGTCCGGTCGTTTTAGCGCCAGCGTCCGGTCGACGATCGACGCTGCGCTTCTTCTGCTGCTACTGACCGGACGCGCCGATCCTTTAGAGACCAGCGTCCGGTCACTTACAGTGACCACGTTCACCTGAGTTTAGGACGCCGGTGAAGTTTCTAACCCTTGCTCAAATGTGCCAACCACCAAATGTATCACCTTGTACACATGTGTTAGCATATTTTCACAAATATTTTCAAATGTGTTAGCACTCCACTAGATCCTAAATACATATGTAATGAGTTAGAGCATCTAGTGGCATTTTGATAACCGTATTTCGATACGAGTTTCACCCCTCTTAATAGTACAACTATCGAACTTAAATGTGATCACACTCTCTAAGTGTCTTGATCACCAAAACAAAATAGCTCCTACCATTTATATCTTTGCCTTGAGCCTTTTGTTTTTCTCTTTCTTCTTTTCAAGTCCAAGCACTTTATCATCACCATGGCATCACCATCATTATGTCATGATCTTTATTTGCTTCACCACTTAGAATATGCTACCTATCTCATGATCACTTGATAAACAATGTTAGTACTTAGGGTTTCATCAATTCACCAAAACCAAACTAGAGCTTTCAGCGTGACGCGCGAGCTGGGCGGTGGCGCAAGCAGTACCGCTAGCCGGTTGCCGGCGAGCCAAGGCCATGAGGATGGAGAGGGAGGGATTAAGTCGATGACGCGTGGACCCCACATGTCACTGAGATAGACGTTGTGTGTCAAAACTGCTCAACGTCGGTCAAAACAGCCTTGTCTTCGACCAGGTACTAAAAGTGAACGGTTTTGACAGTTGTGGTACCGGTCCTAGATGGTTTTATAGTTGAGGATTAAAATTAGACCGACCCAACAGTTAAGAGGCAAAAGTGGACTTTGTATGTTCGTCGGTCCTTAAGGGTGGGTCCCGTATTCTCCAAATTTAAAGTTTACATTTGTTGTGGCCAGCACGCGCGCTGAAGATGTCCACGATAGCAAATGGAATACTGGCCGTCCAAGTCATGATGGGTGGTTCTCGTTGCGTTGACCGACGGGCGTAGGCGTCATCTGGTCAGAGCCCTGCGCTCAGAACGTTGTCGTCTCGCCATTGGTCAGCCCGTGGCCAGTGGCCCGCGCGCATGGGCGCCCCCGAAGGACTAGTGTCTATCCATCATCGTGGCCTTCCGCCAGAAGCCACCCATCGGCATCGGAGCTGCCAAAGCAAGCAAACCGCAGGCAGGTACACCAAACGTGCCAAACCCTCCAACGCCATCCTCTACAGACGGCTCTCTCGCTGGCTCCCCGACTCCTCCCCGTCGCCGCCCTCCGATCCGTCATGGCCGCTGCCACCGCCGCCGCCGCGCTCGCCTACCCGGCGGCCATCCGCGCATCGCCGGTGCGCCGCGGCCTCGTCAGCTTCGCCCCTGCGCTCCGCTCCGGCCCCGACCGCAGCTCCCGCGCCGTCGCCCTCCCCGGTACGGCGTGCGGACCTCACCTCTGGAGTGTTAGCAGTAGTTTGCTTTGATTTCGTGGGTTTTTAGGCTCCGCATCGCTGGGAAGCTGCTGGCGATTACTATTGAAAGGATTCCTCGGTATTTCAAGTTTCACCTAGGCACTTGAACAGTGGGTTCCTGCTCTTTCGAATGCGTGCTTCCTCGGCGTTCGTATATCATCACTTTGTAACAACTTTGAGTGTAGATTTGGTATTACTTGTGTGAACAAGGCATATATGATGATGCCCTTGCCTGGTCGTTCATATTTCATAGGGAAACACGTTTGAACATGACATCATTTCAATTCCTTTTGTCAACAACTAAATTAATTAATATTTTTTTCTGTTTTACTAAGTAATAAATTGTATTTACAGGTGTAAGAACTCATGTTGCGGGTGTTGATGAAGCCATTGTACAAGGTGAGACAAAGTTGGAAGGTCCTGTGGTTGTTGTTACTGGTGCTTCTAGGGGTATTGGGAAAGCCACTGCATTGGCTCTTGGGAAAGCAGGCTGCAAGGTTAGCAATTTAAGTAATCTGCTTATAGGCATATAGAAGTTTTATCGAATGTGTATGGTGCTTCTCTTCAACTCTGCACAAGTAAGCTGCAAGCTCAAGCCCACAATGGTCATTGCTAGAGCAAGCTGTTAGATTATCAGTTTAAATAGATCATTATGCATAATGGATAAATGGTTTTATCTTCAGAATTTTATGAAAGCTGTGATTAAACTGCAGGTCTTGGTGAATTATGCCCGATCTTCAAAGGAGGCTGAAGAAGTCTCAGAGGAGGTAAGCTTGAATTGTGGCAAGTGGCCTCTTAATAAATACTTTGGTTTCCTCTCCTTTCTTCTTCTTGTTCGCTCCCCAAGCAATGCCTGAAAGACAGAGTTAAGCAGAGAAAACAGACTTAAAATGCAATGACAGGATGCGATGTTTAAATTAAATTTTGCCAGGCTTCCATCTACATTGAATATATATTGTGACTGATAAATTAATTTCTCATTAAGTTTTTTTCCAATCCACTCAAAGTTTTTGGACTTCTATTGAAATATTTACTGCTTCTTCCGGAAGTATCCTTTATGTTTCTCTTAGAGCAAATCATTCAAAAATTTCCATTAGGAAATAAATATATATGATATAGGATTGTTGATTATACTAGTGTGCAAACTTTAATATGGCAAAATAACCAATAGAGACCTCATTGCTTATTTTCTTTTCTCTTTTTGCATGGTAGGTTATCCGTAAATACATGTGTAGACGAGTTTGCTTGATGATAAATTATTACCCACGACTCAGAAAAAGACCCCACCAATATAGCGGTTGCATTCCACTAAACATTGTTGATCCTACTGTCATTCTAAAAGTTATCCTTAGTTGGTCTTCCATGTCCAACACATTTAAGATGACAATGTCATGTCAGTAATTGTATTTTATCAGGGCAACTGTTATCCAATCTTTATGTCTCAGCATTCTCTCAACTATAAATAACATTCCACCTCTAACGTCAAGATACATACATACTGATGCATGTAGTTTATGAGTTTTTGTCAATTACCAAAATGGAAAGTTTTACCGCCTGTGACCGAAAGTTTGAAGGGCGGGCCTGGTGCAAGCGGTAGAGTCTTACCGCCTGTGACTGGAAGGTCCCGGGTTCGAGTCGCGGTCTCCTCGCATTGCACAAGCGAGGGTAAGGCTTGCCACTGACACCCTTCCTCAGACTCCGCACAGAGCGGGAGCTCTCTGCACTAGGTACGCCCTTTTACCAAAATGGAAAGTTTCATTGGTGTGGGTCATGTTTCAATATGTACTTATATAATCAATGTTTCCCTTGGCCGTCAGCTAGCCCTGCCTAATCTCCAAATCAGTTTCTAGTTGCTGGTCTGGCATTAGGACTAGTGCCAGGTCCTAGGGGAACAATAAGGACTATGAATGAAACTTTTTTTTAGATGTCACAATTTAAATATAGCCTGATATTCTTTGGTCGTTGACAAGAAAAATATATATAGCGGGCTTTCCCTTATCCGTTCGCTTAGGTATCTGACTGTGTAGCGTAGTTCGCCGATTCCCGGGGCGCATACCTATACGTCAATAGCAAGGGAAGATGGAACTAGACTAATGTCATTTGATACGTCCTTTCAGGATAAATCAAATTGGTCAGTCAAACTCCATCAACCGCGAAAGCCGTTGCTTGTTTGGAAGCGCTCGTGCGACAATAGGCTATTGCTCGCTACAGATCAGCGGTGTATATACCTCTATTTCCCCATCACACTGTAAAAATAGGATAGGTTCGATCTATGGTCGTTGGGGGCCTCCCCCATCCATCACTGAATTCGATCATTCCTTGGATTCTTCCTCACTATCTCTCAAACTTAAAAAACTCCCCATCCCTTCGTTGTGCCCGCTCCTTTCTGTGGGTCAAGGAGTGGTGCGAAAGAGAATCAAAAAGTTCAATTGGTCTTTTGCAAATGGTTTGATGAAAAGGTTCTCATTCCCATGAATCTTGATCTGCCTCCTGGCATTGATAGCGATTGATCGAATTCAGAGTATGCGCGCTACAAAAGGCAGCTAGCCAATGAAAGTAAGTGGAAAGAATATAGTACTTTTGTACTGACCCCTCCGGGGCCCCCGGTTGTTTTGGCGCGCCCTATTCTTCGGCGATTGAGAATCTAATTTAAGAAAAGAAACTTGCTTGTGGGACTCCGAGCGATACCCTCAGAAACTCTCCTTTCCTGATCCTTTGCTTTACATCACCTTTACCAAAGTGGTGTGCTTAACAGCATCCTGTTCTTTATACTAATCTTAACATAGTCTTTGTACGTAAATAAGCAAAAATCCTCTACCAGTGAAATCTGAGAAGTCTGGCACTACCTGGCAGCAGGGAAAGAGAGTATAGACATCAACTCATCGATGAAGCAGTTTCTGTTACGAGAGTAGAGAAGGATAAGATTCTCTCTGTCTATACCAGAGACGGGAACAAGCCTAAGGGCCCTTATTTCTTGAAAGCAGAAGGACAAAAAGAAAGAACCAGACGAAGCAATGGTTTATCCAAACTTTAACAAATAATGCAATATATTTCGTAATCTGTTTGTGAGAAAGCGTGAAAAGAGCCAATGTGAATTTAGGTTCAAACTAATTGAGTAGGGGGTTTGGGGGGTGATAAGGCGAATGAGCTGTACGTTAAATATCTCTTCTTTTCGAAGACCAACCCTTACTTTCCAATCTTGAAATGAAAATCAAAGAATTTCATGTGTGCGCGCGTGAGAGCCTTTTGTTTCAACTTTATTGCATGTGAGTGGAGACATCCATATTGAGGAGAAAGCTCACTCTGGCTACTGAACTTGTAAATACAGTCGCGAAGCAGCTCTTCTATTAAATTAAATGAAATTAAGTAAATAAGGAAATCCCCTTTCGAAAGTGAGGCAGCTGCTAGTTAAAAAATGAAATTGGCTGATATCATGACAATATTAGGTAGTATAGATATCATTATGGGGGAAGTTGATCGTTGAAATGATAATAGATAGGGTAGAGGTAGAAACTATCAATTCTTTTTCGAAATCGGAATTATTAAAAGAAATCTACGGACTTATATGGATTCTACCCATTTTGGCCCTCCTACTGGGAATCACAATAGAAGTACTCGTAATTGTGTGGTTAGAAAGAGAAATATCCGCATCGATACAACAACGTATTGGTCCTGAATATGCTGGCCTGGGACTGCTTCAAGCTATAGCAGATGGAACTAAACTACTTTTAAAAGAGGATATCCTCCCATCCCGAGGAGAGATTCCTTTATTTAGCATTGGTCCCTCTATAGCAGTCATATCCATTTTATTAAGTTTTTTAGTTATCCCTTTGGGATATCATTTTGTTTTAGCTGATCTTAGTATTGGTGTTTTTTGTGGATTGCGATTTCAAGTATTGCTCCTATTGGTCTTCTCATGGCAGGATATAGCTCAAATAATAAATATTCTTTTTCAGGCGGTCTACGAGCGGCTGCTCAATCTATTAGTTATGAAATACCATTAACTTAAAACACACAGGAGATCTGCGTACCATCATATATTCATAAACTATAGATTGACATCTGTTGGTGTTTCAGGGGATTCTACTATTTGAATGGAGAACTCATTTCATGTTTTTTTTTTGGAGCAAATTTTTTTCAGTCTATTTTTGCACCAAACTATATCAAACTTAAACACATACTAATATTTCTATATTACAGATTGAAGCATCCGGAGGCCAGGCTATCACCTTTGGAGGAGATGTTTCCAAAGAGGCTGATGTTGAATCTATGATAAAAACGGTAGGTAAGTTGGGAGTGAATTTTTGAGTTACCAATTTGTTATTTCTTACATCAATTGTTCTCCTTTTCGATTCTGACAAATATACATGTGCAAATCGTGCACTTTCAGGCTGTTGATACATGGGGAACGATTGATGTACTAGTAAATAATGCAGGTACTGCCAAATCTATTTTTCGCTTTGCAACTACTCCCATTTGTTTCACTTCCAACAATTGGAACAAAAAACTGATAATAGGAATCACACGGGACACACTGTTGATGAGAATGAAGAAATCGCAGTGGCAAGATGTGATTGATTTGAATCTTACAGGCGTTTTCCTTTGCACGCAGGTATCCCCCCTCCCCCACCCCCCACCCCCCCTTCTCCCCCCATTTTGCTGCAACAGTTATTGTTTCCATCTCACATCAACATATACTTTGCAGGCTGCAACAAAAGTAATGATGAAGAAGAAAAAGGTTGGCAATGTTTTTCATTGTCAGACTGATGTTTTGTTTCTGTTTTTTGTTATTATGCATATATCTCACTTTGTATACCAGACTCTTATTTTCATACTGCAATGCAGGGAAGAATTATCAACATAGCATCGGTTGTTGGTCTAACTGGTAATGCTGGACAAGCTAATTACGCTGCTGCCAAGGCTGGGGTTATTGGGTTCACAAAAACAGTTGCTAGGGAGTATGCCAGCAGAAATATTAATGTGAGCACACCTTTTGATTCATCATCTCAAAGCTTTTATCCAGTTTTGCAGTTAGCGAACTATTTCTGAACTTCTCTATTTAGGCAAACGTGATTGCTCCTGGCTTTATTGCATCAGATATGACTGCTGAACTTGGTGAAGAGCTAGAGAAGAAAATTCTGTCAGCTATTCCCTTAGGTATAGTATTACTTACACGTTTGCATCCTCAGCTGTAACCAAATATTCCTTAGTGCCTACTCAATGTGGTTTTCTTCATTCATTAATCTGTTCATTCCTTACTGCTTTTCGCTCCTTTTGGGCAATGTGCTGGTCTGTATTTTTTTTAATTGTTTCTTGTTATTACTAGTCAGTGCATGTGTGAAGTTCATGTTAACTGCCTTTGATTTGGTTTATGAAAATGTAGGGACATAGGCTGTGTCAGCCAAATTCGTGTTTTTGTATTAATATTTCATAGTACAGATGATGACAATATAATTAATTAATACTAAATACTTTCAGTGTGGTTATTAGCTATTGACTGTGTGCATTCTTCATACATTGTACCATATTCAAGCATTAAGGATAGGAAACACACACACACACAAAAAAAAAAAACTCTTTCGAAATATTGAACCTAGATCTCAAAGAATCCATTGTTGTTACTGGTAGGTGGAAGGTCCAAGTGTTCATGTCATACTGGGGTTTTTAAAACTTTTTAATTGGTTCGAGGTCCAAGTGTACATGTCAGTGATACTGGACTTTCTAAAACATTTTGAATAGGTAGGCCCTTTTGGGATCAACGTGAATGCTGACTGGCTTGTTTTAGCCCTTAGATAAGCTAGGTTTCAAGCTGAGACTTCAGTTGAAGTTGGAGAGGGGAACAGACCTGTCCAAGTGTATCTATGAATGAATTTTATTTACCAGTGAGTTTAGAATATTAGCATGTTGAAAGTCACTTTGATGATTTATTTACTATGTAGTTCACCAGCAACAGCAGATAAGTGACATGTATATAGAGAAAGCAGCAACAAGCCCAAAAAAAACATGTATCAACAACAGCAGATAAGCTTACTAAATGTAGTTTGTTCTCTTTGAAAAGTAATTGAAACACCCCATTCTTTGGGCTGGTGTGTATACACCGGATGGTTATTAAACACAGCTACAGATTCAAATATTGTGTGTCATGAACTCATGATGGAACTGAAGATTTCTGTCGCTGGATTCACTATATCACCTTCCAGTTATTTTAGAGTACATGCTGATTCTGAAAACAAGGTGACTGATTGGATTGACTCACTATATAGCATGTTCCCGTGTAGTGCTCACCTTTGGCAAGCTTAGTAGTGCTCTGATCTATGAGTAAACATGATTACATGAGTGTTGGATAATGCAGTTTTGTGAATATAGGAAAAAATAGAGATGTTATCTCAATGCATCACTCTCCTGGAACTAATCGGTGTATACAAATTCCTAGGGCGATATGGTCGGCCAGAAGATGTAGCAGGTCTGGTGGAATTCCTAGCCCTCAGCCCTGCTGCAAGCTACATCACAGGACAGGTAGATGGTGTGCGATATCTTTTCTTGGTTCTTTAAACTTCTGAAGCGTTCTCACCGAGCTCCTTTGCCATGCAGGTCCTCACCATCGATGGAGGAATGGTAATGTAAGGCTTCAAATTTGTGCCTCTGCCTCTATCATGTGTCGCGGAAAAAAAAAATGTAATTCAGTTTTGAGGGCCATTTTTTAAGGGGTGATATCTTTTTGTGCACAGCGATTTGTGGTGTCTAGTTCGATTCAAAGGGAGTTGTAAGAGATACTAGAAATTTACAGACGTATATTTAGCTTTCTTTCTGAGCGATTGGCAAATTGATTCCAGGTTCCAGCTCCAGCCATGTTTTGGTCATTTGCATCTCTTATTGGCACGCTCTTTCCATAACTTTTCTGTCCCCTGCTCTTAGGAGACCTCGGCTTGGTTAAATCTTCTGTTTCTACATTTTTAATTTCGACGTGTGTTTATAGTTTTATGAAAACTAAAAGCCTGACGAGATTCACACTTCACCTGTGCAAGAATTGGGTTGGTTCTGAACAAAGTACGCACGAAGTAAGATGGCTTCCAGATGAAATAAAGGTGTTTTTTTAGCAGGCTCATCGATATTAACCATGCAAGATACTAGTTTCTGTTTCCATTTAGTGCCACAGCACTTACAATGCATCAAACATGAGGCCCACGCAGGATGTGCGTAAGATTGTATATACTAGGTTCGAACAGAATTTGAAGCAAGCAACAAACCCAATGCTCACGGAGCAAAGTCTGCTCATCATCCACAATTTGAAGCAAGCAACAAACCCAGTGCTCACGGAGCAAAGTCTGCTCCTCATCCACACATCCAGAGATATGACTGCTTTCGCAAAAAATATTACAGCATGAGTGCAATTGGGTCAAACGGTCACACAGATATAATGAACGTTAAACATTTAGTGATAAGATTGTAGACGAAGAGAAGTTGCCACCAAATATGAACGCCAATACGAATTGCCATTCAAACCAATCTAGGCATTTGTGGTAACTGAGGAAATACATCGTACTTTCGACCCACAGCAAATGTCCATACAAATCAAAACTTAAAACACTTCTTAGGGAGAGAAACAGCCGATGATATGCTAGGCACAGCATCTTACAGTTCTGACCTAGGCCTTGATAGCATACTTCCTCATGGGGAAGTACTTCTCACGCTTCTTTTCCCTCTCTGTCTTCAGAGAAAGCTGCAGGACAAACAGAAAAAAATGTCAGGCCATATATGATTAAAAAATCAACACAAAAGATCAAACACTCAGAGAAATATGTCATGCAATTTCAGCTACAAAGAACAGCTGGTGATGGATAACAGACTATCAATCAATCAATTGAAATTCCAGTATCACATTTTAAACACGTTATTGTTTCAATTCTCACTTGCCCACGTGTCAAACATTCAGAAACTGATTAGATATCACCATTTTGTGCTGTCATAGCAATTGAATGATAACACAACTGACTAGTGCTTGCAGACACCTGATAACCCTAAAACCTAACCTGGGTTGCAAAATATTAGTGCTCTTTCAGACTTGAGCTCCACATGGAGAGGGTTATCAGGTATCTGCAAATGCTTAATATCATATATGAACATATTGAATAAAAACCTTCATCAACCACAAACACTTCACCCTGATTTTGCACAACAAAGAGCACTAACACTATTCAGTTCATATATTCAGTCAACAAACATAACTCACTTTCTAAAGTTGCATTCATACACATAATCTATTGGCTCATGGAGCTTAGAGGAATTTCAAAAGAAATCATCGGTTACTCAATTAATGATTCATCCAACAACGAACATAACATAACTTATATACCACTTATTGAAACGAGCCAATCAAATCAATCCAACAGATTATCAGGATATTTATTCCTATCAATTAGAAAGGATATAAAAATGCTCTTGGAGTTGCACATCATGGAAGAAACATAACATAACTTAGATACCACTTATTGTAAACAAGACAATCAAAGTGCCATTGGAATAATATATACTCAAGGTTCAATCGCCATTCACTAACCATGATGTTAGTATCAAATGAAAGTTGTAACAGAAGATCTTGAAGTGTTTCAATTAAAACGCCATCTAACATTATTGAAAAGCAAAGGCTAGGAGCGGCCGTGGTCATAGGAGTATGGCGTGTATACCTGGTGCTTGGTCAGGCGGCGGCGGATGGCACGGGTCTTCTTGGGGCGGAGGTCGAGGGGGAGCAGCTTCTTCTTGTACGCCTCCCGCAGCGCCGACTTCTGCTTCTGCGAGATCACCGTGAGCACGCGCGCGATCGAGGTGCGCACCACCTTGCTGAGGAACCACAGGGGACGGGTATAATTCGACTCGATTCAGTCCAGTTCACGAGCAGAGAATATCAGGAGAAAATAGAGATTGCAGGGTACGCACATCTTGGAGAGCTTGTTGGGTGCGCCGCCGGTAACCTTGGCTACGCGGAGGAGGGAGAGCTCAGACTTGAGCTCCTTGAGCTGCGCCTGCAGGTCCGTCTTGCTCTTCCCCCGGAGCTCGTGCACCTTGATACGGGCTGCCAGTCATCGCCACACAACAAAAGGGGTGTCAGATCGGCGCGAAGATAAGGAGGATAACTCCAACGATGGAATCCTGGTGGTGGCTTACCCATGGCGACGGTGGCAGTTGCGGCGGCTGCGGCGGCGGGGTGGGGAGGAGCGGTGCGCGAGGGGAAGAGGAGGGGTGGCGGCGGCGGAGGATTTATATAAGAGGGGGGAGCGTGTGGCGGAGACAAAACCCTAGGCTGAATAGCGTGGGCTGACTGGGCCTAATTGTACTGAAGGGGATGTGACTGGGCTATAGCGTCGAAAGTCGGTTTGGATGTAAATAGTGGACGGTTGGTATTGAATTGGGTACCCATGCTAAATTAGACTGGTATTAAAAATGGACTGCGATACCAAATAAGATGTTTGATATAGATGAAATTGCTATTTGGAATCACGGACATGGCAAATACTAAATGTGTCGGTGCAGAAAGTGACCAACCAGTGAATATTTGTAGTTTTGCTGTACGTTGTGATCGGATGAGGCCTAACACTCAATGACACAAGATTTATACTGGTTCGGGCAACGTGTCCTACGTCCACAGTCGGGGTCGATCGGTGACTTTATTCCTGAGCCCAGGTGCTCGAAGTCTGCAGTGGGGTTACAAACGAGAAGGGAAAAGATGGGGTGTACAATAGGTCCGGTCGGCTCCGGTCAGAAGGGCCGAGAGTGACAGGAACTTCGCTATGAGCTAAGTGTTCAAGCGGGTGCTTGAGGTCCGAACCTGTCGGTTCTGTGGTTGTGAGCTATCGATCTAAGGGACTCTAATCAACTGGGACCGGTCTACTTGTTGGAGGAAGCGCACCCCCTTTTATAGATGAAGGGGATGACTTTACAAGTGAGATGGTGAGGGTACGTATGCTGTCGAGCCTTGTTGCCCATGCCTACCGAGCCTTGTTGCCCACACCGGCGGGTACAAAGATAGTGGTAGGTGGCTAAAACACTATTGATGTTACTGTAGAATGTTAGATGCATGTGGGAGGTCGTGCTGCCTTCTCCAGGGAAGGTGGATGTCGGTACCTGCAAGTATTGTTTGATGCCTAGAGGCATGTGAGGAGTCTCGCTATATTCACCTGGTACGGTAAATCCTGGCGTCCATACCGCTATCGATGCCCAGAGGCACGTGGAGGGCCTTACCGATGGGAGTTTTAGCGGCCCCTACAGTACTGTAGAGGGAGATGTCGGCGCCTACAATACTGTTTGTGTGAGGTGGCTGCAGAGTACTGTTCCGTGTAGGGTATGGTCCCTAGTACAGTGGTTTTGACTTGTGAGCCTTGCCTTGCCTTTCTCCACACGTCTTTTGGTTCCTACCGAGCGGGCATCCCCGGTCGGATGGCTCCAGTCGGCTCTGAGTGCGCCGGTCGGAGAAGAGCGGTGAGCAGGGTTCCTACGAGCCCCGGTCGGAGGGACGCGGGGTCGGAGTCGGAAGTAGCGCTTTGGGCCAAGCCTTCCGATCGGAGAGGCCGTCCGGAGGCGGCTGAAGCCCGAATTGAGCGCTCCGGTCGGATAGGTGGGCCGAAGTAGCTGACGAGCGGGCGTTGCTCTTCTTGGGCCTAGCCTTCCGGTCGGTTGCTGGACTGCCCCTTTGCCCTGATGTTTTTAGACTCTTGGGACGAGCCTTGGCGCAAAAGCCGGTCCTCGAGGGACCCCGGGTTTATGAACCCGACAAAATGAATGTTTGGATGTACATCTTGTCGAATTGAATTGACTCATCTTCTTCCCCACCCATAATGCTCCTTCCTGCACACAACTCCCATGGCTCGGGCTCCGGCTTGGACACGGCCCCGCTGCCCTAGTGGTGTGGAGGAGACTGGGCTCCTGGGATGGCGATAGAGAGGAAGAAGGGGGTCCCGAAGCTGCCGAAGCTGGGGAAGAAGGCAAGATCCCACACTTGCCGGACCTAGGGAAGAAGGAGAGGGAGGCGTCAGGGCGGCGACCTTGATTGCCGAAGCTAGGGAAGAAGGAGAGGGAGGCGTCAGGGCAGCGACCTTGACTGCCAGAGCTGGGGAAGGAGAGATCCCACACCTGTCAGACATGGGGAAGGAGGGAGGCGTCGGGGCGGCGACCTTGACTGCCGGAGCTAGGGAAGAAGGCGAGATCCACAAGTGCCGGACCTAGGAAAGGAGAGGGAGGCGTCGGGGTGGGGAGAGGGCGGTGACCGACGGGGGAGTCGGGGCAGGAAGAGCGCGTCCGGCGAGGGAGTCGGGGCGGGGAGAGAGGCGTCCGAGGAGTCATCACGTCGGGTCGGGGGAGAGAGGGCGGCGTCGCGTCGAGTCGAGGAATAGAGGGCGAACAATTTTAGCCGATACAGAGGCTTACCCATTTGTATTGGGAGAGGTCACTCGTTGTTCTAGTCCAATACCAAGGTATTGGTGTGTAATTCTAAATCTCAATTGCATGGACATCCAAACACAAGAATTCAGGAAACACACCTCCAATTCCAATTCCCAGCCTCCAATGTCTACATCCAAATGGGATATAAGAGTTTACTTTTACCCTTTTATATTATTTTTATTTCGTTAACGAACAATTTTGATTTTTTGAGACCGTGTTCAATATTCTTCTTCATTTTAAATTTGCACAAGGTTGTATCTTGTACGATGCTCTCTCCTCTTGAATAATAGACGGGTATATGATGTGTCCATGAGTTGATGCAGCAGCAGTAATCAAATTTTATTGTTTTATATACAGTCTCCTTTTATGTCCGTGTCAGATTTTTTGAACTGTCCTCCCTTATCAACTTTTTAATGCTAGAGTAGACTTGTTATCTTATAAGTGAAATTTCAGACAAAATTGAACTATGCATCTAAACATTGGAGATTTTGAAAACATTCCACCGGGTCAAACCTCAGTTAGCTATTTCAGCAACGGATGTCTCATTAATAGGTGAGACAAAACCCACAGGTCGTGGTAAAAGAGTAAAGTAGAGTTTGACTCGTGTAATGTTTGCAATTTTTTTCTTAAAGGAGACTTGAGTGGATTTTAATAACGACAGAAAATTAAATGGAAAAGAAAATTAAATTATAACTTCACTAATAGCTACTCTCACCAAAGCTTGAAAATACCAAATTTTGAATGAAAGCAATTATAAACCGCAAATCAATATAATTAGGTATGTTTGGATTCACTAGTACAAATGGCTAACAAAATAAACTTGCTAACCACTAGCAGGGTCTGCTAACAGTTATTTTGCTCTTACAATACATTTACATCTACAACCCAATTAGTAGCAGGCGAACTCAAGCAGTCCCATACACCATGCTTACCTAGCTAATAGTTAGCAGCTATTTGCTAGGTAACAATTGCACTAATGATCCAAACAAGATCTTAACCAATACTTCCACCTAACCCTGTGTGTAACCGTGTCCTATTAATCCTTTCTCCAAAATCAATATACAAAATAATACTCTTCATCCAAATTGTAAATTATTTTAGGTTTTTCCTTAACCAAACTTCCCTAGCTTTGACAAAATTTATCAAACAAGATTTATTAGACACAGCAAATTTTTTTTTTGATAATGCATTTATTTGATATTGTAGATGTTAATATATTTTTCTATAAAATTTGGTCAAGGCTAAAACGTTTGATTTAGAACAAAACCAAAACATTTTATAATTTAAAACAAAGGGATAGCTGCAAAAGAAAACCAATTGCCCAAATGTCCAGTGAGCTCAATCCTAACAAAGTGTCCCCGAAACTTCAGAACAAAAACCAAGCTCAAATCAACCAAAGGAAATTATGATCATCAACAAAACAGAATCAGATCCCCAAGAAAAAAAAGCAGCATAATGATTTTTAGACCAAAAAAAGAAGCATAATGAGTTGAGAGAATCCAACTGACGGGCACTCTTGCCTTTCACTTGAACGGCAGGTTACAACGGCTACCACCAACCAACCAATTCCCTAGAACAAAACTGTGGTGGTGTCTCTTCCATCACGTGCAACAATGCTGCATCCCAATGCTCTACTGAACCTAACTAGATCAGGGGCGGATCCAACGGTGGGGCGGGGGCGGGGGGGGGGGGGGGGGGGGGGGGGGGGCTCGAGCCCCCTACCTATGGAGCAGTGGAACCCCTGTGGAACCTACATGAATTTTTAGGCAAAGTTTTATAGTGTAGGGGGGCTAAGACTTAAGATCGAGTAGCAGTGTTGTTTAGCCCCCCTGAAATATTTCCTGGATCCGCCGCTGAACTAGATCATCCATGCATCACCACAACTGCAAGAACATATACATGAAACAGGACAGAGCAAGAGATGAGAGGGATGTAGTCGCCAGATGTTCAGCATTGGAGTCGGTCGAATCGACGTCAGGTGGGCTCAATCCTCCAGTGCTCCCAGTTCCTTTTGGCGACGTGGGAGTCCCTGGCATGGATGTTGAACCAGCTGATCCTGTTTGCCCGGCAGTGCTGCAAACAAGAATTACCATGATCAATATGACCCTGTTTCAGAAACGAGGGTATAAGTTCTGTACATAAATAAAGCATACTAAACTGTAAAAGCTACACAAACTATTTATGTGGGGTCATCAGATTAATAAAACTAAAGTACGGACACAGCCAGCAATCGAATCTTCATCGAAAGGCTTCATTTATTTTTTAAAATCTGTTTTTGTAACATCACTGGTAATGCAGTATATTTTGTAGACCAATAGTGCAGCAGTTACATTCCCAATGTGTTCCCTTATCTAAAAAACATTCCCAATGTGTAACATTCGTGCTACCAAACTAGCTGTTCGAGCAATGTGGTCTCAACTAAAACTAAATATATAGCCATGAAAACATGACACATCTCTGTAGTATCTTATTTTCTTATCCTCTTCTGTATAAAAAGATCTCTTAGTGCCATCCAGCAAACCATTTTTTTTAGCATGGTGGAGTTTACATTAAGCAAGAGATGTAGGAAATCAGCTCTGGTTGAACAAAGATCCTGTGAACTCATGGTGTTTAGTGTACCCTAACAAATTCTCCCTATGTAAGACACTCACGTTCTGTACGCATCATATCCAAAGTCATAAAACTCACAATATTTGGGAGTTCCATAAGGAGCAATAGAGTTTACAGTTTATGACCATTTCTTCCATCAAGATGCACGTTGTATTCATTACTAGAAGTAGTGCTATGCTTGCTAAAAACCTATTTCTTAAAGTTGAGCAAACATTTCCAGCTATAATGCAGCTTGAAGAGTTGGTGCAAAATATGAAAGGCTCAGCAGAGCTAACTTTCACAAATGAGTGATGGTGGCATGCTGCTACTTATCTTTTTTTTGTAATGTATCTGATAAATGTCTATATATCTTAGGTATATTGAATTTCGACAACAAAATAAATTACGAAATGAATTGATGAAGCTATATATAATTAGAAGTTCCACACTGCCTGAGTCATTTCTGCACTACTTCAAATGGAGGCTAGTAAAATTTTACCTTGGAGATGAAGGGTAGGTGCATGATCCATAACCTGAAATGCAAAATACATATTTTTGATGAATAAGTAGATTCCACACATACTTGTAAGATTTTTGAAAAGATAAATGCCTGTTTCACTGAAAAAAGGTAGAGGAGGGGACCGGAGGGGGCAAAGACGGTTTGAACCTTGCAACACAAATACCACACATTTAAGAAACTTTAATCTAATACTACAAAAGAGAATATGAAAACTAACAGAGCCAAAACTGACATGTAAGTATGTAATCACATTAGAATAAAGGCAATACACACCTATGAGACGTGTGCAAGTGCAAACTCGTTTTTTTTTATGTAGAATCATTCTAACTTAGTTCATCTGAAGGCCATATTCCCATTTGAATGTTTGGTATATTTGTATAGTTCAGCGGAACATATCATCGCTACGCCTTTTCAGTGAAAGTTCTCTTCAAGAAGCACATTAATCACAATGACGACTAAATATAAATATACATTCATGTAGTTTATATATATATATATATATAATATAATCAGAGTATGTATTAGAAATTGTTGCACTTTAAGTCCTCTGCAACTTCTCTTACTCCGGAGTCCGGACAAACATACATACCACAATAAGAGGCAAAGGCTCATGAACCCACATGATATTATCTACAATTTAATCCTTGGACAATTGGAACATAACTGTGAGAGCCAAACTGAGAATTAACATAATTTATTTATCATGAATTACACTTGCCTCATGTTGCGTGTGTACAGCAAGTCAGCAACCACATTTGCATCAAGTTGTGCTAGATGTATTTATCATGAATCACAAGATGTATTGTATCAACCCAAATATATGTCACAGTAAAATACGCAACAAAATGCACTCCCTGTTTAGCATCAAGTTGTACTTTTTTTTGGGTTTAGAGCAATGTTTTTACAAGCTACAGCAATCGCGCACCATGGACTATAGGACAAAGAAGAAAAACATGCCCATAGGTTATCGGCAATGTTGATGCCGTCATTTTCTCCCGATTACTGAAGCAGTAAAATTTTCAATTTTTCATTACCACCACCTAATGACTTTTCTCCTATGATATCAGTATGTACTAGTATTATTCTCATATGAAGCTAAACAATGGCAAAAGTAACGAAGAAAAAATAACCAGATGATGAAGAAAATTAAATAAATAAATGATGCGAGAAACAAACGATATATAACCCAAAGGTCCCGAAAAAGAAAAGCGACCAGTTTAGCAGAGTATGGTTGCGCAAAGCAAAAGAGACAGAGGACGTACTCCAAGACCGAACAGAAAAGCAAAAGCAAAAGGGATGCCGGAGACGGCTTGATGCGCAGATACAGACGGCACAGTGAAGAACATGGAACAAGCTAGGCGGAAAGTTGGTTAAGCGTACTGACTGGGGTCGGTGAGAGAGACGGTGGCGGTGCCGGCGAAGTCGCATGCCCCCGGCGCGGCGCGGGAGCGCTGGAAGATGGAGTTGAAGGCGTAGGAGGCGTGCGCGGCGAGGGTGTTGGGCAGGTAGCAGAGGCCGCTGGACTGGATGGGCGCGCAGTCCGCACCGCCCGCGGGGCCGCACGCGTAGTCCAGCGCCGACTGCAGCGCCTTGTCCGACGCCCCGCTCCGCGCGATGCACCACGCCGCGCCCGCCGGCCGCGCCACCAGGAGCACCAGCGCCGCCAACGTCACGGCAACGTCGAGCCACAGCGCCGCGGGGAGGCGCCCGCGCCGCCGCATGTGGTGGGGTCGACGGAGCAAGTAACGGCGGTCGAGGAGAAAGAGCGAGAGAGAGGGGAAAGGTGGTGGGAAGGGAATGTGGAGCGAGAGGGCGATGTCGCGATGGTGGGTGTGGGGATATGTGAAAGAGGGAGACGAGGAGACGGTCGGGGGCGCCGGGCGGGAGGCCGGGGAGGAGGATCTCCTTCTCGCGCTCCTTCCTCCCACAAAGCTGCTTTCTTTTCTCCTTTCTTTGCTTGGACGGGTGGTTGTTTGTATTGGGCTGGGCTTATTAGCTATTTGTTGGGCATGGCCATTCTAGTATGTGTATGTGGATGCAGATTCCATTTTTGCATCCTTTCCTTGAGTGCCTAGGTTTGTTTCAGCCCAAAACACAAAGAAAAGTCCCTGTCCGGGAAAACGTAATAAGCAAGACTCCAAAGATACCTTTACCATTCCGGTAGAACTAACGTCCGTCCGCCCGGACGCCTCTATTGCTGGGCCAAAAACTGTTCATCTACTTATTCATATTCACTCGTTCCTCTTCCTGTCGCTCTTATTAGCTCGTCTGTCGCTTCCGAGCACACGGTCGCTAGCCCTCTGAGGCGCACTGCTCGGCCGTTAGCCTTGCCAAGCACGGCGCGCGGCCGCCTCCGAGTCACGACGCTCGGCTGCCGGCCCTGCCATGCGCGGCGCGTTGCTGCCCTCCACAAAGTCGCGCGGCCGCGGCCTCCTCGCCACTCGTGCAGCCGGTGCCTTCCTTCCACGACGTGCAGCCACTACCGCTGGCTCGCCGCCTACAAGCGCCGCTGGGCCGCTGCCTCTGGTGAACAGCACGCACCGACGAGCCTCCATTCTGCCATGCAGGAAGGAGATGTTGCGTTGAAAGCGCATATTGCAATAGCATGTTTGAATTGTTTCAGTTATATTGCAAGTGTTTCATATAGATGTTGCAAAAAATAGATCGTGGTGTTGCACATGTTGCAATGATTGTACATGTATGTTGCAAGCATCCGGTCCAAATGTTTCATCTGCTTTTTCAGACGTACGTTGCAAGTGTGCTTATTTTGATGTGTATGTTCGAAATATTTCAGCTGTTTTAGTCTTATGTTGCAATAAGTGTCTTTATGTTGTAAGCTGCAAGTGTTTTATCTGGATGTTGTATATGTTTCACACACATGTTGCAAGTGTATGTTCTAAATGTTTCATCTGCTTCAGACGTATGTTGCATTCAAGTGTTTCATGTTGCAAGTGTTTCGTGTTTCAGAGGTATGTTCAGAGAGTCATCGGGGCATGGCCTAGGCGCTAGGTGAAGGGGCGCGGCGAGCCCGGGGCCGTCGGATGGGGCGCGTGACGCGCTTGGGATCCTGCGAACGGGGCGTGATCGTCCTCATCCTGGCTCTCGAGTCCTGCCCGCGCGGAACGAGAGGAGGGGGTCAGGGGGAAGGAGCAGTGGGCGCGGGGTGGGGCGGGACAGACCGGGGTGGTATGCGTTCGTAGCGGGATGAGGCAGATGGAAAAGGACTGTAGCGATACGGTGGGAGTGCGGCACGTTTCTGCTGGGCCATTCGGTACTGTC
This sequence comes from Miscanthus floridulus, assembly GCF_019320115.1. Lineage (NCBI taxonomy): Eukaryota > Viridiplantae > Streptophyta > Magnoliopsida > Poales > Poaceae > Miscanthus > Miscanthus floridulus. Next base: position 67,747,516 of record NC_089586.1, on the reverse strand, counting down.
CGATGGAATCCTATTCCCAGCGAACGTTCGGGCGCCGGCAATTCCCTTACCATTCTTTCCAAAATGTAGCTTGGTGAAGGTGGTTTTGATCTGAAGCATGGCATTTCGAAGTTATCAACCCATGCAGATCCAATCTTCTTCTACGGAGAGGCAAGAGTGGCACAACCCTATACCGAGCGTTTGTTACATACATAGTGAGCTGTCGAGGGTGTTAGTGTTAGGGGTGGGTGTTGAATGTAATACCTTGGCCAATTATGAACCTATAGTAGTTGACCTCTGTGTCCCATATGTGGTTGTAGTTAGTGCTTGGAAGCTTAGGAGGTTAAGAGTCAGCTTTTAATCCTTGTCACTACCTTTTTATATGAAACGAGGATGAAAACGTAAGAGAAATGTTATGTGTGTATGGGCTTTTCCAAGTACCATAAGTAGATTTTGGACGCATGAGGTTACAGTTGAGGAGAGAAAATAAGAAGGTAGAAAAAGAAAGCCAGTTGCACCGACCCAATGGCGAGTGTCCTGGTGGTCAATCCTAGGTAGCATCACTACATTGTCGTAGTTTTACTGGTGCTTTCATGCGCTTCTTCTCTATTTTAGCAATACTTTTATATTATCAACTAGTACAAGTAAAATATTATTTTTATGATTTATTAATTATCTTTGTGTCATAACATATCAACTTTTTCTCCTTGTCTAACTATAGAAATAATTATAAATTGTAAATTATTAATTGTCTTGTGCCAACACAAATTAGATTTTGTCATGTTTATGATTTTGTCTAACAAGTTTTTATTTTTAATTCTCGAAACCGTAAATTGCAGATTGTGCCTAAAATATTATAACAAACTAAAATTAAAATTTTAATATAAAATATAGCAATAACCGTCGTCCGAAAGAAAAGTAAAATTCATGCACCTGAATTTTAGCAAGTCCTGTTTTTGCGTCATTTATTTCGTAGCTTTATTACAACATGAACATATAGCAACCCCATTTATGAGAGGCAAATTACTTTTCTTAATGAATTTTAGCGAGTCCCATTCTTGCGTCGTTTATTTCATAGCTTTCTTACAACATGAACATATAGCAACCCCATTTAGGCCCTGTTTGGTTCTAAATAAGTCACCTACTTATAAGTTAAAAAGTGAAAAAATGACTTATTTTGTCAAACACCACCGACTTATAAGTCACCCCTGCTTATAAGTTTTAAGTTGGTTCACCCCTACTTAAAACTTATAAGTCACCCTTTTTCACGTGGGACCCACATCTTTAATGAGATTATAAGTCATCTACGACTAAATAGACATGACTTATAAGTCACTGGTTTTCAGTCACCTGACTTAATAAGTCACCTGACTTATAGAAACCAAACATAGCCTTAATTATGAGAGACAAAGTAGTTGTCTCAATGCAAAAAGTTCTCTTGTACCACAGTCCTGGTGGATCCAGCCTGTTGCACTCCATCATGCATTTAGCATACGCTTCTTGGCGATGGCTTTCAGTGGAGTAGCCATAGATATCACAATTCCAAACTTCTCTGTCATATCGATACCATTTTGCCTGGCCTCTTCAGGAAGCGTCCAGTCGAAGTGGTGCAGCAGCGACGCGAGGATCAAATGGACAGTTCTATACGCTAGCGGCAAGCCGAGGCATATGCGGCGCCCGCCACCAAACGGGATCAGCTTACAGTCCTTGCTGGAGAAATCAGCGCTGATATTGTTTCCGTCGACCATGAACCTCTCAGGCATGAATTTATGTGGATCAGGCCATACGTCAGCGTTCCTGTGAACTGCCCAAATGTTGAGTATAATGGTGGCCATACGTCACGCCTGTCATGACCCACGTTCTTCCCATACCCTTTTCTGTGCTCTTGTCGGACCCTTGCCCTGTCATCGTACTAGTCAGTAATGGCATCGCACGTCGCTCGCCTCGAACGTGCGGAATTTGGTCGATTCATCATAGTGATCCCACATGGAACCTGGTGAACTTTGCTAGGACCACTGAACGCTCTGCCTTTATAAGCAGAGCCTGACTTAGCCCTTGGTACCACCACTCGGTGCACTTTAGCTCGCTTGGCTTTTCCTTTGAGCCAGCTTTTCGCTTAGTCTTCCTCACCACCACCGCCAGAAATGGCAGGAACCTGGGTTAGTACCTACTTCCTGAACATTGAGGGTTTTCCTAGAATCTTGCATGCCACCCTACAAAAGCTCGAAGTTAATGATCATCCCGAGTATGAGGGCCATGAGTATGAGGAGCATGGCACCGAGTGGTGTGAGGTTACCATCTACATCGGGAAGAGTGAAGAGTTCCCCGACCTCACTGAAGCCTGGAGTGTGACCGCAACCTGGGTTTCGCTTCATCGACACCTACCAGGTTGTGGCCCACAAAGCCTTGCGGTACCTTTACCTAGATCTATGAAGAGCCCATTGCCCGTACCCCCATGAGGTTCTTTCCTCTCTTGGACAAGAATCGGTGGGCATGGAAGGCTCACATGGAGGCTTTGCAAGGGCGAGATGCACAAGAGGACAATCCAACCATGGTGCACTTGACCACGTACCTGCTTGCTTTGGATGAGCAGTATGACCGGTAAGCCTTGGAGCTGAGGGTGTGCTTTCGGCACGTCGAGGAAGCCGAGATCTTCAATCAGATGCTCCAGGTGCAGCTCGCCGAAGCGCATGCCAGTGCTGCAGCTGCTGAGAGTTGGGAGACTGCCATGTCGGAAGCTCTGAAGGAGGCTGAAGATCGGCATGTCCATCAGCTACGGGTGGCCTATCTTGTCCCCAGGGCCAAGCGGAGGACACTGGCTGCTGAAAGGCAGGATGCCTTGATCTTGTAAGGGATCCCTATCCAACCGCCTAAAAGAAGGAGAATTGGTGTTGCAGCACCGCCAGCACCTCCACTGTCGGAAGTGTCAGAAGAAGAGCCCTTGATTCCTCTCATTCAGCCATTGCCACGAGAAGATGTAGATTAGTTGCCTTAGGATGCTGTACCCATAGTAGTAGTGCTTTTCATCACTGTCCTCCGGTATTGTATTCTTACCGTTGTTGTTGGTCCATAGTTGTTGAGATCATCTGCCAGTAGGGAAGGTGAATGTTGTATCGTGCATGGGGGCCTAAATGCCTGTATGATGTACCCATATAAGACCGTTGGAACATGTATTTTATTTAGTTCGCTGTGTTTATTGCGTCCATCTACTTTAAGTCTTGTTAGACGTCCTCCAAGTTTTCAAGGGCGATATTAGCGGGTTACAAGAGAAATTGACATTCAGATGCCAACAGATCAGCTGTGATTGGATATTATTGGTCACTGTATCGACTAATTGTGGATGTCCCAGCAGAACACTTGAATCGCTTTAAAACAAATCCGTCATTGGATTTGAATTCCTTGTCCCTTGTTGTGAAGGGAACCCTTGTTGTTTGAATTTTCCCTTGCAATACTCTCCTTATTCTGTGGTCTATGACCCCACCGCCCTCATGGCGTGTAAGTTGGTAATAGTTGCCTGGTTAAAAGCTTATGGTGCCACGATGAAACCGAGGGCCCCTTGTGGAACAGCTGCCACATGGTGACTGCTGCTTCGGCACGCGCTGGTATCGAGGTTGTTGACCAAGAACCTTTACCAAGTTACACTGCCATACCGCTTTTGGCTACAAAATAATTTTTCCTTGGAATATTCAGGGTGTTCAAATAGAAATCCACAACGGGTTGATGCAGAAGTGCTCTCTCAAGGTAAACAAGAGGTGGTTTTAGAGGAAGAAAGTGTAACATGGTCTTAGTCTACATGAAAGACGGATGTGGACAAGGAAGGAAAAGGAAAAGAAGAGTAGTAGGAAAAAGGTTAGTCGTGGATAGTCGGGAGTAATTGTAAAAGTCTGAGTGGATGTCATGTCCCAAGCTCTATGTTTAGTTGACCGCGCTACGCATGCTGAGTGCATTTCGCTGTGTGCCCTATGAACATCGTCGGTGTCAGGTCCATTATCGCCCCATTTTCGCATGGCCGCGGCATCATGCCGTGCTCGCCGTCTTTGTGCACTGTGCGTTTCTCCTTTTCCCAGCATCCAGTCAGCTCTCGACTCTCATGCCTCGTCCCTCATACCGGACCCCCCCATTTCCTTCTTTTTGTGGACACGACCGCCCGCACGCCTGCCTCGTCGAGCGGACCCCCCTCTCATCTCCTTTATTTCCCCCTTTGCCACTCGCGCAGGAATGCGCACCATGTCTTCAACCTTATCTCCACAGCATGAACCATCTGTGTATCCCATCCACGCTGCCTCCACTTCTGGTGTGTTGCGCCTCACCTCCGTTCATCGCTATAAAATACCCTTGGTCCTTGTTCTTCTTCATCCCATTTCCTCGCATTCTGAGCAGAGCTATGAAATCCAGTCGACATTGTGAAGCTAGGTTCATCAGTCAGAGGTGATGGTGTAATCTGAGAAGAAGGAAGAATTTGATCCATCGAAGAAGTTCAAGTTCCCTTTGGTTAGTTTGATCTTAGGGTTCCTGATGTTTGACTTCTCAGTCGACTGTTTCCGATCTGTTGGTGCTACGCCATGTTTTGGATAATCATTATCTTGTTATTTCTTCATTGCCCTCGTCTATCTTGACTTCTGATTAAGTCTCAGTGGTATTAGGATTGCTCTAAACCATATATTCCTAGATCTCCCGTGTGGTTTAGTATTCGAAGTCGTGTAACCTTTCGTGTAATCCCTGATCTACGGAATGTAATCGCGTTTCCCCTCTTCTAGTTCTTGTTTCGAATCTCAAGACAAGATTCTTTCTATGGGGGGTTGGTTGTAACACCCCTGGTGTTACGAGCTTGTTTAGCACCGCGATTTAGGCCTAAGTAAAATTTTCGAAGCGAGTTTCTCTGATTTTTTTGATTTAAAATGCACTCCTTGTGTAACTATGGCGCTAGTGCTGCTGTAAACGTCCCTATCTGTCATAGAACCGACCTAATTTATAAGAGTACAAGTACAATGGCAGCCCGCAAGCGGTCAGCACTGTCATACTTGAACCCATATAAACCCGGTAGTCCGTCGAGTACCACGACGGGTCTCGATAAACGATTTACAATAACCAAGATCGTACATGATTCAACATACATGTTCACATATTACATAAAGTTCACAGATACATTTCCATCATTAGAGTATGAAACAAAGTTATTACAAACCGAGTTTGATAGATAAAAGTGGAAGCAAATTAAGTTTGATAGTAAAGTTTCCAACATGGTTTAATATAGTGCCGAAATACGATCACAGTCCACAAAAGCATGTAGAGGATTAATAAAGAAGCCTGCCCAAGGCTTACTCCTCATCCACAGCGGGATAGAAGCAACTCTTGCAATAACCATGATAAACAGTGCCATCTGCAACAATGGGAAATAAAACCCTGAGTACGAGAAGGTACTCAGCTAGACTTACCCATCATAAACTAGAAATAAAATGACTCCAAGGATCATGCAAGGCTATATAAGTGGAGATAGCTTGACAACATTTTGCATAAAAGCGATTAACTCAGTTATACAATTATGATTCTGTTATCAAGTTAATTATAACTATCCATCTCTAAATTAGCAACTAACCTATGCCAAACATGTGGTATATCATTTTAACAGCATACTAATAGTAACCATAGCAGGTATTGTAATTCCATATCTCATTCGAACCATCATATTCCATAATACAATTACTACGATGTTGGGGCTAGCCAAGTTTCTCACTATCCAGGAGAGACGGCGATTCGAATCGATTTCAACCAGCTGGGAATTTATTCCTAGCACAAACCCTGACAGACCAGATCATTAGTCGCCTTAGGTCACCTTTGGTACAACTCAGGTACACAATTCGTGGGTTCGTACTGCGCCGCACAATTGGGGACACCAAATGCTAGGATGTTCAGAACTACCCTGCCCTTGGGCTCAGTTTGGCTCCCTGTAAGGAGCGCACAATAGAATGGGGCCCGGCCTGAGTTGAGCTACTCGGCTTCGCAGTCGAAATGAGTTATCCGGCCAGCTAAGTGATAGGCATGCGTTCAATCTTATCAGAAGTGCCAACAACGGTATGGTCCTTAACCGGCATAGACGAAATCACATGAGTCAACATACGCATAGACTCCACCCGGCCTCAATTTACATCACCCCATGGTTATGTTCCACGATAGCAAATATAGCCAACCGTGCTCCGGTATCTACCTATATCTCGCAGGTGACAGGCAAATCACCCGACTTCTACCGGTCTAAGCATGGCTAAGCATATATTCGATCCTGGACCTACACAGGGTTACGGTGTATATATCTGGACAAGGAATTTATATGCATCAAGTGGTTCCATTCAATTCTTATAACCTAATGCATCAATCATAAGGACTTAAGTAATCATTTGTAAAATACTGGGAGACTTAAAATGCTCCGGGGCTTGCCTTTCAGAAAGGACGTGGGGCGGTGATCAGGGCACTCCGGAAGCTCTTCTGGGTTCTGCTCCTCGCCTTCAGGAGCTGCAGCTTGAGGATTCTCCTGCTGGTCCCCTTCCTCTACTTCGTCGAACTCCAGCAACGTTATTTCTTCCTCCGATCCTAGATGCATGAATATGGCATAAGGTATTGCGAATGCGTATATGTTGACAAGTATAGTTGCATGATCAGTGATGAATGCATTCTTGTAAGTATTCTTAACAGCATGTTGTTTAAGGAATAACAAGTGTATCACGTGTTTACTGAGTATGTGCATATCTCTTCTTGATTATTCAATTAACTACTTCAACAATGCATCTACTATATCACCAAACAGCAGCTACTCATTCTACTCATAACTGAAGTTCTACTTATCCAAATGCTGTGATCTTGGACTTTCTAGAAAGCTTATAAAATTGTCTACAACTCTTATTTAATCACCAAAAGCTAATTCACAATTTATCTTAACCAAAACAGACAAGCAACCCAGTGCTGTCCAGAAATTCCAGAGAATAAGCAATTCGGAAATACTAACTTTGAAACAGCCATAACTCCTAAACCCTTTGGCCTATTGCTCTGAAATTTTAACACAAGATACATGAAGAAGTTTTCTACAACTTTGTTATTAACCATTTTTACAGCAAACACCATTTTTACCATGCAACATACCAAACTACCAAATCTTGTCCGAAAACTCTTCAATTCGCATTATAAAGCAACAATACTTTTACTTCATGTAAGCATTCAAAGTTTGACAACACAAAGTCTACCAACAGTTTACACATACCAAATACACCCAAGAAAACCTAATGGTGAAGCCCAAACTATTTATTTAAATGCCCTTATTATTTTATTTAGATACTTAGGTTAAATAATAAACATATACTAAATGTGCATCATAAATTCTCAAAAATTTACAGTGCCTTACTAATGCTACCAAAAGACTACTGTAAAAGTTTCATGCCATTTTACCAAGTAGAACATTCTATACAAAAATGACAAGGCAGAAAGGCTTATAATAGCAAAAATAGAAAACCCTAGTGAAAAGTGTCAAGCAACAGATTTTATATTTTTCCTATCATCCATATGGTACTAGGATAACCTCCAACAAATTTCATGAATATTGGATTCATAAATAATTTATAAAAATTCATACAAGGATTACCTATTTATAAAAGAAAAATCTATAACTACAAATCTATACATGCACTGATCCTCAAATTTTTACCAGAGCTCATACATGTCAAGAATAGCTTACCACAAAAATTTCATAATTTTTGGAGCACAGGAACTCTAGATATAAAATAAACAATTTTGCATGCATTCAAAAACACATTTCAAGTTTCAATTTAAATCTTCCAAAAACTTTACTGAAAATGCTAATATCATATTTTTCCTAAATACTACACTTCACCAAGATCTTAACCAAATTTGAACTACAAATTTTGGATCTCCAAACTCCAGATATAAAATTTATAAAACAGCATGAAATCTAGAATTAAATGAGCTATCCTACTCTCTACTGTCGCTGACCGGTGGGACCCGCCTGACAGTGGACCCCACGCGTCAGTGACTCAGAACAGGGCAGCGGCGCTGCTTGACATTGCGCGGCCATGGCTCGTCGACGGCGAGCTTCACCGGCGACTGGCACCACTACCATGTGACCCTCGTGACCTAGCGCACCGATTGAGCTACTTGGTTGGGCCTCTCGCCGGCACTAACGACGACGGCGGCGGCCATGGCGGACGGCTATGATGGCGCGGCGAGGCTGGGACGATGGCAATACACTAGGAGCCGGCCGTGAAGGCTCAAAATAGGGTTCGGCCAAGTAAATACAAGCTACAGCGAATCTATTTCATCGACTAATGCGGCGAGTGGCGGTCAGAGGTGGGTGTGGCCGCGTCGACGGAGCTTGATGGTGGACACTGGTGAGGACCGCGCGTGGCACGGAAGCTTACCATGCGCTTTAGGCTAGCAAGGCAGGTGCGGTGGGGCTATGTGAGCATGACAGGGTGGTTGTGGTGACGGAGGAGCAGCGAGGGTGAGCTAGCGCCGGCAATGGCGACGACGGCGAGCGCTCGGTGCTGTGGCTGCTGCTGTGGCGAAGAAGGAGGCCGAGAAAATGAAAATGGTGAGTGCGGGGCAGTGTGGGCGGGCGCAGGGAGTGTTAAGGCTGGCTCTGGCCTGGCTTGGCCACAGGGCAGGGCGCCGGCGACACGCGGCGTGCCTCGGCTCCATGCGGCACATGGGCTCTGAAGCCGGTCGGCCATCGAGAACGGCGATTCAGTTCGTCAGTGAACACTATGCCGAACCTGACGACGTGTTTTGACAGCGCAATTCCTCACGATACAAAGGCAATTCACCGAAATGACTCTAAAACAAAAATTGTAGCCCTAAGTACCATCTCCAATTCTTGTTTAGAACTCAAGCCCTAATTCTCAACCAATCTCGATTTATGTCTTCCCAAAGTCGGGCTTGTCCGACTGTCAGCTTAACTGACTTGGCAAAAATGTGCTAAGTGTTGAAAACAGTTATTTGATGATTTTTGTGAGCCTAATTCAAGCATGTTAGGAGCTAAACCAGTCAATGACCCAAAAATAAAAGTTGTTCCTCTTGCCAAACACTACAACTTTGCTTTAGTGACCACCTCCATGCAAGGTCTCTAGCACATAGTTCAAACTTGGTCAAACATGTTACATTCAAATGATGGTATACCTTCAAACTAGGCTTAGTGACCTAATTTACCCCTAACCATGAATATCAAAGTTGTTCATAATGATACTCTAAACATGTTTAAGCTAATTGCAAGGTCACACAATCATTTCATGCTATTGGTCACACATAGGGCTATCCAGGTCAACACATGTAACATTACTTAAGTGCTTGATCATGAAAGGTGACATTCATGAACAATGTTCCATTTGCTAACCTAAGTGTTGCTAATATGTTTTTGTGACTCATATCAACCAATTACATGTATTACACTCATGATCATATGCATATACACATGGAAACATGAAATAATAAGCAATGTTGCATATGTTTCAATCAATGTTTCAAGTGTAAATGCTTATATATGAATGCTTGATGCTCATGCTCATGCTATGCAAGTCAAGTTATGCAAGGCTAACACCTAGGGTGTTACAGCCCCTCCCCCTTATAAAAATCTCGTCCCGAGATTTGCAAGACCTACCATTCTTGGAAAAAGGCGGGATAAACCTCTCGTAAATAATCCTCTCGTTCCCACGTAGCATCTTGTTCACTGTGATTGTTCCACACCACCTTATAGAACTTAATGATCTTACTCCATGTTACTCTGTCCATCTCTTCTAACACTCGGATTGGCTTTTCTTCATAGGTCAAATCCTGATTGAAGCTGTACGTTGGTGGGTGCAATAGCTTCTTCAGGTACACGAAGACATTTCTTCAACTGAGAAACATGGAAGACATCAAATATTGCACTCATCTCTGGTGGAAGTTGTAACTTATAAGCAACATTCCCCTTTCATTCCAGAATCTTGTATGGCCCTACATATCTAGGCGAAAGCTTCTTTTTCATTCCAAATCTCTTCACCCCTTTCATGGGTGATACCTTCAAGTATACATAGTCACCCTACTTCAAAAGTCAGTGGTCTTCTTCTTTTATCAGCATAACTCTTTTGTCTCGATTGAGCTGCCTTCATATGCTGTTGGATAACACGCACTTGCTCTTCAGCTTCATTGACAAAGTCAATACCAAAGTATCTCCTTTCACCGGGCTCAATCCAATTCAACGGAGTTCTACATTTTCTGCCGTACAAAGCTTCAAATGGAGCCATCTTGATACTTGCTTGATAACTGTTGTTGTAGGAGAACTCAGCTAAAGGTAACCATTTCTCCCATGAACCTTTGGAAGATATAACACAAGCTCTTAGCAAATCTTCCAAGATTTGGTTCACTCGCTCCGTCTGTCCGGAAGTCTGTGGATGGTATGCTGAACTTCTGATTAGCTTAGTTCCCAAAGCCTGGTGTAAGTGTTCCTAGAAATGAGCTATGAACTATGGTCCTCGATCTGAGATTATAGTCCTAGGTACTCCATGTAGTCTCACGATCTGAGAAAAATATAGCTCAGCGTACTTCCCCACATGATACCTTGTGTTCACTGGTATAAAATGGGCTGACTTGGTGAGACGATCTACAATAACCCATATTGAATCGTGACCTTGCGGTGTCATCGGAAGGCCTGTGATAAAGTCCATACTGATTTCTTCCCATTTCCAACCTAGAATAGGCAATGGCTGAAGTAATCCGGCAGATTTCATATGAATAGCTTTTACTCTGCTGCAGTTGTCGCACCTAGCGACATAGGCTGCGATCTCTTTCTTCATCTTAGTCCACCAAAAACAGGTTTTCAAATCTTGGTACATCTTACTACTACCCTAGATGGATAGACAATTTGGACGAATGAGCTTCATCTAAAATTTGATTTCTAAGCTCACGGTCTTTTGGTACCACGAGTCGGTCCTCAAACCATAGCACACCTCTTTCGTCCAATCTAAATGCTTGGTTTCTTGCTCTTGCATTTTTCTCTTGATGTGACTTATACCTACATCTGTCTGCTGCAGCTCTATGATTTTGCTCTCAAGTGAACAACTGATCGTGATATTGTGCAGTACAATAGGATGTAACAAATTGAATGCCATCTTCTAACAATGCTTCCACAGTATTACAATGAGATTTTCGACTGAGTGCATCGGCTACTACATTAGCTTTTCCCTGGATGGTAGTGCACTTCTAAATTGTAGTCCTTAATCAATTCTAACCATCTTCGCTGCATCATGTTCAGCTCTGGTTGGGTAAAGATATACTTGAGACTTTTGTGGTCAGTATATATATGACATACATTGCCCAACAAATAATGTCTCCATATCTTTAATGCATGAACAACTGCTGCAAGTTCTAAATCATGTGTAGGGTAGTTGACTTCATGCTTTCTCAATTGCCGAGAAGCATATGCAATAACTCTTCCTTCTTGCATAAGCACACACCCCAAACCTATACCTGATGCATCACAAAATACATCGAAAGGCTTCTCAATGTCGGGTTGTGCTAAGACAGGCGCTGTAGTTAACAGAGTTCTGAGGGTGTGAAAAGCTGCTTCACATTCTGGTGTCCATTTGTACTTCTCATCTTTCTGAAGTAGTCTGGTCATGGGCTTAGCTATCTTTGAGAAATCTAGGAATGAAACGATGATAATATCCTGCTAACCCTAGAAAACTCCGAAACTTCATGAACCGAAGTCGGGGCTTTCCAATCCATGACCTCTTGTACTTTTGATGGGTCTATAGAGATTCCATCTCTTGATAAGATATGACCTAAGAAAGGTACTTTGCTCAACCAAAATTCACACTTGCTAAATTTTGCATATAGCTTATGCTCCCTCAATCTGGATAAAACAATCCTCAGATGCTCTTCATGATCTGACTCATTTTCTGAATAAATCAATATATCAGTCGATAAACACGACCATGAACTTGTCGAGCTCGGGCATGAATACCGAATTCATCAGGTACATAAAGTAGGCAGGAGCATTTGTTAGTCCAAAAGACATAACCAAATACTCATATAAGCCGTACCTAGTAGAGAAAGCAGTTTTAGGGTATGTCCTCTGGCCTAATCTTTATCTGATGATAGCCTGATCTCAAGTCAATCTTGGAGAATACCTTTGCCTTTGCCAACTAATCAAACAAGATGTCAATGTGAGGCAACGGGTATTTGTTCTTGATGGTTACAGCATTGAGTGGTCTGTAATCTACACACATTCTCAGTGACTTGTCCTTCTTTTTCACAAACAATGCTGGACATCCCCATGGAGATGAGCTAGGTTGGATAAGACCCTTGTCCAACAGATCCTGTAACTGAATCTTAAGTTCTGCTAACTCATTTGGTGGCATTCTATATGGCCTTCTTGAGATAGGTGCCGTACCTGGCACTAACTCAATCTTAAATTCCACATCCCTATCAGGTGGTAAGCCTGGTAATTCCTCTAGAAATACATCCAGAAACTCACAAACCATGGGATATCACAAAGGGTAGTGGTTTGGATAGCACAAGCTAAATGTTGGAGTTCAAAGTTGCGGGAGAGTGGTACTAGAAAAGCATTCCCTCCCTTGGGTTCTCTCAACATAATAGTACGAGTGCTAGTATCAATGAGAACACCATGATCCTTCATCCAATTCATGCCTAAGATTACACTTATCGATAACCCAGGGCAATATTATCAAATCTGTTGTATACTCCCTCCCTTGTATAGAGATGAGCACATTTTTTACTATCTTATTTGTAGAAATAGTAGCCCCTGCTGAACTTATATTATAACCCCCTTGCTTACTTCAATTATTTCCTGATCATGTCTAGATGCAAATGCTTGACTCATAAATGAATGAGAAGCTCCCGAATCAAATAAAACAACTAGCGGGATGCTTGTTGACAAGAAACATACCAGCCGTGACAACTTCTCCAGCGGGCACTTCCTCAACAGCTGTATAATGCACGTATCCCGGATGTGCCCTCGTATTCGCCTACCTCTGATTGTTCTAATTCTGGTTGCCATTCTTCTTTGGGTGGGGCATTCCTTGGACCAATGCCCCACTTGATTGTAGTTGAAAACAGGGCTGATTACTCCTAAGTCCGGTGGAGCTTCCCTAGACTGCCATTTCCTTTTGGTAAGGCAATAGTGAATGCCTTACGGAATGCTTTCTGAGGCCTGCTGTTCTGAGCTTTAGGTGGTGGAGGCCTAAACTTGGGTGCTAGGTGGACGGAATTGTGGCCTAGCTATGATAGGAGCTCTGGACTGTGAAGATCCGGAGGCACCTGCCTCGAATGCCCTCTTGCGACCCTTAGCGGCCGCATGCATGTTATTGATGGTTTTCCTGGGTCAAAGCATCACTAATAAACTTCGTTGTAAGTGGTGCACTTAGAATTGGCCATGGTCTTCATCAGTTTGGTGCCTAGACCCTCGCTTGAAGCTCTCTATCTTCTTCTCCTCGGTATCCACGAAACCTAGAGCATACCTGGACAGATTGTTGAATGCGTGCATATATTCTATGAGGGTCTTTGTCCCTTGAGTGAGCCTCATAAATTCAGCCACTTTCATGCGCATTAGGCCTGGGGAATATGATGCCCCCGAAAAGCCAACTTGAACTGCTCCCATGTTACTCGCGCATTAGCAGGTAGAGAGGACAAGAAATGTGTCCACCAGATCCCTACTGGTCCTTGCAACTTGGTGAGAAGCATACTCAGCCTTCAGATGCTCGGTGACTCTTAGCAGACGAAACTTCTGCTCAATGGTGTTGAGCCACTCATCAGCCTGTAGTGGTTCCTCTGCCACCTTGAAGATAGGAGGCTTTGTATCTAGAAATTCCTTGAATGTACTGTGCTGATTTGGCTCGGGCCCTTGTTGCTGCGGGTGGCCACGAGCGGTGTTCTGCGCGATGAGGCGCAGAGCTTCCTCCATTGTCCTTTGGCTCCCCAAGAATTGGGCAAAGAACTCCTGAGCGGACGGCGGTGGTGGTGGTGGTAAGTCATCACCATTGCCATCATGGCTGCTACTAGCTCCTACATGGGTGCGCAGTCATCTGCGAAGTTGCAACAATAAGCGATTATTGGTTGATGCCACAAGATTGCAGATGAATTTATAATCATGCCAAACTGAAATTACTGGAGACAATCTCAATATTACAATAAAAACAGAGGCATAATAATTCATTCTCGCAACATGTACACCACCAATTTGATCACTTATCGGACTCATAGCATGTTAATGTTCAAATCGTGATCTCTAGATAAATCAACTGAAAATTTGCATTAGCGTTTAAACCAAACGTGCGATAGTCATGCAAATAACAATATTACATGATAGTTCAATTCACCAACACCAAATTCAAACTATAGGTCCATTACATAACCAACGATGATACATTAAGCACTTCCACTAAGTACTAAGTGATCTAATCCTCATCATGATCACTATCGAGGTCAGAGATAGGATCATCTCCTTCCTTAGGCTCCACCTCTTCCTCTTCCTCATCGTCATCTTCTTCCATATTTGGACCATCTTCTTCCCCATCCAAGATTGGGTTTCAGCTGGTTGTTCAAATAGTGCACTTCATGCTGAAGGTTCATTACTTGAAGTTGAGCCTGTGCAAGCTGCTGACTGTAAGCCCCTTTCAGCACGGTCCTAGGGCATTACTCATGTCGCGGTGCCTATCTCGCTCTATCCTTATTGTAGCGACATGGTTTTCTGCTGCATCATCGCTGACGTCTAGCTATGGACACCTCTGCATGGGTGGTCTCCAACTGCTCCCGTAGTCCTACAAGCACTTCTTGATCATTAGCTCTAGCTTCTTGAGCTGCTGCCCTCTACTGATCCACTTGCTTCCATTTGGGCATGAAGAGTGCCCAAAGCTGCATAGGCTTGGTCAGATTCCCATCGAGGCTTTACTTGCGGCTTTCTTTTGCTTGCGCACACACTTCTTGAGCTTATGCTGCGTGGCTTCAGCTCTCATGAGTTTGTCCATGCAAGTGGTGTATGATTCCTGCCAGAAATCCCTGGTGTCCTAGCGTGCACAAAACATCTTCATCACCGCAAACATTGCACTCATGGAGGGACTAGAGCTATTTGCTCGCTCATCCTGATCTCTAATCAATGCATTTTGGTTACGTTGTTCCCAATTGGTGGTGGACGGATCCACCCAAGGAAACATACTCGCTGCACTGCCAGTGAGTGCATCTCCATGCTGTTGGCAGATTTGCCTCAAAACCTCAAAGGCCACAACTTGGGCAGCCTCCCAAGGAGTCTTCCCTTCCGATTCTGCCTTCCACTCCTGCCAGAAGGGCGGTTGTGTGCGGGCTGGTATAGTGAGCCGCACCTCATACCATGGCTGTCCTTCCAAGTACTCTTCAATCCAATGATAAAGGGGCGGTTCATGGTACCCCGCAAAGTGCAGAACTCTCCACAATAGGGTAGGTGTTCCAAAAACCATCAGGAAATTCTCACATCCAACTGGTGCTGCCATCTGTACCATCAACATGTACACTTTGTGAGACAAGGCCATAATGGATAAGAGTTACATAACCGAGTAAGAAATTTATAAGGGGAGGAACAATGTAATTATTTGAATGATAATTATCATGATGCATGCTCGATTCCGTACGTCCTCACAAACTTAGGAAAAATTTGTTTCTAACGGTAGACACGGTGGCATACATACGTTCTCTCATATATAGCAGTAACTAGTCGAGCTACATGTTTCATTAGTTAGTGTACCTACATAAGAATTTCATTTTCAGCCCAAACCCATAATTAAATATGCAGAATGTAAATCTAAATACTTCCATATATGTGTACCCACACATATACTTCCGTATCAAGCTACCCGATAACAGTTTAACCCCCAATTAAATACGCACCACATACACATGCAAGCATGCATACGTAGTCATACCAAAGCTAACTCTCCCCGACCGCACGCTCACATCTTGCGGTCATGCCACTCATCATCTTACCTTGGCGTAGAGGCATTTGATCCATACATTACCATTCAAGTGAATGACATCCATACAATAGCACGCCGTATGGACGACGAAGTAAAAACCCCCATGTTAGTACTTAAATAGCCACCTAATAGTCCTTACTTTGGGCATAAGGAAAGTGATCATTGGCACACTTTAGATTTCAAATACCTATTTATATAGCTATTAGTTGCTAGAGAAGGTTTTGGAAAACAAAAACTTTTGTTTTAAATACACATGTGACAATTAACGTTGAATCTTGCTCTGATGCCAGCTGTCGCAGAACCGACCAATTTATAAGAGTACAAGTACAATGGCAGCCCGCAAGCGGTCGCACTATCATACTTGAACCCATATAAACCCGGTAGTCCGTCGAAGTACCACGACGGGTCTCGATAAATGATTTACAACAACCAAGATCGTACATGATTCAACATACATGTCACATATTACATAAAGTTCACTAGATACATTTTCATCATCAGAGTATGAAACAAAGTTATTACAAACCGAGTTTGATAGATAAAAGCGGAAGCAAATTAAGTTTGAAGGTAAAGTTTCCAACATAGTTTAATACAGTGCCGAAATACGATCACAGTCCACAAAAGCAAGTAGAGGGATTAATAAAGAAGCCTGCCCAAGGCTTACTCCTCATCCACAGCGGGATAGAAGCAACTCTTGCAATAACCATGATACACAGTGCCATCTGCAACAATGGGAAATAAAACCCTGAGTACGAGAAGGTACTCAGCTAGACTTACCCATCATAAACCAGAAATAAAATGACTCCAAGGATCATGCAAGGCTGTATAAGTGGAGATAGCTTGACAACATTTTGCATAAAAGCGATTAACTCAGTTATACAATTATGATTCTGTTATCAAGTTAATTATAACTATCCATCTCTAAATTAGCAACTAACCTGTGCCAAACATGTGGTATATCATTTTAAAAGCATACAATAGTAACCATAGCCGATATTGTAATTCCATATTCATTCGAACCATCATGTTCCATAACACAGTTACTACGATGTTGGGGCTAGCCAAGTTTCTCACTATCTGGGAGAGACGGCGATTCAAATCGATTTCAACCAGCTGGGAATTTATTCCTAACACAAACCCTAGGCTAGACCAGATCATTAGTCGCCTTAGGTCACCTTTGGTACAACTCAGGTACACATTTCGCTGGGTTCGTACCGCGCCGCACAATCGGGGACACCAAATGCCAGGATGTTTAGGACTACCCTGCCCTTGGGCTCAGTTTGGCTCCCTGCAAGGAGCGCACAACAGAACGAGGCCCAGGCCTGAGTTGAGCTACTCGACTTCGTGGTCGGAACGAGTTATCTGGCCAGCTAAGTGATAGGCATGCGTTCAATCTTGTCAGAAGTGCCAACAACGGTACGGTCCTTAATCCAGCACAGACGGAATCTCATGAGTCAACCTACGCATAGACTCCGCCCACCTGATTTTACTCTACCCCATGGTTCTGTTCCACGATAGCAAATATAGCCAACCGTGCTCCGGTATCCACCTATATCTCGCAGGTGACAGGAAATCACCCGACTTCTACCGGTCTAAGCATGGCTAAGCATATATTCGATCCTAGACCTACACAGGGTTAACGGTGTATATATCTGGACAAGGAATTATATGCATCAAGTGGTTCCATTCAATTCTTATAACCTAATGCATCAATCATAAGAACTTAAGTAATCATTTGTAAAATACTGGGAGACTTAGAATGCTCCGGGGCTTGCCTTTCAGAAAGGACGTGGGGCGGTGATCAGGGCACTCTGAAGCTCTTATGGGTTCTGCTCCTCGCCTTCAGGAGCTATGGCTTGAGGATTCTCCTGCTGGTCCCCTTCCTCTACTTCAGTCGAACTCCAGCAACGTTATTTCTTCCTCCGATCCTAGATGCATGAATATGCATAAGGTATTGCGAATGCGTATATGTTGACAAGTATAGTTGCATGA
This sequence comes from Miscanthus floridulus, assembly GCF_019320115.1. NCBI lineage: Eukaryota > Viridiplantae > Streptophyta > Magnoliopsida > Poales > Poaceae > Miscanthus > Miscanthus floridulus. The sequence goes on along the minus strand of NC_089586.1, from coordinate 67,729,547 downwards.
TCAGTGATGAATGCATTCTTGTAAGTATTCTTAACATCATGGTGCTGAAGTAATAACAAGTGTATCATGTTTTACTGAGTATGTGCATATCTCTTCTTAATTACTCAATCAAACACTTCAGCAGCGTTCATGTACTACACTACAAAACAGCAGCTACTTATTTTATTCATAACTGAAGTTCTACTTGTCCAAATGTGGTGACCTTGGACTTTCTGGAAATCTTATAAAATTGTCTACAACTCTTATTTAATCACCAAAAGCTAATTCACAATTTATCTTAACCAAAATAGACAAGCCATCTAGTGCTGTCCAGAAATTTCCAGAGAGCAAGCAATTCGGAAATACTAACTTTGAACAGCCATAACTCCTAAACTCTTTGGCCTATTGCTCTGAATTTTAACACAAGATACATGAAGAAGTTTTCTACAACTTTGTTATTAACCATTTTTACAGAAACACCATTTTAGCAAGCAACATACCAAACTACCAAATCTGTCCGAAAACCCGCTCTATTCGAATTATAAAGCAACAATACTTCTACTTCATATAAGTATTCAAATTTTACAACACAAAGTCTACCAACAGTGCAAGCATACCAAATACACTCAAGAGAACATAATGGTAAAGCCCAAACTATTTATTTAAATGCCTTTATTATTTTATTTAGATACTTAGGTTAAATAATAAACATATACTAAATGTATTCATAAATTCTCAAACATTTACAGTGCCTTATAATGCTACCAAAAGACTACTGTAAAAGTTTCATGTCCTTTACCTTAGTAGAACACTTCTATACAAAAATGACAAGGTAGAAAGCCTATAATAGCAAAATAGAAAACCCTAGTGAAAAGTGTCAAGCAACAGATTTTATATTTTTCTTATCATCCATATGGTACTAGGATAACCTCCAACAAATTTCATGAATATTGGATTCATAAATAATTTATAAAAATTCATACAACAGATTACCTAATTTATAAAATAAAAATCTATAACTACAAATTATACATGCATTGATCCTCAAATTTTTACGAGAGCTCATACATGTCAAGAATCGCTTACCACAAAAGTTCATAATTTTTGGAGCACAGGAACTCTAGATATAAAATAAACAAGTTTGCATGTATTCAAAAACACATTTCAAGTTTCAATTTAAATCTTCCAAATACTTTACTGAAAATGCTAATATCATATTTTCCTAAATACTACACTTCACCAAGATCTTAACCCAAATTTGAACTACAAAATTTTAGGATCTCCCAAACTCCAGATATAAAATTTACAAAACAGCATGAAATCTGGAATTAAATGAGTCTATCCTACTCTCTATTGTCGCTGACCGGTGGGACCCGCCTGACAGTGGACCCCCACGCGTTAGTGACTCAGAACAAGGCAAGCGGCGTTGCTTGATACCGCACGGCCACGGCCTCGACGACGACGAGCTTCACCAGCGACGGCACCACTACTACTGTGACCCTCGTGACCTAGCGCACCAATTGAGCTACTTGGTTGGGGCCCCCCTCGTCGGCGCTAAACGAAGGACGGCGGCGGCCATGGCAGACGGCTATGATGGGCGTGGCGAGGCGGGACGATGGCAATACATCCGGAGCCGCCATGAAGGCTCGAAATAGGTTCGACCAAGTAAATACAAGCTACAACAAAGTCTATTTCATCGACTAATGCGGCGAGTGGCGGTTCGGAGGTGGTGTGGCCGCGTCGATGTGAGCTCAGCGATGGACACCGGTTGAGGACCCGAGCGATGGGCACGACAAGCCTTACTATGTGCTTTAGGCTAGCAAGCCCATAGTGGCGGTGGGGCTATGTGAGCACGACAAGGCGACTGTGGTGACGAGGAGCAGCGAGGCGAAGCTGGCACCAGCAGACAGCGACGGCTACAAGCGCTCGGTGTTGCATAAGCTGTCTGCTAGGCTGGGCGAAGAAGGATGCCGAGAAAATGAAAATGGCAAGCGCGGGTGGGTGAGTGGGGTGGCGTAGGGAGTGTTAAGGCCGGCTTGGCCTGGCTTGGCCGCACGGGGTAGGGTGCCGGCGGCGGCGCGGCGTGCCTCAGCTCCACGTGGCACACGGGCTCTAAAGCCGGTCGGCCATCAAGAACGGCGATTTAGTTCGTCAGTGAACACTATGCCGAGCCTGACGACGTGTTTTGACAGCGCAATTCCTCATGATACAAGGCAATTCACGAATGACTCAAACAAAAATTGTAGCCCTAAGTACCATCTCCAATTCTTGTTAGAACTCAAGCCCTAATTCTCAACCAATCTCGATTTATGTCTTCCCAAAGTTGGGCTTGTCCGACTGTCAGTTAACTAACTTGGCAAAAATGTGCTAAGTGTTGAAAACAGTTATTTGATGATTTTTGTGAGCCTAATTCAAGCATGTTAGGAGCTAAATCAGTCAATGAACCAAAAACAAAAGTTGTTCCTCTTGCCAAACACTACAACTTTGCTTTAGTGACCCCTCCATGCAAGGTTTTTAGCACATAGTTCCAACTTGGTCAAACATGTTACATTCAAATGATGGTATACCTTCACAAGCGGTCGCACTATCATACTTGAACTCATATAAACCCGGTAGTCCGTCAAGTACCACGATGGGTCTCGATAAATGATTTACAACAACCAAGATCGTACATGATTCAACATACATGTCACATATTACATAAAGGTCATAGATACATTTCCATCATCAGAGTATGAAACAAAGTTATTACAAACCGAGTTTGATAGATAAAAGCGGAAGCAAATTAAGTTTGATAGTAAAGTTTCCAACATGGTTTAATACAGTGCCAAAATACGATCACAGTCCACAAAAGCATGTAGAGGGATTAATAAAGAAGCCTGCCCAAGGCTTACTCCTCATCCACAGCGGGATAGAAGCAACTCTTGCAATAGCCATGATAAACAGTGCAATCTGCAACAATGGAAAATAAAACCCTGAGCACAAGAAGGTACTTAGCTAGACTTATCCATCATAAACCAGAAATAAAATGAATCCAAGGATCATGCAAGGCTGTATAAGTGGAGATAGCTTGACAACATTTTGCATAAAAGTGATTAACTCAGTTATACAATTATGATTCTGTTATCAAGTTAATTATAACTATCCATCTCTAAATTAGCAACTAACCTGTGCCAAATATGTGGTATATCATTTTAACAGCATATAATAGTAACCATAGCAGATATTGTAATTCTATGCTCATTCGAACCATCATATTCCATAATACAATTACTACGATGTTGGGGCTTGCCAAGTTTCTCACTATCTGGGAGAGACAGCGATTCAAATCGATTTCAACCAGCTGGGAATTTATTCCTAACACAAACCCTGGTAGACCAGATCATTAGTCGCCTTAGGTCACCTTTGGTACAACTCAGGTACACAATTCGTGGGTTCGTACCGCGCCGCACAATCGGGGATACCAAATGCCAGGATGTTTAGGACTACCCTGCCCTTGGGCTCAGTTTGGCTCCCTGCAAGGAGTGCACAACAGAACGGGGCCCAGCCTGAGTTGAGCTACTCGGCTTCATGGTCGGAACGAGTTATCTGGCCAGCTAAGTGATAGGCATGCGTTCAATCTTGTCAGAAGTGCCAACAACGGTTAGAGAGCACTTGCACATTTGAGTTAGAGAGCACTTGCACTTGATCATCTTCATCATCATTCACTTGCCTCGGCCTCAATTCACCAATATCCATGTTCTTCATAGCATTTGAAAGTTGAATGCCTCTAACATCTTCCAAGTTCTCATTCTCTACTTGTGAACCCTTGGTTTCATCAAATTCAACATCATGAACTTCCTCAATTATACCACTATCCAAATTCCAAACTCTATATGCTTTGCTTGTAGTGGAATAACCAAGTACGAATCCTTCGTCACATTTCTTGTCAAACTTGCCCAATCTTGTGCCTTTCTTCAAGATATAGCATTTGCAACCAAAGACCCGAAAATATGCAATGTTGGGCTTTCTACCATTCAAGAGCTCATATGGTGTTTTCTCTTTCAATCGGTGACAATAGAGGCGGTTGCTACAATAGCAAGCTGTGTTGATAGCTTCAGCCCAAAAAGATTGACTCACATTGTACTCACTAAGCATAGACCTTGCCATATCAATGAGTGTTCTATTCTTTCTTTCAACAAGGCCATTTGATTGAGGTGTGTACTTGGCCAAGAATTGATGTCTAATTCCAAATTCATTACACAACTCATCAATTCTAGTGTTCTTGAACTCACTACCATTGTCACTTCTAACTCTCTTGATGGTTGTTTCAAATTCATTGTGAATACCTTTGACAAATGATTTGAATGTTGCAAATACATCACTTTTGTCTACTAGAAAGAATACCCATGTGTATCTTGTGTAGTCATCCACTATTACAAAGCCATATTGTTTCCACTGATACTAGTGTATTGTGTTGGCCCAAACAAATCCATGTACAATAACTCAAATGCTTTGCTAGTGCTCATCATGCTTTTCTTAGGATGGGTGTTTCCAACTTGTTTGCTGGCTTGACAAGAGCTACAAAGCTTATCCTTTTCAAACACAACATCTTTCAAGCCTTTAACTAAGTCATGCTTAACCAATCTATTCAATTGTTTCATTCCAGCATGACCAAGCCTTCTATGCCATAACCAACCCATGCTAGACTTTGTGAACAAGCATGTAGATAATCTAGCTTCACTAGCATTGAAATCAACCAAGTATAGATTCTCATATATAAAACCTTTGAAGATCAAATTAGAGCCATCTACACTTATGATTTCTACATCATCTACCCCAAATATGCATTTGAATCCAAGATCACATAATTGTGCCACAGATAGCAAATTGAAGTTCAAGCTCTCTACTAGCAACACATTGGATATGCTCATGTCATTTGATATTGCAATCTTACCAAGCCCTTTGACCTTGCCTTTGCCATTATCACCAAATGTGATACTATCATAACCATCATTGCCATTGGTGTTGATTGAGTTGAACATTCTTGCATCACTGGTCATGTGTTGAGTGCACCCACTATCAAGAACCCAATGCCTTCCTCCAGCTTTGTAATTGACCTACAAGAGAAGATCAATTCTTTTTAGGTGCCCAAACTTGCTTGGGTCCTTGAAGGTTAGTCACTAAGCTCTTTGGTACCCAAATGGCTTTCTTCTTTGAGCCCATCCATGGTTTACCAATGAACTTAGCCTTCACACCATTTGTACCCTTAGTAAGCATATAGCATGAATCAAGCTTTATGAAGGATACATTAGCATTTTTGCTCTTGTTGTTGCATTCTTGCTCTTTATGACCCACTTGCTTGCAACTATTGCAAAACCAACCATTGTTCTTCACAAAACTAGTCTTATGAGGAGCAAAGGCCGCCTTGCCTTTCTTGGGGGTATAGCCTAATCCCTCTTTGTAGAAAGAAGCTCTTTGGCTACCCAAGCACATAAGCAAGCGATCCTCACCACCATAAGCCTTAGCTAAGGTGTGAGTGAGCTTGTTGACCTCCTTCTTGAGGTTCTCATTCTCAACCACTAGTGAGGCATCACAAGTGAGACCATCACTACTAGATGAGGTGGAGGTGGAAGTACTACAAGAAGGGTTAGTGGGAGCAACAATGATAGGCATAAATAATGATTCATCAATTATATCACAAGCTAAGCCAATATTGCAAGTTTCAACATGCTTCCTTTCATTTTGCTCATTAAGCAAAGAAGAATGAGCCTTTTCAAGCTTCTTGTGAGCCTTGCCTAGTTTCTCATGGGCTTCCTTTAGCCTCTCATGAGTTTCTTTGAGCTCATCAAGGGCTTGCTTAAGGGCTTTTACCTCCTTATTCAAGCTCTTGTATTCCCTTCTCTTAATGTCAAAGTGTTCTTTAGCATCTTCTAGCATGTCAAATAATTTATCCTTAGTAGGTTCATCATTATCACTATCACTATCATTTTCATTTTCATGTTCATTTTCATCATCATGTTCTTCATCACTTTCATCATCACAAGATTGTACCTTAGTGGCCTTAGCCATGAAGCATGATGAAGATTCAAAGAGAGAAGGCTTCTCATTGATAGCAATGCTTGCAAGAACTTTATTCTTGGTGGTCTTGACATCATCACTATCATCATCATCACTTGAGGAAGCATCACTATCCCAAGTGACTACATATGAACCACCTTTCTTTTTCTTGAAGGCCATCTTGTCCTTCTCTTTCTTTTCCTTCTTGTCCTTCTTCTTGTTCTTCTTATTGTCATCATCATTATCGCTATTGTATGGACATTGAGCAACAAGATGATCTTTGCTTCACACTTGAAGCACCTTCTTGACTCTTCTTTGTTCTTGGATGAAGACTTCTTTCTTCGAGCATGGTAGCCCTTCTTCACCATGAACTTGCCAAATTTCTTGACAAAGAGAGCCATCTTCTCATCATCATCATCCCATGAATCATCATCTTCACTTGATGTTTCTTGCTTAGCTTTGCCCTTGGATGATGTGGCCTTGAATGCCATGCTCTTCTTTTTGTCATCCTTCTTCTCATCTTTCTTCTCCCTCTTTTCTTCCTTCTCATCATCATCTCTATAAGCATCATCGGTCATGATGTCTCCCAAGATTTGTTTTGGTGTCATTGTGTCCAAACCGGTCCTCACTAGCAAGGTGACCAACATGCCAAATCTTGTGGGCAAACATCTCAAGAACTTATTGGAGAAGTCCTTGTCCTCTATCTTCTCACCAAGTGCTTTGATATCATTGACAATCACTTCCATCCGATGGAACATGTCTGGCACACTCTCATCTTCCTTCATCTTGAAGCTTGCAAACTTCTCTTTGAGAATATATGCCTTTGCACCCTTCACGGCTTGAGTGCCCTCAAATGACTCTTCCAACTTCTTCCAAGCTTCATGAGCCATCTCAATATTCTTGATTTGCTTAAATGTTCTCACATCAATTGCATCATGAATGGAACTTAGAGCAATATCATTGTTTTGGAGAAGCACTTCTTCGGCCACGGTGGTATTTTTCAGATCCTCAATCTCAATTTTGGTTTCTACCACCTTCCACACCTTTCTATTGATTGACTTGATATGTGTGGTCATCTTTGACTTCCAATAAGAATAATTTGAGCCATCAAATTGGGGTGGCTTCTTGGTGTTGTTGATTTGAGCCATTTTAACACTGAAGGTTGTTAAGCCTCAAATAACAGTGACCCTAGCTCTGATACCACTTGAAAGGTCCTAATAGCTAGAGGGGGGGGGGTGAATAGCCTATTAAAAAAAATCTACAACAACACTTAACAAAACGGTTAGACAATTATGAGGCAAAGAAAGTGTTGCGCTAGCCTACTCAAATTGCAAGCCACCTACCACAATTCTAGTTTATATAGTATGTATCCACACAATAGCTATGTCACTATACTAAGTTAGTGTGCTCTCAAAGGCTAACTAAAGAGCCACACCAACCAAGCATGCAAGCTCTCACAACTAGCTACACTAAAGAGCTTGACAACTAGTTTGCGGTAATGTAAAGAGAGTGATCAAGAAGATTGTACCGCCGCATAGATGAAGGAACCAATCAATCACAAGGATGAATAACAATGAAGACCAATCACCTCAGAATCAATGATGAACATAATGATTTTTTACTGAGGTTCACTTGCTTGCCAGCAAGCTAGTCCTCATTGTGGCGATTCACTCTGTCGGTGTTTTGGTCTAGCGGGTCCTCAACCGACTAGTGAAAGTTTACTGCATGCCCCTAATCCCGCATGGTGATGCAAAGAGACATAAGGTTTATACTGGTTTAGGCAATAGGTGCCCTACATCCAGTCTGAGAGAGCGATCTTGTATTCCTTGCACTGAGGTGCTTGTAGTAGGGGCTTACAAGCTGAGCAAGAGAGGGAGCTAGTCCTAGGTCTCTGCATAGAGTGGCATGGGTTGCTTGAGATGTTGATCTCTTGTAGTGAGGAAGCGCGTGTGTTATAGAGCGTTGTGCGTTGCTTGCACATGTGAGTCTCTTCCCCCTAGAAGCGGCCCTGGTCACTCCCTTTTATAGTCGAAGGGAGGCACAGGGGCAGTACATGTATTTGCTACGTGGCATTTTGTGAGCAGAGGCGGTTTGTCCGAGCCCTGTAGCTCGTCACTATGGTGGCATGGTCAGTGGAGTAGCCTTGTCCTCGGTGCACTGGAGCGACGAGCTGATCATGCCTGATCCTGTGCGATGTGGGAACTCCTGTGGTGGCATGCGTGCCTTCTTCTATTGGAGGCGTCCTAGTCACTGTATGTTTGACCAACACGGAGAGCTGAGGCTAGGTAGATGTGACGGCATGGGTGCGCTGATTCTGAGGCTATAGGAGCTTGGCCCTATGCACGACGTGGGGGCTCCTACAGCTTGACGCAGGGCATGGCGCATACTATAGACGATGTGCCTGTCCTAGAGTGCTGACAACATAGAGAGCCGAGGCCTAGTCGGTGCCGAGGCTGAACCATTATGGGGGGCTCGGCGGGCGCGAGTCCTAAGGCTACAGGAGCCTAGAAGCAGATAGCCGAGGCTTAGAGGGAGCAGTTGGTTTTGTACATTGATTCTGAGGCTACAGGGACCCGGACTTGACTTTCCATGCTGCGCTGTCCTTAGAATAGGGGTTAGGTAGCACAGTGCAGCACGGGTGTCAGCCGTGGGCACAGTGCCGAGCATAGCGGCCGGTAACCCCTACCCCATCCTATCCCAGGTGGCATGGCGTTGATGTGACTCCCGTCTCTTTGGCCACTCCGCTGTATCGTGCCGTTGTTTGGCTGACATCGCGGGAGTGGTTGGACGCATTAGTTGGATATGATGTCCTGTCAGAGAAGTTGGTCAAGGCAGAGGTGATGAGGTTGATGCCGAGCTGGCCTCGAGTGAGTCGGTAGCTGGGTGCTCGTTCGAGGCCTTGTGGTGCAGGGCTTCGGGCGAGTCAGAGAATCGATACCTCATCCTAGGCCTTGTGGCATGGGGCCTCGAGTGAGGCAGAGAATTGGTACCTCATCTGAGGCCTTGCGCACGGGGCCTCGGGCGAGTCAGAGAATCGGTACCTCATCCGAGGCCTTGTGGCGTGGGGCCTCAGGCGAGTCAGAGAATCGGTACCTCGTCCGAGGCCTTGTGGTTTTGTTCTGGGCCAAGCCCACTTCGGGTGAGCTCGGATATTGTTTGAGGTGGGCCGAGTGGTCCAGCCGAGACTCGGATAAGGTGGGGGTTTGCCGGTGATTGTCTCTTGGCTTTGATATTTACAAGGTCTAAGCAATTTTTTTGGTTCTTGCTTAGGGGACCCATTTTTATGGTACCCAATAGTAGCCTTCGAGCCTCAGGGAGAGTGTGAGTGCTCTCCCTGAGGTTTTGATGAGACTTGGCTTATGGCAGCTCCTGGCGGGATGGTGTTTCATACTCGAGGCTTTGGTGGGTGCGCGCGAGCGCACCCGCCGGGTGTAGCCCTCGAGGCCCTAGAGGAGTGGATTTATTCCTCTAGGGGCTTTTTCATGTTGAGTGAGGGGTTTTATCGTGTTTGCCGAGCCCCTGAGTGCGAGTTCGGGTCGCCGGGCCTCGACTTGGTTGCAAGAAGAGCCCCCGAGCCTCTGCTCAGAGCAAGAGGGTGATTAGGAGTTTCCCTGTCTTTTTTGTGCGGCCCTCACGCATCCTTTTTGTTCGAAAGGAGGGGTTTTATCGCATTTGCCGAGCCCCCGAGTGCGAGTTTGGGTCGCTGGGCCTCAGCTTGGTTGCAGAAAGAGCCCCCGAGCCTCTGCTTGGAGCAAGAGGACGATCAGGAGTTTCCCTGTCTTTTTTGTGTGGCCCTCACGCATCCTTTTTGTTCAGAAGGAGGAGTTTTATCACGTTTGCCGAGCCCCTGAGTGCGAGTTTGGGTCGTCGGGCCTCAGCTTGGTTGTAGGAAGAGCCCCCAAGCCTCTGTTCGGAGCAAGAGGGCGATCAAGAGTTTCCCTATCTTTTTTGTGCGGCCCTCGCACATCCTTTTCGTTCGAAAGGAGGGGTAGAGTATGCTAGGCTATCCTCAGTGGGCGAGCAGTGACACCTTCGGTGAGTTGTTACCGGGTAAATCCAAGTGGAGGCCCATGCCCCATTCGATAGGGGTTGGCTAGCAGTCCAAAGATGCACTCCAAAAGTACTAGAGGGCTTCTCTAGTGGGTTCTAGGGCTGTTTGATTAGCCCCGGGGGCTCAGTGCTCCTCTACGGTGGGATCCCATTCAGAGACCTCCCTACCGGTCTTGGACACAACTTAGGGCATCCCAAGCAATTGCTTGCTTGGGCCTCAGCCATGTACGGGCTCACCCATAGTCATCCCTGACTCTGTTTATCCTGGGGCGGTTGTCGAGACCCTTGGGGGCCCAGCCTTCGAACCCCTAGACCATAACGGGCTCGGTGCCCAGTTCCTTAGTCTAAAAGGAATCGGGTGGGGATATTCCCTTCCCATCGGCTGGCGACGGTGGGTGCGCCTTTTGAGGCAGTTCCTTGGGGATACAGAATGGCACCAGCCGTTGCTATGGTCGAATGTGACGCGACGTCTGCGGATTGAATGTTACTGTGTGCGCACGATTAATAAGAAAAAGGTGGATGCGTGGGCGGTTTGGTCGGATCCAGATTAACTGTGCTAGATCTAAGGGAAACTTTCCTGGTTTCATCGCCCATCCATTTCGCCCTCTTTCCTTGATCATAAATACATGATGAGCCGCACCTCGCCCCTCCTTACCTTGCCTGCATTCGCCCTTTCTACCCTCGAGCAGTTGCTAAGAACAGAGGAAGAGAGCGCCAGGGAGAAGAAGGGAGAAGGGGGAGGAAAGGAGAGAGATAGCGAGAGCATGCCTTACGGCTGTAGCCACATTCTCCACCACACCCATGGCCGGCAGCAATGTTGTCCTCTAGGCGGAGCCTTAGGGTCTGTCCGATGTGTCTGTGGCGACACTACAGTCGCTCGTCAATGTCGATCTCCTCTGCCCGGTCACCGACCCCAACAGACCGGAGTGGATTGCTCTGGGGGAGGAGTCAGAGCCAAGGCCACGCGATGGCTACATCATGAGCTTTGTGGCCTTCCACGAGCGTGGCCTCGGCTTGCCAGTGGACCAGTTCATGCGGGCACTCCCGCATTACTATGGCGTGGAACTCCACAACTTCAACCCCAACTCCATCGCATAGGCAGCCATCTTCATCGCCGTCTACGAGGGGTACCTAGGCATCGCCTCCCACTGGGAGCTATGGCTCCACTTCTTTTAGGTGGGGCTCAACACCAAGTCGGTAGGTACGACGGGCACGCGAAAGGTGTTGAGGGCTAGCGGCTGCACTCTCCAAGTGCGCCAAGATAGGCATCCCTTCTACATCCTGGCCCAGCTCGCGTCATCCAACCGTCGCTAGTACAATAGCTGGTTCTACCTCCACAATGATGATGGTGGGCTTCCCCCCTATACCGAGCGGGTCGTGGAGAGCCAGCCGGAGAGGTGGAGGTACGACATCCCGTTGGCTGATCAGTCCAAGCTATAGCCACTCCTGAAGGCGCTAGAGAGGCTACACAGCCGTGGCCTTATGGCGGTCATGGTCGTGGCGGCCTTCCACTGCCGGAGGGTGCTGCTGCTGATGGCTTGGCAGCAACGCCTATTCGAGATGACATCGGGTGAGCCGATCGATGGCATCCGGTTGTCCACCATCGCCCTTTCCGACGAGGAGATTCTGCGTCGGGTGAGAGAGACGATGGAGGGGCGGTAGAGGAGCAGTGATCTGACCCCATTCTCAATGCACCTGTCATGGGGGTACATCTCTCTGGTGAGTCACGCATTGCTGCGGCCCTTGAGGCCTCCTTGCTCCTTATGTTTTCAATCTATTCCTTTATTTGTGTTTGCCATTCTTGTAGGGGATGAGGGATGTGCGAGCCTCCCCACCGCCCATTCCCGAGGACGCAGAGCGGTGGGCAAAGAATAGGGCGCATGCCGAGGCATACAAGGAGCGAAAGGATGCCGAGGAGGCAAGGTGCAAGAGGAAGAGCCTCAAGCACGACAAGCTAGAGAAAGGTCGCCGGCAATAGAGGCACGACGGTCTCCCAGAGGAGCCATCTCTATCATCATCATTGATGGATTCTTTGAGCAATGATGACAAGAGCGAGGCGGGGCGGGGTCCCCTGGACCATCTCCCTAACGTCAGGGAGATGGCACCCGAGACGTCGACGAGCGGCCCAGCGTCTCCTGGAGGAGGAGGAGAGGGCACCTCGGGGCTGGTGATCGCCCACCCTGGGGCCGAGGCCGACACGCCCAAGACACGGGCATTAGGGAAGCACGCCATCAGCCTGATGGGCTTGATGGCAGAGGTGGAGCGGGTGATGGCGGGGGCGACCCAACCGCCTCCGTAGAGGGCCGAGGAGGCTTTGGAGTCCAGCGAGGTCCGGCCGGTACCGGCAAACACGGGGGCCATGCCACCGCCGCCGCCATCGCCGTTGCTGAGGACGAGGGACATGGTGCGGAAGCTATTGCTTCCCCGTTCGAGGTAAGTGTTTTGTTAGTGGAGTTTGCAGCATCTCCCACTCGTTCTTTGGTCATATGCTGACCTCGTGAGTGTTTTGTCTTCAGCTGGAAGCATCAGGCAGAAGCGCCCACCTTGGCGCCACTTATGGCGCTCAAGGTGAGCACCAGCTCCACCGCCTAATGGGTGGTGGACGCGTAGGCCACCATATAGCATGGCGTGGCGTTGGCCAGGGCTAACCCAAAGGAGCCGGTCGCCCAAGGAGAGGATACCGAGGTGGCCACGAAGCAGGCGAGGGAGGAGGCACCTATGCCTCGTGAGGCCGAGGCCCTTGAGTCGGGTGAAGCCGAGGCACCTTCAATCACTAAGGCCACCGAGGGCGAGGTCGAGGCCCCTAGGACCTCTGAGGCCAAGGTGGCAGAGGCTAGGGCTTCTAGGGCTTCTGAAGCTGAGGTGGCAGATGCCGGGGCTCCTAGGACCACTGAGGCCAAGGTGGCGGAGGCTGGAGCTCCCAGGACCACCGAGGCCAAGGTGGCGAAGGCCGACTTGGGTGCGGCAGAGCCGGTGGCCCAGGATGTAGAGACGGAGGCGGGGCAAGCTTCGGTACCACCCCCGGTCCAAGACCCACCGCTATCGCAGGAGAGCGCCCAAGAGGTGGAGGTTCATTCAATGTCCTCCAATGATACTTCTCGGGGGAAGGAGGTGGCGGACGCCGAGGCGGCCAGCACCACGGAGCAGCCAACTCTGACTTCTAGTGAGGGGAGCTCGGCCCTCGTCCGGGTATGACACAAGCCCCATGGGTGGGATAGCCCACATGTCTTATGGCGAAGCCAGGATGACCCTAAGGGGGAACCTCTGTTCGCCCTTGAGGACATGGACGAGGGGAGGCACTGGGCTCCTTTGAGCAATTCCACTGGCTAGCAGAGCGATCACCGCAGACAACGCTGTCCGTCATGGCTGAAAACCTGCCCGGCGTTGCCCAAGTACGCGCTTTCTTTTCTTGTGCTGTGTCATCTTTTTCCTGAGTTTTCTCGCAGTGCTTGATGTTTATTCTGCCTATCCAGGAGATCGAGGCCTGGGCCCTCAAGAAGTCAATGTTCCTCCAACATGAGAGGGACGTCTGGGACCAGCTCTAGCAGCAGAAAGACCTACTCGCCAATGCTAATGAGATTCTATTGGCACAGAGCGCAGAGGTAGAGGACCTCCGCCTTCGCTGTGCTGACATGAAGGCCAAGGTGGCGATGGCTCAGGAGTAGGCCGCCCCTTTGGTGGCATGGATCAAGGAGCTAGAGGAGGAGCTGACCTAGGTGGCCGGTGAGCGGGACACCTTCTGGTCCCGGGCCAAACAAGAGGTGGCCTCTACCAAGGCCGTCGCTGAGCAGCTAGAGGCGAAGGAGGGTGTGCACCTACTGACGAAAGGTGCCCTGGCAGAGGCTATCAAGGTGGCCGAGGCCTCCTGGGTCAAGGCCTTAGCTTGGAAGGAAAAGGCCGAGGGTGAGTCCTATTGAGCCGCGCCCCTTGTTTTATTTGTTCTTCTTGCGTTCGACCCCTAACTCCCTGATGTGACGTAGAGCTGGAGAGGGAGGCTTCTAGGGCGGCCGAGGCCTCTTGGGTCGAGGTCCAAAGCTGGAGGGAGAAAGCCGAGGGTGAGTCTCATAGGCTTATGCCCCTGTTTGGCTTGTTTTCTTTCATGCTTAACCCTATCCAGCTTGTCTTGGCGCAGGGTTGAATAAGGAGGCCTCCTGGGTAGCTAAGGCCTCTGTCGTAGTGTAGGCGGTGCTCGAGGCTGAGATTCGGGAGCACAACGTGCTGCAGAGCGTTGTTCGTACCACCTGTGAGGCCCTAGAGGTTGGGGAGGGGGGGAGGGTCGAGTTGGGTAGCTCCTTTAGGAGCCGCTTGATCGTGTTGAGTGGCCGAGTCGACGAGTGGCTCCGGGGGGCATTGCATATGGGCATCAAGCGTGCCCTGGCCATCATCTCCTCGCACTATGCCGGTATCGACCTCGAGGCCATTAGCGATGGTTATGTAGTGGCTAACGATGATGAGAAGGCCAAGGAGGAGGTCATGAAGCTGGTGGAGGTGGCTGAGGCCCCTAGTACAACACTGGCCAGGTTGTTCGAAGAGGAGGTGGTTCCTCCTACACCGACCACCGACGCTAGCGACCCTGAGTTTTGACCTAGGCCAAAGGGGCCATGTAAATAGATTAGGACCTACATCATTGTACCATGACGCTTGTGGCCATCGAGGCCTTTTAAAGTACTTGTGTGTATATTCTTTTTAATCATTTTTATTGTATTTCCGAGCCTCTGCCCTCTGTCTCGTCTTTGAACATATCTCTTGCAAAAACTTCCTCGGAGCCTAAGCTGCCCTTTGGGCAAAAGGTGGTGAGGGAGTTGCCATAGCCTAGAGGCGTAGGCCATCTCATGGCTTGGCCGGCCTTTTGGCCCTGAGATAGACTTTCGGTTCTTAGGTTTTTTACAATCGATTTGTCAGAGTATGCGAGAGAGTTTGGCATAGATTTTTTTTTCAAAAAATGACTAAAAATAGTGTCTGGGACTTAGGGGGGTCCCCCCTTCTAGCCCCCAAGGGAGGCTCGGTTCTACAGAGGTAGAGCCAAGTCTTGTTTGAGCCCCATGGTGGGCACCTCTATAGAGGTAGAGCCGAGTCTCCCTTATGGCGTTATCGTAACGCCAATCCCCCATCGATGGGCTCAGGGGGTTTCTCGAAAAATTAGAACAACTAAAGAACACTTCGTTATTGTATTTCTAGAAACAATGTATACAATGCTTGGGAATTTAAGGGTAGAAGCGACGTAGCTATTCTATGTTCCAAGCATTGGTGAGGATTTTGCCCTTCTCATTGGCTAGCTTGTAGGTCTCGGGCTTTGGCACTTGGGCGACGATGTACGGCCCTTCCTATGGTAGGGTTAGCTTGTGGAGGCCCTTATTGCTCTGCCTCAGTCTCAGCACCAGGTCGCCTACTTTCAGGTCTCAGCTTCGAATGCGTCAGGCTTGATAGCGTTGTAGGGCTTGCTGGTACTTGGCCGAGTGTAGCAGTGCAAAGTCTCGGGCTTCCTCCAGTTGGTCGAGGGCTTCCTCGTGGGCAGTGCGGTTGCTTTGCTTGTTGTAGGCCTATAGCCTCAGGGAACCGTACTCCAAGTCTATGGGGAGGATGGCCTCGGCTCCATAGACTAGGAAGAATGGTGTGAACCCTGTTGCTCGGCTCGGAGTGTTCCTTAGGCTCTAGATGACCGACGGGAGTTTAGCAAGCCATTTCTTGCCAAATTTCTTCAATCGGTTGTATATTCTTAGCTTGAGGCCCTGTAGGATCATGCCGTTGGCATGTTCTACTTGGCCATTTGTCCTAGGGTGTCCTACGGCCGACCAGGCCACACAAATGTGGTGGTTATCGTAGAACATCAGGAACTTGTGGACTATGAATTGTGTCCCATTGTTAGTGATGATGGTGTTTGGAACCCCAAACATATGGATGATATCAGTGAAGAACAGCACCGCTTGCTCAAATTTGATTCGAGTGATCGGATGAGCCTCGATCCACTTGGAGAACTTGTTGATCGCTACCAGCAAATGGGTATAGCCCCCAGGGGCCTTCTGTAGAGGCCCAACCATGTCCAGCCCCCATATGGTGAATGGCCATGTAATGAGGATGGTTTGGAGGGCTTAGGCTGGGAGGTGCATCTATCGTGCATAGTACTGGCATCCCTCGCAAGAGCATACCAGCTTGGTGACATCAGCAACCGCCGTTGGCCAGTAGAACCCTTGGTGGAAGGTGTTTCTGATGAGCATCTGAGGCACTGCATGGTGCCCGCAGGCTCCTGCATGGAAGTCCCAAAGTAGGGCTTGGCCTGCCTCAGTGGTGATGCACCATTGGAGGATGCCAGATGGGCTTCGCCTATACAACTCGCCATTGCTGAGGATGTAAGTTTTGGCTTGTCATGCAATCCATCGGGCTTCGGTCCTGTTTGCAGGAAGCTCTCCTCGAATGAGGCAATCAAGGAATGGGACTCGCCAGTCCATGCCCTGGTCAGCCTCAGGAGGCTCTGCGTTGATTTCCATGGCCTCAAGCTCGACCGTGGGGGCCTCGATGATAGAGGGGGCCTCAGGCCCTGTGGTGGGCTCGATCGATGGGCCCTGGTGGTAAGGGTAGGGCTTCTTAAGCATGTCATCGAAGAGCCTAAGGCCTCTAGTGGGGCCTCGGGGATTCTTGTGATCTACGGCCGTGACTAGATCATCCTCAAGGACCTCCTACTTCCCCTGGCGACCCTTTTTCTTTTCTTGGGGAGGTGGGGGCCGAGGCCTAGGGGGCCTCGTCCCTCCGCTTCCCCTTGGCATCGTTGTCGGGGAAGATGGCCCCGACAGCCTCTTCACCTAAGGCAAAGTTGGTGGCGATGTTGAGGAGCACAGCCGTCGTGGTCGGTACATTTCGGCCTAACTCTCAGACCAGGTCTTGGCAGGAGGTGTCGGAGAGGAACGCCTAGACAATTTCCGAGTCACTGACACTGGGCAACTCAGTGCATTGCTTGGAGAAGCATCGGATGAAGTCTCGAAGAGACTCGTCCAGCCTCTAGCGACAACTCTTGAGGTCCTAGGAGTTCTCGGGGCACACATATATGCCCTAGAAATTCCCGACATAGACCTTTACCAAGTCACGCTAGTTGTTGATCTACAAGGGAGGGAGGTGTTTGAGCTAGGCTCGCACAGAGTTTGATAGGAACAAGGGGAGGTTGCGGATGATGAGTAGGTCATCGTCTGCGCCGCCTAGCTAAAAAGCCAGGCGGTAATCGGCTAGCCACAGCTCGGGGTTGGTCTCGCCACTGTACTTTGAGAGGTTGGCCGGTTGCCGAAACCAGGCCAGGAAGTAGGCACCGCGGATGGCCTTGCTGAAGACTCAATGGCCAGGTGGCCTAGGAGAAGGACTGTGGTCCTCCCCACTATCGTAGCGACCGCCTCGATGTGGGTGGTAGCCTCGGGCGGGCCCATCATTGTCATGGTGCCATCGCCTACTAACCACATCGTGGTTGCCTTGCACCTCGCATCGGTCGCTAAGGCGGTCGTGCACCGAGGGGGCCTTATTGGCTGTCGATGCCCGAGTAGGCTCAGGACGAACCGAGGCCTCTCTTTCTTGCCAAGGCAGTGCCATGGGTAGTTCCGAGGCGCCCCCACGCCATCGAGAGGTGGAACTTTTGGGCTGCTGTACCATGGCGGTCTCGAGGAGGTCTCGGAGCTCGTTGTGGACTCGTCGCCCCTCTAAGGTAGAGGGCTCGGGCATTGTTCAGAGTAGCATCACTGCTGCCGCGACGTTCTGGCTAGCGCGATTGAAGATAGGGGGTTGCTCGCCCCCTTTGTCGTTGTTGATGCAGTGGTTGACGTCACGAGCCCTCCACCGGGCTGCTCCGCCATCACCATGACCCCACTGCTCTTGCTCGAGAGTGTCTCAGAGCTGCTATAGAAGGAGTCGGTCTTGTTCGACCTTGGCCTGAAGCTCATGGAGCTGCTCTAGGTCTAGGCGTCGAAGTTCCTTAGGGGCGATGTTCTCATCCTCATTGCTCGCGCTTGGCACCCTGAGCTCGACGTTGAAGCACTCATTAGTGGGATCATGAGTGCCTTCATCATCAGAGCCGGAGTAGCCAAAGCAGTAGTCGCCCACGACCATGAAGCGGCGCATGGCTTTAGGGTCGTGAAGCCTGAAGAAGTCTGCTTCGGCCCACGCCTCGTCCTCCTCCGAGGAGTCAGCATGGGTGTGGGTCGGGGTTGTGGCGATGAGGTTGAGGGCAAAACGTTGGTGGCGTCCTAGGGGCTCAGCGTGAGCGAAAGCGTAGGCGGCGGCGACATTGCCCAACCCGAAGGTGTACGGGGATGATGTCATCGCCAGGCTCTGCTCCACTAGAGTCGACTCCTCAGGGGGTGGTGGGGCAGAGCTTGATGACGAGGCATTGCTACGCGCCACCGATGTCTTTCCCTTGCCCAGGCTTAAGCTAGACAGGTCCCTAGCTAGGGACTCTGTACCAATAGTCGGGTATGGGATACCGACGGAGCATGGTGCATCGCCCTAAGCTCACACGGTGTCAGGGTGGTTCCACCTACGTCATGCCTGGCGAGAGCGATGAGAGCGGTGGCCTAGGCGCCACCTACCCCTAGGCTATTGGTGCATGATGTCGTCGTCGATCGATGGGGCTCTGGGTGGGAGGAGTACCATATTGTACTCATATCCTAGAGACATGAACTCTAGGCTCCTGAACCAGATCACCGTGCTAAGATGCAGTGGTCGCACGGGGTCTGCCATCCGGAACTTATTGGGATGACTGGCCCCTACCTGGCACGCCAACTGTCGGTGTTTTGGTCTGGTGGGTCCTCAACCGACTAGTGAAAGTGTACTGCGTGCCCCTAACCCTAGATGGTGATGCAAAGAGACATAAGGTTTATGCTGGTTTAGGCAATAGGTGCCCTACGTCCAGTCTGAGAGAGCGATCTTGTATTCCTTGCACCGAGGTACTTGTAGTAGGGGCTTACAAGCTGAGCGAGAGAGGGAGCTAGTCCTAGGTCTCTGCGTAGAGTGGCATGGGTTGCTTGAGATGTTGATCTCTTGCAGTGAGGAAGTGTGTGTGTTACAGAGCGTTGTGCGTTGCTTGCACATGTGAGTCTCTTCCCCCTAGAAGCGGCCCTGGTCACTCCCTTTTATAGTCAAAGGGAGGCACAAGGGCGGTACATGTATTTACTACATGGCATTTTGTGAGCAGAGGTGGTATGTCTAAGCCCTGCAGCTCGTCACTATGGCAGCATGGTCGGTGGAGTGGCCTTGTCCTCGGTGCACTGGAGCGACGCGCCAGTCACGCCTGATCCTGTGCGACATGGGAGCTCCTGTGGTGGCATGCGTGCCTTCTTCTGTTGGAGGCATGCTGGTCACTATATGTTTGACCGACGTGGAGAGCCGAGGCTGGGTAGATGCGACGACACGGGTGCACTGATTCTGAGGCTACGGGAGCTTGGACCTATGCACGATGTGGGGGCTCTTGTAGCTTGACGTAGGGCATGGCGCGTACTATAGACAACGTGCCTATCCTAGAGTACTGACAACGTAGAGAGCCGAGGCCCAGTCATTGCCGAGGCTGGACCATTATGGGGGGCTCGATGGGCACAAGTCCCGAGGCTACAGGAGCCTAGAAGCGGATAGCCAAGGCTCAGAGGGAGCAGTTGGTTTTGTACGTTGATTCCAAGGCTACAAGGACCCAGACTTGACTTTCCATGCCGCGCTGTCCTTGGAGCAGGGGTTAGGAAGCACAGTGCAACACGGTGTCAGCCATGGGCATAGTGCCAAGCACAACAGCCGGTAACCCCTGCCCTGTCCTGTCCCAGACAACATGGCGTTGATGTGACTCTCATCTTGTCGGCCACTCTGCTATATCGTGCCATCGTTTGGCTAACGTCGCGGGTGTGGTTGGACACGTTAGTTGGATATGACGTCCCATCAGAGAAGACAGTCAAGGTGGAGGTGACAAGGTTGATGCCAAGCCGGCCTCGAGCGAGTCGGTAGCTAGGTGCTCATTCGAGGCCTTGTGGTGTGGGGCCTCGGGTGAGTCAGAGAATTGGTACCTTGTTCGAGGCCTTGTGGCACAGGGCCTCGGGCGAGGCGGAGAATCGGTACCTCGTCCGAGGCCTTACACGCTGGGCCTCAGGTGAGTCGGAGAATTGGTACCTCATCCGAGGCCTTGTAGCACGGGGCCTCGAGCGAGTCGGAGAATCGGTACCTCATCCGAGGCCTCGTGGTTTTGTTTTGGGCCAAGCCCGCTTCAGGTGAGCCCAGATATTATTTGAGGTGGGTCGGGTGGTCTAGCCGAGCCTCGGATAAGGTTTGGGTTTGCCGGTGGTTGTCTCTTGGCTTCGATATTTATAAGGTCTAAGCAATTTTTTCGGTTCTTGCTTAGGGGACCCATTTTTATGGTACCCAACACACACACTTGGAGGTTCATGCGCTAATTGGCTTCACACGCCAAACCCTCAATAGGGTGCCGCACAACCAATACAAGATGAGGATCACACAAGCCACAAGCAATCCACTAGAGTACCTTTTGGCTCTCCGCCGGGGAAAGGTCAAGAACCCCTCACAATCACCATGATCGGAGCCAAAGACAATCACCAACCTTCGCTCGATGATCCTCACTGCTCCAAGCCATCTAGGTGGCGGCAACCACCAAGAGTAACAAGCAAAATCTGCAGTGAAACATGAACACCAAGTGCCTCTAGATGCAATCACTCAAGCAATGTACTTGGATTCTCTCCCAATCTCACAAAGATGATGAATCAATGATGGAGATGAGTGGGAGGGCTTTGGCTAAGCTCACAAGGTTGCTATGTTAATGCAAATGGCCAAAGGTATGAGCTTGAACCGGCCATGGGGCTTAAATAGAAACCCCCACGAAATAGAGCCATTATACCCCTTAACTGGGCATAACGCGGGCTGACCGGACGCTCCAGTCAGTTGATCGGATGCTGAGCCCCTAGCGTCTGGTCACTCGCAGTCAGCCACGTGTCCTAACTTCAACGATCATCAGTCTTGACCAGACACTATGCCTTTGTTGACCAAACGCTAAACACCCATCGTCTGGTCATTTATAGTAAGGTTCCAAAACCAACTTTTGCCGACTGGACATGTCCGGTCATGCTTGACTGGACCCCACCAGTGTCTAGTTAGAGACCCTACCTCCAATGTCTGGTCGCTGAGTGACCTAGCGTCTGGTCATGAGACCAAAATGCACGCCCTCTGCTGCCACTGACTAGACGTGCCAGTCCAACCAAGACCAGCGTCCGGTCACTTACAGTGACCTCCATTTTTTCTCTCTAGGGCGCCGGTGGCACCGTCAGACTATCTGCACTATATGGGCGGACACTCTGCTGGTGAAGTTTCTAACCCTTGCTCAAATGTGCCAACCACCAAGTGTATCACCTTGTGCACATGTGTTAGCATATTTTTACAAACATTTTCAAGGGTGTTAGCACTCCACTAGATCCAAAATGCATATGCAATGAGTTAGAGCATCTAGTAGCACTTTGATAACCTTTGCCTTGAGCTTTTTATTTCTCTTTCTTCTTTTGAAGTCCAAGCACTTGATCATCATCATGGTATCTTCATCATCATGCTATGATCTTCATTTGCTTCATCACTTGGAGTGTGCTACCTATCTCATGATCACTTGATAAACTAGGTTAGCACTTAGGGTTTCATCAATTCACCAAAACCAAACTAGGGCTTTCAGCGTCGAGCCGCCTGCTCCATGGCGCTGTCCTTCTCAAGCGTCTCCTCCAGCTCTAGACTGCGCCACGCTCACTACTAGAGACCGCGTGTGGCTCTTCATTTCCTCTCCCACGCTGCCGCGTCTCATGCCCACCGGTGCCGGCCTTCCCCCGTGCGAGCACATGAGGACGTCCACGGCTCTATTTCACCGCAGCTCCTCCCATGCCCAACACATTGGTGCCCCATAGTCGCCTATCCTTCTTCCTCCCACGCTGGTCCCGCTGCCCCTCGACACGACCACACCACGGCTACCATCGCCATCTCCTCAGCGCTGCCGTGGTCTTACGCCATACCGCAGCACCGGTGCCCCCTCGTCTTCCACCGTAGCACCTTGCCGCCACCGCGCCTTGTCCACTGGCGGGTTGCTCCTCTCCTCCATGCGCTCTGCTTTTGGGAAGAGAGAGCAAGGTGAGGAGGGTATAAATCCAAGCTGAATTAGTATACAGGGTTCTCAATGCTAAATACGTGACCTTAGTGAATAGTGCTAATGTACCTCAGTGTGATTTGTTAGAAATGTAGGGACGTTTTTGCAAAATGGGCTGCCACCGTGCCGCGCTGGGTTGCCTCGCGGTTTGGGCTGGCATTGCTAGGCCGGACTGGCCGCCGCGCCTGGGCTGCTGCGCCGTGCGCGCGCCCCGTCCTCTGGGCCGTTGCCCATGTGAGCGCCTGTGGGCTACCTACCTGGCCAGCTTGGCTATGGGTGTTTGGGCCTCTTGGCCGCCCGCGTGGGCCGCACTGGCCGAGGCCATCCCAAGCGCTTATCTTTTCTAGTTTTTGTTTAAAATGGCTAAAACTTGCAAAATCA
Organism: Miscanthus floridulus; assembly: GCF_019320115.1. Lineage (NCBI taxonomy): Eukaryota > Viridiplantae > Streptophyta > Magnoliopsida > Poales > Poaceae > Miscanthus > Miscanthus floridulus. Next base: position 67,706,956 of record NC_089586.1, on the reverse strand, counting down.
ATATAAAATTTTGTAGGGGTCCAAAAATGATAAAACCAATTTTGTTAGTCTCCTAAAATCATGATCTACCTGTTGGTATATTTTGTTCACATAGTTTGATAATATTCTTGGAAGCTATATAATTAATTTAAGGTACTTAATATTGTAAAAATATAAACTTGTAGTTATTGTTGTGATAAAGTGGTGATAGTGTTGGATCTAAAAATTGTATAGTAGGCTCCTAGCAATATTAGGTACTCACTGTAGTTTTTGTAGCTCTAGAATAATTAGTTTGCTAAATAGATAATGATGCCCTATTCCGAATAAAGATTGAATCGCCAGAATAGAATAAAGAAACACCGTTGGTTTATATAACTAAAATAATTGTTGGGAAATAACGCCTTATTCGCCAACATGGGTATGTAGCCTAAGTACGGACGTCGTTAGAATGAGCTCGTTAGCTTGTAAGGCGTGATCGGGTTTCTAAGTATTTCGGTTGTCGTTGATTATTTACATCTATGCATTTGCATCAATGCATATCATATAGGTGCGATGATGGATCAATGGATCAATTGGAGGACGCTTGGGAATCCAAAGATGGTGTAATGGTATTCTCTCCAGGAGATGATGCAATGGGTTTTCTATTTAGATGATGGTGGTTGATCTGAAGATGCAAATACTAACTTTTGGTTATATCTTATCTAGGCAAGCCCCGGTGCATAACCCCTACTCTTATGCTGTTAAATTATATTGTGCATTAAGTTTTAAGGAGTTGAATGAAACCCACTTGCATATATATATCTTTATCCTATGGGTCTTACTAGTATAACAGGATCATGTAGAATGCTATGCTATAGGACTCTGGTAGAGGTCGAGTGATTGCCTGTCACTCACGAGAGATAGGAAATATATTACTGACTTATTATCACTTAGAAAATATAAATGGTGGAAAGGAAAAATGGTGACCGAGTAGGGATATGGTTTGGGTATTGGTGGGTGTAAGAGGTTGTGTCACCATGGACATGGGGCATGGCTTGGTTACACTGTTGTCCCTGTCTGTGTCGATTAAGGACCAGTCGTTGCATAATCCATCGAGGCAAGTCACAGACTTATTATCCTGAGCACATACTTGGGTATGGGCGCTTGGAAGACTTGTTGCTCTCTTATCGTAGATCCGGCTCTTTCCAGACCGACTTTTAGGGTTTTATTTTGGTGAAGGAGGTCCTTGCACCGCACTGAGTCTGGGACTCAGGGGAGGGGGCTTGGAGTCCTAGTTTAGATGGGGACCTAGACACCCGAGATAGGAGAGTGATGGGTTGGTCCTGCTTGTGCCTTGGGGACAAGCGGGGCGTGTGTTTTTGGGGTACCCAGCTGGGGGCATTGATGAGCAATCTGGTACGGCTTGTTTCATGTCTAGCACCATAGTAAGAACTGGAAAATGGAAGATGGAATGGAAAGGAAATCTGATTGCTTACCACCTACTTGAAAGTAGCACATGTGCTTACATAGAATGGTTAGTTAATGAACCAATGCGGCTATTAATAAAACTCAACTATAAGGACGCACATTTAGTAATGCTTCTTGCAAATGCAATAAACCCACAATCCAGATAGCCTTACATATCCTTGGAGTCTTTTTCTTTCCTCCTATCGAGTAAGTCTTGCTGAGTACAATTGAGTACTTAGGGTTTTATTCCCCCTATTGCAGGTGACAGGTGGAGGCTTGAGCTGACCCTTGTGTGTGGATTCCTCCTGGTGGGCTCAGCGAGGATTCCTTTACACTGCGATCATAGTTGTTATTTATAACTCTCACCAAATGCTTTTATAAATGAAAGTTTCATAATCTGTTGTCATAGTTTATATATCAATACTTCATCATGCCATGATTAGATATTCATTTCCACTGTAATTCTGATCACATGTTTATATTCCATGGTTCAATTAAATTGTTCATAACTCTGATAATATGATTTCATTCCACTGTTATATTAATAAATATTATACTCTAATGTTATATTAAAAGTGATGTAAGAAATGGTTTAGAATGATGTAAGCTTTATTCTCTCATTTGTGATCCTGATGGCAAAAATGTGGATTTTCAGGTTCTCCCCTGGGTGTGCCCGATGGAACCGAGTAATTTGGTGTTCTCCCTTGGGTGATTAGTGTCTAATGGAAGACGAGCACTCCTAGGAGACATTAGATTAGGCAGTTCCGCTACACCTTTCAGTCTCACGAAGGTGTTGGTACTGAGGATTTCTACCTAAGTTAGAATCTCGGTCATGGTAAGTGCCTTTGACATATACAATCTGGTCCAATATAAAGTTGCAAAGGTCGCCGATGAGCTCTAGGAGGTGGTCATCCTTGTATTGGTCTCTTTTCATTTCTTTCTCTTCTTTCCACTACAAGAGAACAAGTTTTGGTTTATTATTTCTTATCATGTGCGAAGTTTTTATACTATAGGTGAAGAGGTTCAAACTTACCCTTAAGGGGTATCTCCTATAGGCATCGGTGTTACTCATCATAGAACATACATAGTATCCACAATGTACACTCCCAGGCTTCTGCTTGGGGCACTGTGTGTTTTGCATATGGAAATGTTAAGTAATGCTTTTAACAACCATGTAATGGAATACTAAAGTAAGTTGCACTTACCACACAATGTTTTTATAGCTAGCCTTTCCTTCCTTACTGGATCATGCCTTCTGTGATGTTCATTGACCTATAACCTGAATGCCCTATTCGAATTAATTTAGCAAATGCAACTTGTTAGTATCCAAAAGTGAATGTTACAAGTATGTATACAAACATATAAGCTAATGAAGATTGTTGATATGTATACGTCTTGAGAATCGATATGAAGTCTTTGTATGTCACTGGATCCCTATCTATTGAATCAAAGACCCATGCCATGCTCCTCCCGACATCGACGCCTATACAAATCTAGTGGTTATTGCATGAATTTAATCATAGAACTAGATAAGCTCTTTTGCATTGAATAAAATATATCAAATAAAGCTTTAAGTATAGAGTTGAACTTACTCGAAGTTATATGGTAGCCATATAGTAGAGTGTTGTTGGAGATTTTTAAAAGCTAGGGTAATATATGTCAAAACCTTAAGGGACTCTTGCCTTAGTTTCTTCACACGGATGTCCTCTTTCTCCCAAAAGGTCTTTCCAGCAGCTAGCTCTTTGGCATCCAGTTTCCACTGTCTAGGGTAATTAAAATTTATTTGTGCTATAGCTTGAGGGTCTATATACCCTGCTTTCACACTTGGTATTTGTTTTACAATATGCACTTGCATTATACAAATCACAGCGTGGGTTAGTTACAACAAAATCCAAAGATTACATTCATAGCATATCGGGAGGACAAGGACTTACAGGCACCACGTGCGAATTAGATTCATTTCCATTGCTCCAAGGTGAAAGCATGTCTGCATGTCATTGAAGTCAAAGATAATTTTCTCGTCTAGGCTTCCAAATGTGTTGGTGGGGAAGCATGCTTGTATGAGGTCTATGCTCGTTAGGAGAACACACAAGTACCAATCATGGAACCTTCTCATTCCAAGTGGTAGGCGCTGGATGTCCTGGTTTGGTAGGAAGGGCTTGCCTCTTTCATATGTTTTCGGGCAATCCTTTGACCATTTGATGGCAACAACATTTGGATACTTCTTTGCTATTTGGTGGACTTTGCTAGTGATGGCCTCCTCAGAAGCCCGTGTGGGACTTTTTTAACTTGGTTCTCATGCTTGAACTGGTCATGGGCATACCACTTGTGAACCAACGAGACATCTTTCATCAGAACATAAATTGGCCTTATGATGATTGGATGCTTCTTTTGAAGTTCCCATTCAAGCATGTCCTCATCTTCTTGTGCATCACCTTCTTTAGGAGGCACTCTTTGTTCATGTATCAGCTGCGCTTGTTGAGAAGACTGTGGCATCTCATCATGCACTTGCTTGGTATGAGCTGGAGAAGGTTGTGGCTTATCAGGCGCATGCTCGCTAGGAGGCGGGGAAGAATGTGGCATCCCAGGAATGTGGTGGTCACGAGACGGTGAAAATATTTCCCTATCCTCAACAACTCGCTCCAAATTTGAGAGAGGGGGAGGCAACAAAGAAGCAGTCAATATAATGTCCCGTTTATGCTAGAGAATGAACTGCCCCATTACATCTCCGAGTAACACCAGCCCCTCGGGAGTTGTGTAGTCTATCCTCCACTACATGAACTTAGGCTTTACGGTATGCACCTCGACCCTAGTGCAGTCCGGTGATATCTTATTATTGTGGTGTAAGCCACAAGGAGGATGTGCCACACACGTTGCCACCTCCATCACAATGTTCTACCAGCCGCTGAGAAACACCAAGGTGCAACTAGTTGGTTCCCATATGCGATCAATGGGGGTTGTGGCTGCAGTGGAACCTTGGCTCTCGGCGGCGCCATTAATGTTCATGGCTCCATAGATAGTCCTTGCTCCTCTAGCGCATTCGCAACTAGAGCCTTCACTTGGAGCTCAAGATTAGCCTCCCAGTCTCTACCATGTTTCTTGTACATGTGCATGCCCTCTTTGAATCCATGCTTCTAGGTCATCCTTTTCCCTAGCCCCCTGGTGTGGCCTGTGTGCTCGTTGTTTCCTAAGCCAAGGCTAAGCTCATCCCTCTCTCTGGAAGGATTGAATGAGCCCTTCTCCTTGTCTTTAGCATATTTCAGTATTCTTGATACTGCCTCTTGGGTCTTCGGCTTATCAAACTTAAGATTACCGCTGGATGATTCTGTACTCCTCGCATATATCCAATTCCTTGAGCGTAACTTCAAATTCTTCACATCGATATTCCCAGAAGCTATGGCCTCGTCGTCCATCTTCCTAAACTGCTCTTCCTTGGCATAGTAGGCACTAGAGCCTAGATAATGGTGGTGTTTGTTTCTCTTCACCATCTTGGTGTTACGGGTATTGAGCTTCGATGCCTCCGGTGAAGTCTTCTGAGCCATGTGCTCCTCCCATTGACTAAGAGTTATGTTGCCGAACTCGTTGAAGGGAGTTAACCCCTTTTGGATATACTTCTTGTTGAGCTCCGACCTCCAACGTTGGAATGACTCTCCCATGATCTTGAAAGCATTTTTCCTAGTTCTTGCTTACCCTCCAGAAATCTAAAATTGAGCTTCAGCTGCTTATCCCATAGTTTATCTTTTTTCTTCTCTGGCACCTCTTTCCAGTTAGGGATTGCTAGGTTCAATTTATCTCTTACTAGGGCCCTGATCGCATTATGAAATCATCCTCTAAATTCCTTTGGCTCAAGGATCTCCCCTGCTGGCCCGACCTCCATTATCACATAGCATGCCTTATCTAGATATTGGTTTGCTTTTCTATTCCCTCATTTCCTCTTTGGCTTGGTAGTCGTGTTCGTGGTTGTGTCTTGAGGTTGTGGAGCAGAGGCCTCAATGTTCGTCTCTATGGCTATTGCCTCTGCTCTCCTTTCCTCTACTCTATCTTGTCCGACGAGATGTCTAGGACGTCGACGTCGTCTTTTCTGAGTTTTAGGAGGGACCTGTATGTATGATAGGTCAAAGTGTTAGCAGAGGTAACATAGCTAAAGCTTTAGCAAAATTTACAAGCTAAGGACCCATTTGTCTTATCTTATATCCGGCTTGTTCGACTTCTTTTTTTAGCCGAAACAGTATTTTTCTCTCATAATATTTCAGCTAGAACAGTTTTTCAGCCACTTTCAGCCAAGTTTCAGCAAGCTAAACGGGCCTAAGGCTTTATCCCTACCTCCTCGTTTGGGTCAAAATCCTTATCCAAATCTTCCTCCGTTGGCCTCCTTCTAACTTCATGTGGGAAAGGATCCACGGGACTTATATATCCCTCTTCTGAGTCATCATCATCATCATCCTCTTCTTCTTCGTCTTCAGCAGCCTCTCCTGTTCTTCCTTCTGCTCTCCCTTCCTCCTCGTCACACTGCTCCTGAGTAAGCATCACTTCTAAATCCTTTTCTAACTTATTATCGAACTGCTCTTGAGTTAGCTGGTCCTCTAATGTTTGCTCCTCATAGGTTGGCTACTCATCTTGCTCAGGGCATCGGGCTGCACTGTCTGGTGTCCACGACATTATTTCACGGTTTGTTCTAATAGATGTAAGAAAGTGTGCTTTAGGTATGCGAGAAGGTATAAGAAAAAAATGTCTATAAACCAAAGTAGTTCTATAAAACAATAATATAAAAAATGAGTAGTAGTAGTAGAGGCCTCAGAAATATGTCAATCATCATTTGATCATGAACTTGAAGCATCAAGGCATCATAACAGAGAAGAGAGGAGAAGGTAATGTAGGGGCGGTTAGTAATGATGCCAAGTTCTTCATAAGTTCTTAATCATCGGCTCATATTTCATATAATGTATGAACTTGGACAATTTTATCATCAACAAAACAAAGGAGAGGAGAGGAGAGGGGAGATTTAGCAAAAAAAGCAACAGCTGCTTAGCAAACATAGAGTAGCAGCTGATGGCAAAAATAGCCAGAAAACTACCATCCTTCAGTTATGGCTAACATTTATGGCCAACAATTCAAATTCTTCAGCGAGTTAACATTCACTAGTTGGACAATTGCAAGCAACCAAGCACAATCATATTACCCTTGTACCATGCATACTGAAATGGAAAAATAAAATAAATTACTAAAATTACAAACAGAAATAAATGACTGAAAGAAAACTGGAATTGCATAGAACAATATATACATAGAAACTAATAATTAGAAGCTAAAAACTGGAGAAAAAAAATCTTAAACTAAAAACTAACAAAAATCATACAACTAAAAGGAAAACTAAAAAAATAATGAAACACTGAAATAGCTTCTAGAAACTAATTTAACCATTCCCCAGTTGGAAAATTGCAAGTAGCCAAGCACAATCATAATACCCTCTAATAATTATAAGCTAAAAACTCAAAGCAAAATGAAAGAAACTGAAAGAAAAGAAAACTAAAAACTAAAAAAAAATGGAAACAGAGCATGCTTAGAAGCTAATAATTATAAGCTAAAAACTAAAAGAAAAATGAAAGCAAACTGAAACTGAATGTGAACAAAACTAAGCTAACTGAAACTGAAATACAACAAAACTAAAAACTGAAAAAATGAAAATAGAGCATGCTTAGAAGCTATTAATTATAACATCAAAACTCAAAGAAAAATGAAAGAAAACTAAAACTAAAAACTGAAGTGAAAAACTCATATGTAAACTGAAACTGAACTGATGATGGAAAGATTACAGAGACGAGTTGAAATAGCTACTACTAAAATTCAAAATGAACAATACTGAACAACAATAAAATAAAATGACCGAACCTGAACCTATAATGAAATAACAATGAAAAAAACTAAAAAATACTGAAGAAAACTGAAATAATTAAGTTCATCGTTTTGAGTGAACTACCAAACATGAAATTAAGAACAAGAATAAAAAACTGAAATTGTTAAACTACAAACATGAAATATAATGAACTATGACTGAACATAACTGAAATAGTTAAGTTCCTAGTTCTGAGTGAACTATACTGAACATGAAATTAGTACGTGCTGTGTGGTGATGTTTTTTCCTTCTAATACTCATCGGATTACTTTCCAGTGTAGGTGTTGCTCTCATCCGTTGAGTAACTCTAGAAGTGAGCAAGTGCTTAGAGTCCTATAACTGGTTCCTTACATGTATCCTTTTTCATTAGTGTTGCATAGCTCTTCTTTACCCCAAAAAAGACAACTTGTGGATTTCTGCCATTTCTTCAGATAATTTACCTGTATTTAATTTTTGGATGGATAGGTGGAAGCTAAGAAGCCAACTTTTTCCTCATTTGATGAGTTTATGGAGATGGATGTCTGAGAAGCCTTTATTAGTTAACTTCTATGTAACTTGGTAAGTCCCTTACTGGAAGTAGTAGTGAAAGTGCCGGTGCCAAATCTGATGCTGAGCTAGTTCAGTACTCTCTACTAGATATAACTTCTCTCCATTATTGTTATGTTTTTAGGACTTTGGTATGTTTTCATGTTCCTACCGTTGGGCTGTAATGGAGCTGATGAGCATGAACATGAAGCCTGAGCAAGTTGTTGCTACTACTCGATGTGAAACACAATAGCTGTAGGAAACCAAGGAATAAACGAGCAAATATGACTGCGGCTATAGATCGATGGACTACACAACAAAAAAAATATAAACAATACCACACCTAACTAGGTGTTTGGCTAAATTGCACAGATCAATTGTAATAGGTGGTAAGTAGTGCATGTTCACTGACTAAAATATATATGTGATATATGAACACTTATCACTTTCTTGTAATGCTAGCATAAAAAAATGAAATCTATCAAAAAGTAATGTCAATAATATTTGAGTAGCTTGCCACAACAACATAACTGAATGAAGTTTCATTCTTAAGTAACTTGCCACAAAGAGATAATATAAATAGCTAGAGAAAATTAAGCGAGCAACATAGCAACATAAAAAGGCACTGCAGGAAGAACTGAAGGAATATGATTTAAGGTGTATTCACATCGAACACGACGCACGAGCAGACCGCAACAACGGGAGAAGCAGCAAAGAAGAGATATGTAGAGCATGGACACCAGGGCAAGCTCGTTGGGGAGGGAGCAGACCGGGGGTTAGAGGCGGATCGGGGGAGGTAGGGCGCGGCGGAGGTAGGGCACAGAGGCGGCAGCTTGCCGGCGTCGTGGAGGAGAATAGCGCCCAGACTTAGAAAAATTTTGGCCTCCTGCGGGCTCTAGTTTATATACCGGAGGTCATTTGTACGGGCGGCTCCTGAGTTAGCCACCCCTAAAAATTGATTTGTAGGCCGGGGCGGTTCCTAAATTAGCCGCCTCTACAAATATTTTTTAATTTATTTTAATTACTAATTCTGTAATTCATTCATATATATAAAGAACACAATGTAAATTTATATATTAGTTTTTTATTATTCTATATATATAAATATATGCATATATAAACAATTTTCTTATATATATAGATATAATTCTATATTTTCTTCTTTACAAAAACAATATTTTAAAAATTGAAAATTTGAATGTCAAAACAACTAATAGAATTTTAGGACACTAAATGACCTCAAATAAAAATTTTCTAAATATCAAAGTTGTAGAACTCATCAAAATGTACAACTTATATTTTGGTCATCTTTTCATATGAAAAAATTGAAAAGTTCAAATTTTAAATTTCAATAAATGACAACTTCAAACAAGATTTTGAAACCTTAAATAATTTCAAATAAGAAAGTCATGAACATAAAAGTTGTTTAACACATCACTATCTACAACTTTTATTTTGGTCATCTTTTTATTTGACTAAATTTGAACAGTTCAAATTTTGAATTTTAATAAATGTTAAATTCAAACAAGATTTTAAAACCTTAAATGATTTCAACTAGAAAAGTCATGAACATAAAAGTTGTTGATCTCATCACTGTGTACAACTTTTATTTTGATTATTTTTTTATTTAATAAAGTGTTAGTAAACATTGTTCACAAATTCACATATCACTCATAGTTTCATATACTATACGAGAGACATGTTAATTTGTGAACAATGTTTACTATCACTTTGTCAGATAAAGAAATGATCAAAATAAAAGTTGTATATTTTGATGAGCTATACAACTCTGGTATTCATCATCTTTTTAGCTGAAATCATTTGGTGTTTTAAAATCTTGTTAGAATTTATTATTTTTTTAAATTTGAAAATTTGAATTGCTCAAACTTTGTCAAACAAAAAAAATGATCAAATCAACATAGTAACTTGATAGGGCATGATTTTAGAAAATTTAAGGAAAAAAATCATCACATTTGGAGTTAGTACGAGGGAGAAAGACTAGTTATAAATTTTACCTAGAGATTAAAAAGGAAAATCACAACTGTTCATGATGATCAATGATGAACAAGTGTGATTTCTCTTTTTAATCTGTGGCTGAAAATTATAACTAGTTTTCTCCCTCATACTAACTCCAAATGTGATGGCTTTTTTCCTAAAATTTTCTAAAATCATGCTCTACCATGTTAGTCTGGTCATCTATCTTTGTCACTAATTTTGGATAATTTAAATTTTAAATTTCAAAAAATGACAACTTCAAACCTGATTTTCAACCACTAAATGATTTCAGCTGTAAAGGTTATCAATATAAAAGTTGTATAACTCGTCAAGATCTCTAACTTTTATTTTGGTCATTTCTTCATTTCATAAAATGTTAAGTGCTTATTTTAAGTGTTTCAATAGTAGTCTGAACATGTTGCAATAGTAATAAGTGCATGTTTCAAGTGTCTGCGTGTTACAACTATTTTAGTAGTAATAGAGTGGATGTTGCAACAGGTTCATCTAGATATTGCAAATGGTAGTCTCACACACATGCCTAAATGTAGTCTCACACACATACATAAATATATAGTCTCACAACCATACATAAATATATTGTCGGGTTCATAAACCCAGGGTCCCTGATGGGCACGCTTCCCAGCAAAAACTTGGCCCAACAGACGGCATTACAGCGACGCTTTACTCTCTCTCCTAGATTCACAAACAAATCTATGAGTTCTCCTCTCCCTCGCTTTACCCTCTCTCTCCTAGAAACCGCCATGGTGCACGAACGGCCTTGGCGAGAAGGAAGAAGGAGGAAAGGCGACTGGTGGAGAAAGGCGAAGGAATGGGATGAAAACCCTATCCCTTCCCCTATTTAATGTGGATAGGCATGTTATGGGATGTGCCCTGACTGATGGGACGCACCCTACCCAATGAAACATCGCTCGGTTAAAAAGGGATGTGGCCTGGGTTGGGCCCACCACTACCACAACCTAGGCACAGGAAACAAGGTGCAACTGCATGCAAACGACCCTCCGCCTTCCTAGACAGGGTTTGGAAGGGCCCACCAATAGGATCTCCGTTGAGGAAAGACCAACAGGCTACTTGAGTCGATTGGATGGCTTAGGCGACTGCCGAGAGATAGGTAAGGAGCAGTGGGATGCCCCTACGCGGGCTACGTCGACTCTATCATGAATTATGGACATGGATCCCATTCGAACATATCTGATAAAGAGCTCCTCAAACCCGCCACTCGAGTCATCAAGGTATCTTTACCAAACCTTCCTACTTTATTTTATTTCTTAATGCATAATCATACATTCATCCTTCCTCATACACGTATTCACACATTCATCCATGCAATCGTTCATTCATCCTATACATCCAAAGCATTGCATATGCAATTGATGCATCACAACGCTTTGTGTTGCATCACAAAGCGGAAGTCGCCTCATTCGACATGAGCGACTGACCTGACCGGGGTTCGAAGGCTAGCCAGTGAAGGGCTCGAGGCCGCCTCATGTCAAACAGAGCCAGGGGAGAAAAACACATATGATCCCTAGCGGCCCTCGCCCTGATCTGCTTGGAAGCAGGCATGGTCATCTCAGACCTTCTTGTTCAATCCTAACCTCGAGCTATGCCCATAGAATCTCCATCGAGGGGAGGCCAACGGACCACCTGAGTCGGTCTCCGGAATGGCTCATGCATCTACCTGAGAGGCAGGTTAAGGAGCAGTGGAATGCCAGATGAGGGCTATACCAACCCCATTATGAACAATGGGCCCGGATTCCACTCGGACATACCTATTAGAGAGCTCACCGAGCAGCATCACTCGAGCCATCGAGGCAAGCAATGTTAGCTTAGCCCCTCTGATTCTAGAAATCACGGATGGGGTAACGCATGAAACTAGACCAACCCCTCAGGCCACGCCCAACACTTGGGTCCACGCTTCGTCGTGCCTATTGCAATGAAATCTAGTCGATAGTCTACTGAGGGGTATACCCACAGTAGTAGATGAATCAGTGGAGGTGCACGTGATATGAAACTAGATGGTAATACAAGCATCGAGACACAAGATTTAGACAGGTTCGGCCATCAGTACAACCTAATACCTACATCCTATGTTCTGATGTATTGCATTGAGATATATATACTGATGTCGACTAGGGGACCCCTGCCTCACCTTATATACTCTAGGAGGGGTAGGGTTATAAGGAAAGTATCCTATTTGATACTATACAATATCTTGCGGTGCACGTCGACCAGTGTTGTGCATGCCTTGATCTTGTGGGCTGGGCCACCTCTGATGGTGTGGTCCATGTCTTGTCTTATGGATACTAGGGGTCATATCCCCCACAGCTAGTCCTCGAGTGCCTTGTATCCTTTAAGCAACGCTATCTTGAACAAGTCAGAGCACTTTGATGTGAAGCCAATCAGTTTAACTGGTTAGGAGACCTCAGACTTAGCCAAGTAAGGCTTGCTAGAAGGATGTAAGGGGCTCAAGATAAAATTTGAAAATTCTTCCACTTAGGAGAAGTGTAGCCACTTAGACTCCGTCAATAAGGAGGGTAAGTCAAGAAATAAGCACTACATTCACCGCCAGGTGAAGTGTAGCCACTTAGTCCCTAAGCCTGCTAGAAGATAAAGAATGGATCTTGTAGCAGGGTCAAAGAAAAGAAGTCTAAAAGCTTGCCGACATCATCTGACATGTGCCCAAGATCAACACCCTGATTCGAATAGCATGGAGCAGCTTGATAGCACACCGATGAGACATAGCAAGATCTGATCATCGAGGGAGTCCTCAGCTTAGCTGGTGATGCTTGCATGAAGAATCTAAACACTGAGGAGTACCATCGTAGCTGGCGATGTTCGAGCACCGAGGAGTCCTCGGCATAGCTAGCAATGTCCGAGCATCAAGGAGTCCCTAGCGTAGCTAGCGATGTCCGAGCACCGAGGAGTCCCTGGCGTAGCTGGTGATGTCCGAGCACCAAGGAGTCCCTGGCATAGCTGATGATGAAGCACGAGCGACGAACAGTCTAGTCAACTGATCGATAACGAAGTGAGCATTGAATAGAAGCGACCGGCGAATAGTCCGATCAACTGGTCGGCGGCAAAGTCCATGAACCTAATGGTTCGACCAGTTGATCGATGGAGAAGTACAAGCACCAGATGGTCTGATCACCTAGATGATGATCCTACAATACAAATATGTAGAACGGGTAGTACATGATGTAAAAATATATCAACTCTAGTGAAGAATCAGCAATAGCATATGCAACTCGGTGATCAGTTGGTGTGAACACTTAGTGTTATTCTAGAGATGTATTTATATTTAATACAAACCACCCGACCAGTTAGTGTGTAGCTAAGTCTCCAGCCCTAGCTAGCCTGTTAACCATAACACGGAGCATGGAGCCCATGTGCCTGTAGGAAGAATAAAGCATCGCTAAGAAGCCGCTTTCGACCACCCATAACGCAAAGGGTAGACACTCATTCACGTGTAGGGAGGAGCCAGAGATAGGGCCATCTATGGGAACATTCGAGCATCAACATGACTGTTTGGGGGTTCGCCTTAGACTTAGTTGTATGCCATCTTTAAGATGGTATACATGGAGAAAATCATTTGGAGAGCAAACTTGGAGAAACACAGCTCAGAGAAACATTATGGAGATATACAAAGATTGGAGAATATTTAGAAAAATATTAAAGTTCGACATAGCTTTAGACAGAACGTCTGGTCGACGGCGTATGGCATTATCTGGTCGGTGTTGACGAAATTGCTTGGCCCTCTAGCTTTTCGGCCTGTCATCAAGGCGGTGGTTGTCATAGTGTCGTTCTTCACGGCGATCATCATTGTGACACGATAGGGCTCGCTTGATGACTCGGGTGGCTCACTTGGCGGCTCGGATGACTCGCTTAGCAGCTTGTTTGGTGGCTCACTTGATGTAGTCGGACAGAATCCACTGCATGGGGAGGCATAGCCCTTAGGTGTGTTTGACCGAGGCAAAGTGCGGACCAAGATGTTCCTTGTTTATTTGCATGTGGTGCTTCAACCGGTGTCGGTGTAGGTTACGTGCCTGTTGGACTTGGACTTGGAACTGCTTTTCCTTGAAGCGTTGATCCACCATATTTGGAGATTGGATTTGATGGAACAGGGAAGCATAAGCAAGCATGGAAAAATTATGATTTGCATGCTTGACGTACGTTCTTGCTTGGCATCTTCTGCACGTCATGGTGATATAGACCACACATAATTTGCTTGCTTGCATGTTCGATGGAAGCTTTGCATGGCGGTGCAGATATATCTATAACACCCTAGGTGTTTGGCTTCCATATTTGCACTTGCATTTCATAAACATGAGCATCATTCATCCATTCATGAGCTTAGATTGTTTGGAACATGCTTTTGAAACATTACAACATATGCTTATATTCCATGTGTGTTTGTTTTATGAAATGGATAGTGTGCAACACTCAAGTGCAACAGGTGCAACTCACTCTTGAAACATGTCACATACTTTAGTGAAACATGGTTAGTTAGTACTATGCAACAAACTCATGAAACATGGCTTTGAAACAAAAGTAGCAATTCACTTGTTTTTCCTTGTTTCAATGCATGTGATGCTTGATTTTGGTGTGATCAATGTGTGGTGTGGTTAAGTATCCCCTAAAACACCTTAACTACACTTAGGGTACATAGTGGAGCAATGTTCATGTTAATGACTTTGCCTAATTATGCTTCTAGGGTTTAGTTTGACTAGGTGCTCCTCTTGAGTGCTTGTGTTTGACTGAACTAGAACAATGCCATAGAATGTTTGCATGTTTGAGCAACCTAAAGGAAAGTTATAGAAAATTATATATGGAATAAATTTTGTTTAGAGGCCAAGTCATAAAAATGTGTGGAATAGCCCCAAACATGGCCCACAAGTCAGATTTGGGTGCTGATTCAGCACTTAGAAAATTTTCTAAGTGTTGACTGCGTTTACAGTTTGCAGTGGCTGACTTTGGATTGATTTAACTCGTGATCCTTTGTGAATTAGCTGATTATTTCTAAATCAATGTTGTAGCCCTATCGTAGCTCTACAACTTTGCTTCAAGGATATTTTGCTAACTCGCCACCGATTTAGAATTTGGAGGTGATGAAAACTCGCTGTCAGTCAGCGTTACTGGCTCTGATGGCGTTCGGGTTCAGGTCGATAGGGCCGACCGATGTCAGGCCAAGCTCAACAAGTGGAGGTCATATGCTGCCGTTGCCCCCACCGGTTAGGCCGTCATGGACACCTTAACCCCACGTATCCTTTGGAGCAAGCGTTGCCTTCATTTGCATCTCCTCGCCTTGCCAACGCACGCGGAAGCCAAGCACCGTGCCTCTGCCATTGCTGCCAAGCGCATTGCCGTCACCTATCTCCCCCGCCACCACATCATTGCTGCCTCTAGCTATCCACGAGTTCCGCCTTGCTTTGCGCCACCATCTCCACCCACTCACAACATCGAGCGAGCCTGGGTGAGGGCCTATTGGCCACTTCCACCACTGCCATGACCGGGGCTTGCTAGACTTTGAGCTTTCTGTGGCCGGCTATCACCGGAGCTCTCTCACTCCCTTCCCTTACTTCCCTCGTCTTCCTTGATAATCCTGAAGCTCGTACCGAACTTAGCCATGGCCGCCATGGTCAGATTTCGCTAGAGCGTCATCGGGCACTCGCTGCCGTCCGCCATGCACATCACCGCCCTAGTTAGAGTTCGGTAGGGGTTGAACCCTAGGCACCTTTAGGTGCGGCTCATCATGAGGAGCACGCCGGTGCCCACGGTTTCATCGGAGAAGTCGCCGCCGGTGAGATAGCACCGATCCCACGCTGCTCCCCTGTTTTGGTGCCGATGACATGCAGGACCGACTGACCGGAGGGTCTCGGCTGTCAATGGCTGTGGAGTAGAAAGATAGTGCATTTATTTTCAGATTTGTATGCAACTTTGGAAAATCATAAGTGGAGTTATAGAGGTCCAATTTTGGTGAACCAAATTTTGTGGTCTTCCTCATGAAGTGTAGTATTTAGAAAAAATATAACATGAACACTTGTGGTAAAGTTTCTAGAAGAATTAAATTACAACTTAAAATATGTTTTTAAATGAATGCAAACTTGTTTAACTCATATCTAGAGTTCTAGTGCTCTAAAAATTATGTAATTTGTATGGTGAGCTATTCTTGATGAGTAGCAGCTCTGGTTAAAATTTGAGAGTCAGTGTGTGAATAGTTTTTGGAGTTATTAATTTTCCTTTTATAATTAGGTGATCCTTGTGTGAATTTTAATAATTAATCTATGAATCCAATGCTCATGAAATGTATTGAAGGCTGTCATGGTACCTTAAGGATGCTAATAAAAATATTGCTTCTGTTGCTTGACACTTTTCAGAAGGGTTTCTAATTTAGGCCAAAATCAGCCTTGCTGTCTTGTTATTTTTGTGTAGGATGTTTCTATTGGTAACTTTGGGTGAAATTTATATAGTAGCCTATTAGGGACATGTATAAGCTACTGTAATTTTTGTGAAATTTTCTGTACACTTTGTCGAGGTTTTTATTATTTAACCTAAGTATCTAAATAAATTAATAAGGCATGAAAGAATTTATTTAGGAATGGCCACCATGTTTTCTAGTGTTTATTTGATGTATGTTAACTGTTGGTAACATTGGTAGTGCTCTTAGTACTATTCTTGTATGTAATAAAATATTATTTTCACTATAATACACTCGCGGTGAGTTTCTGGATAGATTTTAGAGATAAGCAAATTAACTGGTGAAGATGAGATTTTCTAGGAATATTGTCTAAAACAAAGTTGTATATAACTCACTTAACTAGCTTGTGTTAAATTTTCGTGGCATTTGGCCAAATAGTTTTTGAGTTATGCCTGTTCAAAGTTGTCCTTCAGAAATTGTAGCTCTCTGGAATTTCTGGACCAGATTGGATAAATGTGCCTGTTTGACCTTGTTAATTTGGGAATCATGCTAAGAGTTTAAATATGAATTGTAGGAAATTTTATGAGATTTCCAGATTGTCTTGCTTCATGTCTTTTGGATTAGTATAACTCCAGTTATGAGTAAAACTAGCTGCTACTGTTTGCAGCCTTGACTCTGTGATTGTAGTGAATAACTTGTTTGCTTGATATGAGTTGATGTGCCGAGTTATATGCTGGGCTAATTAAAATAACTTGTTAGTTGTAGGTGCTAGACCTCTTACTGAAGATGAACAACTTTATCTTAGGTTGTTAGAGCTTGGTGAGTGTGTAGTTCTTATTTTCTAAAAGAGATATGCACCTACTCAGTAAAATAGATGTTAATCTTGTATCTATACATGGCTGTACATTTCATCATCATCTTCTATCTCTTGTGCATTCATGATTCTTATACTATGCATATGCATGCAATAGGTGTTCCAAAGGGAGTCACGCTTCTAGAATTTGAGCAAGGACTTCTGGAGGAGCAACAGCCAGCTCAGGAGCAGGAGGTGCAGACCCCCGAAGAAGGAGCCAACGAAGAAGTTCTTGAGTGTCTCAATCACCAACCTTCATCTTTTCTGAAAGGCAAGCCTCGGAGCATTCTAAGTCTTCTATGTTTTGAAAATAGTTACTTTGAGTATCTTTATTTGTTGATGTATTAAGTGATAGGAATTGGATGCAAACACTTGTTGCATATATATCTATTCCTTGTCTTGTAAACGTACCCTGAATCCTATTTAGGTCCAGGAGCGAATCAGAGCTTAGCCTTGCTTAGACCGATAAAAGTCAGGTGATTTCCTGTCACTTGCAAGTTAGGATGATGTCTGGTCATGGTTGGCTATATTTACTATCATGGAAATAACCATGTGTTAATAATGAATGGAGACCGAGTGGGATGTCGATAGAGAAGCAACAAGGCAAGGAGGTCTTAGGTGTGGATCTATCCCCATCTGTATTGATTAAGGACCAATTCGCTGTATGTCCTCATGTCATGTTGAATGCAGCCTAACACTTAGCTGGTTGGATAAGTCATTCCGACCATGAAGCCGAGTAGCTCAACTCAGGCCGGGAATCAGGGAGTTGCGTGCACTCTAGATGGCAGTAAGGATGTGTGGAGGGCCATTGGCATAAACCCAAGGGTGGGTTAGAGTCCCGATCACCCTTGGTAGAGTAGTTCTTTGATTGTGCGATGCTGTTTGAACCCGCGACTTTTCTTTTTATTCCTGAGTTGTACCAAAGGTGACTTGATTGCAACCCTGATGGGGGAAGCAGGGTTTGTGTTAGGAATACCCCTCTAGCTAGATAGAAATCGATTCAAATCACTCTCTCCCGGATAGTGAGAACTTGACTGAGCAGCAACAACATAGATTCACTAAATTTAAAGATATGGGTAAATGATGATGATGATGATGATAATGAGCCATGAAATACCTGATATGGTTATTGGTGTTTGCAACTTAATCAAGTGATTGATTAGTACATCTGCTAATATAGATGGTAGGTAATGGCTAAAAGTCATTGCTAGTATAGGTGAATGATGCTAATGATTACTCAAGCTTTTATGCAAAAAGGTTGTCTAGCAAGATCCACTGATAAAGCCTTGCATACTCCTTGGTGTCATTTATTTTTTAGTTTATGATGGGTAAGTCTAGCTGAGTACATTCTCGTACTCAGGGTTTATTCCCCCTTATTGCAGATGACGTGCTCTATAATGGCTACTACAAATATTGTCTCCACCCTATGGGGGATGAAGACTAGATCATGGGGCATGATCGTCTATGCTATCTTATCATGTTGCTTTTGCCGGATATGACTATAGAACTGGCTTGTATTATAACTAAGTGTGTGTGATGGTCTCAAACTACTTTGCTTCCGCTATTTATGAACTCATGTCGTAATAACTATGTGAACTCTGATGTATGAGGTACTTGTGAACTACTTGTGAAATGGATGTAACATGTGACTTGTTATGTTGAATCACTACGATCTTGGTTGCATGCAAGTTGGTTTGAAATCCTTAGTGGTTTTAGTTGACTACTAGGTTTATATGGGTTCAAGTATGACGGTTTGATCACTCCAGTGATTGCTTTTGTACTTGTGCTCTTATAAATTGGTCGGTTCTATTACAATATCATCATGTGATGACATGATGCTATGTTTAAATCTTCAGCATTGATGCATGCAATGGCTGAAGCTTGGACTTTGTATTCATCGAAACACCAATCTCGTTGAGGTGTAGGACCAGATCTAAAACACTGCTGCAAATGAAGTTGTGGGTCCAGCTGACTTGCTTTTTGCCATTGAGATCTCGACGAACCCAGAGCTTGGGATCATATTGCTAAACATCGGTGATTGCAGATTAATAAATAAACTTCCATGCACGATGACATATTGCCATGGATTACTTTGAGACACCCGTAGCAAGCTACTGGTAGGGCGCCGTTGTCATGTTGAATTGTCACGGATGCCGATGACGAAGAAATTCCCACATAAAATCAAGAGTCGATCTTGCTGAGAACATGATGTGATCTTGAGGTATGCCATCTGGTTCGCTAGGGTATCAGCATGCACACACCGCATGGTGGGTGCGACTATCGACAAAATCTGGTCAATAGTCTATCGAGGGGTATACCCACGGTAGTAGATGAATCGGTAGGGGTGCGCATGATACGAACTAGATGGTAATACAAGCACCGAAACACAAGATTTAGATAGGTTCAGCTATTAGTACGATGTAATACCTACATCATGTGTTCTGATGTATTGCATTGAGATGTATATATCGATGTTGACTAGGGGACCCCTGCCTCTCCTTGTATACTCTGGAGGGGTAGGGTTACAAGGAAAGTATCATATTTGGTACTATAAAATATCTTGCGGTGTACGTTGACTAGTGCCGTGCACGCCTTGATCTTGTGGGCTGGGCCACCTCTAATGGTGTGGCCCATGTCTTGTCTTATGAATACCGAGGGTCATATCCCCACAGCGCCTGACCCCTCGATAGTGCCCGATGTTTGTGTTGGTGCCCGACGCCTGGGTCTGGGCTCCCGAAAACGATGGCTCAGAACGTTGGCAAGTCGAAAAATCCCCCCGCCGATTCTACCCGAATCGCCCAAGGGCTCGGAGGCTACACCCACCGGGTGCGCTCACGCGCGCCCGCTGGCAAGTTGAAAAATCCTCCAGGGGATTTCTAGGACCACCAAGGCCACACCCCTTGCTAGGCTTTGCCTCGTTCAACCCCTGAGGGTTGGCTTCGCTTTGGCTGACCCCCGAGGGTAGGCTCCGCCTCGATCGACGTTTGGGGGCTGGCTCTGCCTCACCCGACGTCTGAGGGTTGGCCCCGCTTTGCCCGATCCCTCGGACACGGTCCCTAACGGAAGCTCACACCATCGCCAACCACTACAGGCCAGAAAGTACAACCCCAGGTCAAACTTTTAACATCATATAGGGAGCAGTCACGTCTCAACATGACCCATCTCTGTGACATGATGTTCTAGGGGACTCACATCGACCCATAGTGACGGATGCATGGTCACTATGCTGCCTACACCCTGTACGATCGTTGATCAACATGCTGATTTGTCAGTCTAATGCTTGGGTCCACACCCTGTCATGCCTGACCCCTTGGCCACACCCAATGCATGGGTCTATGTTCCGTCGCGCCCAACGATGACTCACAATCTTACACCCATCCATTACTCTCGTACATCGAGTATAAATAGCTCCTTCACGACTTCACATAAGTCCTAAAAGGGCTCAGGAGCTCCTGTCGGTTTTATAAACCCAGGGTCCCCGATGGGCTTGCTTCCCAGCAAAAACTCAGCCTAGCAGATGGCATTACAGCGACACGTGACTCCTAGGCTGGCCTAGATACCTAACGATAGGTCAAAAGAGCAATCCAGTCTCCAACCAGAAGGCCTGGCCAAGGAGGGTATGATGCTCGCTTCCAACTCTGACCCACTTTTCTAACTAGAAGGCCTAGCCAAGGAGGGGATGACGCTCGCTTCTAACTCTGACCCACTTTTCCGACCGAGAATACATCAAACCTATGCTTACAGCTCTTCTTCGACCGGCGCAGTCGGAGCCGACTAGGAACAACCGACCGAGGACGCCTGCTCGGTAAGGACCCAAGAATTAGGTAGAGCAGATTAGGCAAGGCACTCAAGTCAAATGCAATACCGAGGACCATACCCTGCACACCTGTAGGACAGTACTGATAGGCCATGCCAGAAGGGTGCTTTGCAACCTTTGTCAGAACATAAATAGTGTTGTGGTCACTGACATTTGTCCTATAATATGGTAGGCACCAACATTTGCCATACTAGAAGAACACGATGGAGCCTGCCACATGCATCTGGGCATCAACAGTATTATGGGCACCGACAAACTGTCTTAGTACCCGATGGCGTGGGAAATAAGACTAGGAAACACATACTCTCTCTCTCCTAACTTGTAAGGCCACCCCCTTCACCTATAAAAGGGGATGTGTCATAGAACCGACCAATTTATAAGAGCACAAGTACAAAAATAATCACCGAAATGATTAAATTCTCGCACTTGAGTCCATATAAACCCGGTAGTCAACTGAAACCACAAAGGATTTCAAACCAACTTGCATACAACCAAGATCACAGTAATTCAACATAACATATCCGTACGTTACAACATTTCACAGATGGTTTGCAAATAGGTTACAACACCTCAGAGTCATCGTTATTACAAAATAGGTCTTGTAAAGTATGCGGAAGCAAATAGTTTAACTTACACACCTGAGTTCAAATACAAATACTGGTTTGTTGATCACAACCCGCAAAAGCATTCGGATAAGGGAAACAGAGATCATGCCCATGATCTAGTCTTCGTCACCCGTCGGGTGGAGACAATACTTACTAGAAGCCCTGATATAGAAGGTCATCTGCAACAAGAGGGAATAAACCCTGAGTACGAGAATGTACTCAGCTAGACTTACCCGTCGAAAAACAAAACAAATGACACCAAGGATCATGCATAGCTTAATTTAGTGGATCTGGCTGACACTTTCTTTTTGCGGAAAAGCATAAGTAATAATGATCAACTCTCAACTTGAACTAGCAGTGACTTTTAGCCATTAACCTGTCATCTATATTAGCACCTATACTAAGCAATCATTTGATTAAGATGCAAACATTAATAACCATAGCAGGTATAAATCGTGGCAACATTATCATCATCATCCATTTAACCATATCGTTAAATTAATTGAATCTACGTTGCCGCTGCTCAGTCAAGTTCTCACTATCCGGGAGAGACGGCGATTCGAATCGATTCCTATCCAGCTGGAGGGGTATTCCTAAACACAAACCCTGCTTCCCCCGTTAGGGTCGCAAACAAGTCACCTTTGGCACAATTCAGGAGTCGCGAGTCCGAACAGATCAACATTCTCAGAGAACCACTCTGCTAAGGTTGCTTGGGACTCTAACCTGCCTTGGACTTATGCCAATGGCTCTCCACACATCCTTACTACCCCCAGAATGCATGCCACTGCTCGCGTTCCTGGCCTGAGTTGAGCTACTAGGCTTCATGGTCAAAACGAGTTATCTGGCCAGCTAAGTGTTAGGCTGCGTTCAACATGACATGACCTACAGTGTATCGGTCCTTAAACGACACAGACGGAGGCACTATGTCCAACCCTACACAAGACTCTGCCCGGTCTTAATTCATTATTAACATGGTTCTTTTCCACAATAGCAAATATAGCCAACCGTGATCCACCTCATCCTAAAGCTCGCATGTGACAGGAAATCACCTGACTTCTACCACACTAAGCATAGCTAAGCATTTAACCCGTTCCTAAACTTAAATAGGATCCAAGTACGATATCTGGACAAGGATGAATATATACTGCAACAATTGGTTCCAACCAATTCCTATACTTAATGCATCATCAACAATAAGAGATACTCAAGATATTTGTAAAAACATGGGAGACTTAATATGCTTCGGGGCTTGTCTTTCAGGAAAGAGGAAGGATGGTGGTCAGGGCACTCGGGCAATTCCTCCTCGGCAGCTGCTTTGTCGATTTCCTGCACCTCGGGCTCCTCCTCCTGGCTAGCTCCCTCGAACTCCAGCAGCGTCACTCCCTCCGGCACACCCTATTGCATGTATGCGCACGATAAATATCATGGATGCACATGAACGAAGTTAGAAATGCTCGGGGAATGCACATGCTTACTGCAGTCCGCATTTTCCAACTTAAGCTCTATTCAAATCACTTTAACTTACCAAGTTTATACAACCTAATGTATAATTGCTCATCTTCAGTTAAGGACCTAGCACCTGCACCTAAGCATGTTCTCAAGTTAGGCTAGCACCTAAACAATCAACAAGAACATCGCAACTGATCACACACAATCATTCATTTTTCAGCAAAATAGGAACTTATATAGTGGTATAGTAAACTGACCAAAACTGGAGATCTATAAATCAAAATGACAGGCAACAAGACAATTTGGAAAGCTTATGAAATTTCCTACAATTTATTTTCAGACCTCAAGACATGATTCCAAATTTTACCAGGTCAAATTTACAGAACCATATAATTAGGTCCAACGAGACAGAGAGCAAGCAAAACTGTGATCTTACTTTGAACAGCTGTAGCTCCTAAACTACTAGGCCAAATGCCGCCAAATTTTGACAGGAGCCAGATACATAAGTTATCTACCACTTTTGTATTCACCACATTCCCAGCAAACCAAAATATCATAGGGAACTTTGTAAAGTCCCAAAAACTATCCAGAAAGACATAATACCAGGAAATATTTATTAACTTACGTTGCAAACAAATAATTGGACAAAACCAACTCTACTCACTTATCACACATGTCATAAGAACACCAGAAAGTAAAGTGTTCACCACCAATTCATTTATTTTTAATGCCTTTCTTTAATTACTTAATTTATTAGGGGAATGGTAAACATATATGAAAACTACACCATTTAATCATAAAAATTACAGTAGGTACCACATGCTCCAAGTAGACTACTATAAAATTTTCAAATCATTTGTGCAAGTATAACATCCTATACAAAAATGACAAGGCATAAAGTCTTAAAATGACATAATTAGGAAACCCTAGTGAAAAGTGTCAAGCAACAGATTTTATATTTTTCCTAGCATCCTTAAGGTACTAGGACATTCCCCACAAAATTTCATGGTCATTGGATTCCTAGATAAATTACAAAAATTTACTCAAGGATCATTTAATGATAAAAGGAAAATCTAGAACTCAAAAACCATACATGCAATGACTCTCTAATTTTTACCAAAGCTTCTACTAAGCAAGAATAGCTCACCAACAAAAATTCATAATTTTTGGAGCACAGGAACTCAACATATAATTTAAACATTTTTCCATGCATTTAAAAACACATTTCAAGTCCCTATTTAGTTCATCCAAAAATTCCACTACAAGTGTTCATGTCATATTTTTCCTAAATACTACACTTCACTATGATCCTAACAAAATTGGAACCACCCAATTTGGAGCTACTAAACTCTAGATATAGATTTTATAAAATATCATCAAAACTTGGAATAATTGAACTAGCCTATGACTACACAGTCACTATCAGGCGGGGTCCACATGTCAGCTGGGCCTGCATGGCAGTGAAAATGAAACAGGGGAGGCGGCTTGGGATGGCGTGGGACCAGCGGAGCTCGCCGACGGTAGCGTCTCCGGCGACAACGACGGCACCAACGTGACCGCCTCGACCTCCCATCGTTGATGGGTGCCCTAATCGCGCTCTCTACCGACCTCTAAGTACTCCAGCCATGGAGCTCGGTGGCTCGGCCATGGCGCACGGCGGCGCTTGGCCGTGTTCCAGCGCGGCTGGTCCGGTAATGGCGGTAGCGTCATCACCGGAGCATCTACTTGCGATGGCGAAGGCTAGACGAGGGCTAGGGAAGGACAAGAGAGAGGCTATGTTGTGCTAGCCACGGTGAGCTCCAACTCCAGCGAGGTACGGTGGCAGCGGAAACCAAAAATGCGGCCACTACCTTGGTTCGCCGGCCCAACGGCGAGGTGGAAGAGCTAAAGGAGGCTACGATGGAGCTTCAGGCTAGCTGGAGGCAGCATTTTCATGGTGGCGAGGGAGCTAGGCGATGGCACGTGCTCGGCGGCAATGGCAGAGCCGGCGCGCTGCTGCTGCTGCTGCTATGAGCGGGGAAGGCGACGGAGGGTGAAGAAGAGTGAGCAGAGAGGCAGGAGGACACCGGGCAGCGGCGTCAGGCCGGCCACGGCGCGTGGCAGCCACGCGGTGGCCGGTCTCTGTTGCCGGTCGGCACTGTAGCGCTGATTTAGTTACGCCATCGACGTCTGACAGTGCACATTCAACGTGTTGAAACTACCAAGTCTTTGATCATTAGCGAAAATCATCAAGATAAAAGTTGTACCCCTATGTACCAGCTACAACTTCTATTAAAAGATCAAGACCTAATTCTTCAAGAATCATGAGTAAACTCATCGCCAAGTCGAGCAAATAAAACTGAAATGGGCTTTGTGACTTAGAAATTTTTCAGAGCATTCAAATGGACCTCAAAACTGACTTGTGGGTCCCTTTAGAGCATGTTCTGCACATTTTCATGACTTGGCTCCTAAACAAAGTTTGTTCCTTATAAAATTTTCTACAACTTTGCTTTAGGTTGCTTAGACATGCAAACACTCTAAGCTACACTTTTTAAACAGTCAAACTCAGGAGCTCTAGGGGTCCACAATAGTCAAACCATGACTTGGAAACCTAATTAGAAAAAATGACCAACATGAACATTATTCCTAATGTCCTTCTAAGTGTAACTAAGTTGCTTAAGAGGATAATTAGCCACACCACACATTGGTCACACCAAAATCAAGCATCACATATACTGAAACAAGGACAAACAAGTGACTTTGTTACTTCTGTTTCAAAACCATGTTTCATGTGTTTCATGAGTTTGTGGCATTGTACTAGCTAACCATGTTTCACTAAAGTGTGTTGCACCTGTTGCACTTGAGTGTAGGGTTACACACTATTCATTTCCTAAAACAATCACACATAGAAGGTAACAATATGTTGCAATGTTTCAAAAGCATGTTTGAGACAATTCTAAACTCATGAATGGATGAATGATGCTCATGTTTATGAAATGCAATTGCAAATATGGAAGCCAAACACCTGGGGTGTTACAGGATGCGCTCTCTCCTAAAAAAGGATGGTCATTCTCACTCTCTCTGCTAAGCTTTAGACATTCTAAGCACTCAAACAGCCCCATAGCTCTAGAACTCTAAAGCTACACAGAGCATATGTTCCAATACTTAGCGCATGTAAGAGCTCCCATCACTCTTGGCCCTTCGGTCCAGAGCCCGATCGAACCTTTAACACCCTCTTCTTATTCCCATTCATTTGTAACCCCACAACAAACTTTGAGCACCTAGACTCAGGAATAAAGTCACCAACTGACTGGAACTAGATGTAGGGCATGTTGCCTGAACCAGTATAAACCATGTGTCATTGAGTGCTAGGCCACATCCGATCACAACGTATGGTAAAACTACAAATATTTACTTGTTGGTCACTTTTCGCACCGACATATATAGTCTCACACACATGCATAAATGAAGTCTTACAAACACACACACTTACACAAAAACACTCCATGTTCAACAACTAGCTAGCCCGCTGTAATGACTTTTCCCTTGACACCTTTTCATTCCCATGGCAATATGTCTTTGGACAGGTTCTTTTCCACAACACTGATCTTCTTAGAAAAGTCTATGAATAGCGGCATCCACATCGTAGTTATTGTAAGCTTCACCATTCTGTATACGTGTTCTCCGTTATGATGTCTCTTCGAAGGGGGTTCAATCTTTGGGGGTGTTGTCATAAAATCTAAAGAATAATTTACTGCGGTACTTGTGACTTGTCTTTAAGAAGCGTTGGATGCATCCAAGAACTCCCATGTAGTACCATCCAAGCAAACTAAGCATCCCGTCTTCCCTTTGATCTGTCCAGACAAAGCAAACAACATGGGGTAATCATTGGTAGTAACAAATATTATTGCTCTATATATGAAGTCCTCCTTTCGGAATGCATCATACATTGGCTCCCCATGCCTCCATAGCCTCTCCCTTTCTTGCATCAAAGGCTCGAGGAACACGTCTATATCAATGCCTAGTTGTTTAGGGCCAGAAATAAGAATAGTGAGGAGAAGGTACTTTCTCTTCTGACACAACCATGTTGGGATGTTGTACATGATCAAGATCACTAGTCAAGTGTTTTGGTCTCTCATCCTCTCATTAAGGGGATTCATTAAATCGGTGCTCAAGCCAAACCGTACATTTCTTGGGTCATCGCTGAATTCTTTGTGCTTCTCATCAATCCTTTGACCCTAACTACAATCAGCCGGGTGTGCAATCTTATCATCATCATCCACCTTGTGCTCATCATCCCACCATGTCATGAGTGTGGCTTCTTTAGGGTTTAGGAAGATACGTCTCAAGCGATCGGTCACTGGTAGGTAACACATTACCAAGGCAGAAATTCTTCTCTGCTTTGCATCATTGCCTAATGGAGTGTCCTCTGAGGGCTGAGATTCTTATACCACATTTTTCATACCCTTCTTATTCATCTTTTTCCCTATGGAGGCTTCATCCCCACCGTAAAGGTCATTGTTCTTGTACCGGCTGGCCCCATACCGAGGACATTTATCCAGTGACTTGAACGTTTCACCACGAAAAAGGATACAGTGGTTGGAGCATGCATGGATTTTTTCAACCCTCATTGTCAATGGACTTATGACCTTCTTCGCTTGGTATGTGTTGGCGAGAACTAAGTTTGGTTGTGGCAGCACCCATGATAGGAGACGCAATAGATCATTAAAACTACAGTCTGACCAGCCATACTTAGCCTTTAGGATGAGTAGCTTAAGCACAAAACATAGCAATGTCCAGTGTGTCGGACAACCCTTTTCAACACCATACACAGCCTCCTTCGATGCTTTTTTTCACCATTTCAAAATTTTTTAGACCTTTCGGGCTCTTTACTAAAATCTCTGGTCTAAGGGCTCGAATCATATCCTCCAAATCATCTTTATCCCCGACACGTGCTCTGCCATCATTATTGGCACCACCTTCGTCGTTACCATCACAACCACTAGCATCACCACCATGTTCATTACCAAACTCGGGATCCATTCGTGCATCAAGCTCTGCTGAATATTGGGCAGGGATTCTAGGGTTTCGTTGTTGTATTCCTCCTCATCCTCGTCGTTAACAATAACTGTTTCACCATAATGAATCCACACTGTGTAGTCCTCAATAAATCCTCGCATAATAAAATGTGATACGATGATAGTCCATCTGTCCATGCCATACGGTTCTTGCAATGTTTACAGGAACAAATAATTGTATCCTTATTCTCTGTCAACGTCATTGCATGCTTCTCCGCGGCTTCAATAAATTTATCCACCTCTTTACGGAAACCTGCCTTGAACCTTAACGAACCGTACATCCAAGAGTTCCTGTACTCCATCGTTTACAACAACAAAACAAACATTAAAGGACTATTTATTCAGATATATATAAAAATAAATCAAATTAATAATTACTTGAGAATAATTGTATATACTTCAGATATATATGAATATAAATTAAATATAATTACATGAAGCATACAAACACACCATGGTAGAGAAAAATTAATTAATGGCCTATTTATCCATAAATAATTAAAATACATATTTGTTTATTACAATAAATAATTTCAAAGTCAACAATTATATTTTACCCAATATCTTTCATGCAAACCATAGTCCAATTTCATCAAACATAAATTTATAAAAACAAAATTAATAAAAAAACCAAACCCTAGATCTAGATCTAGATCTACATGCATATGAATCATCCATAAAACTAACTAATTGTTCACTAAAATCAAGAAACATGAACTAAATAAGGATATGATCTTGTTCCCCTACCTAATTTACCCCTAGTACATTCAAAAACTTGGATCTAATTTGCTTCATAAGTAGCTCAAGCATCATAGAAGAGAGAAAAAAGCAAAACTCTAATTACTCACTAACCAACCATTAAAACTTTAAAAAAATATGGAATAACATTTTTTTACCTTCTACAACCTCTCTATCAAAGGATTTGAGACCAAAACCTTCCCTCTTAGTAGAGCAATTTTTGGGAGGTGCTCAAGGCCTCCCAAGCCTTTTTTCTCGGGTAAGAGTGAGTGACCCGAGGAGGAAAAAGGAGGTTGTAGCCTTTTATACGTGTATTTATAGGAGCGGCTGATGATTGAGCCGCCCCTACAAATCGTAACACCGGGACGGCTGATGAGTGAGCCGCCCCTACAAATTGAGCCATTTGTAGGGGCGGCTGGTCTCGTGGGTCCCGAACACGCCCACTGTAGGGGTGCCTCCATCCCCTGCCACCCCTACAAAAAAAATTGAGCCGTTGCTACAAATCTTTTTTCTATAGTAGTGACATTATTGTGCCTAGCTACCCTAAATAATAATTGACAACTGAATAATGGTCGATTAACAATGACAAAACAATGCTTTTTGAATATTATTGCCTCATAAAGCCTTTTGCTAATTACAACACTGAATAATAGGTACTATATTTGAGAATAAATTATATATTTATTATTTAATACATCTTTTTTTTCTATATATGAGTTTTCTATACTGATAGTTGAAAATAGTTTAGTAATGTTGACGATAATTTGCATGCTCCGAACAATATGTTGCGAAAAAAAAATTCATGTAACGTCTTATTTTGAGAAAGTAAAGGGTATTAACAAAAAGGTAAAGCCGTACGACCCTCTAGCCTAGAAACTAGATGGTTTTCTTTTCATTAACCAGGCTGTCAACTAAGCAAATAATAATGACATGGCATTGGGAATAAAGAGGAGAAAAATGTTTTCTGAGATAAGAAATCATGTTTACACGGGAACTAAGATACAAAAAATTGTGATAGGTAGATGGTGTAGGACATGTGACTGTACAAAATTTGATTTTAAAAAAACTATTCCTTGAGAATATACATAGTTTCTATGTGTAGCATTTACATGATTTGGCATGTATACATACTATCTCATAATTTGGGTTGGGACTGCCCTTACCGATCTGCGAACTTGCTCATGCATGTTGTCCAGCTCTCCGAGTTATTGTATAATGCTATAATTGGCTAATTGCAGATGAAGCTCTTGCTCTCTATACTTGCAGTAGTTCCCTCGAGTTTGAATCACTCCAATAAGTTTTGGATCTGCCTACTTGTCATCTACTCTCTCCATATTCTTTATAAGGTGCACACGCGTATCAAGATTTATATATAAAGTTTAAAATCTTTAATCAATACTTTAGCTAATAATTTTAAACTATTATAATACAAATCAAACTTTGTACGGTTAAATTTATGATCAAATGTACTAACTATCATTAGTTTATAGAAATAAATAATATAATATCAAAAAAATAAACAACCAAAGTATAATTTGGAAGACGGTTTGTCATGTCAACCTACGTCTTATAAAAAAAATAGATGTAGTATGTGTCCTCTACGTCATCTATTTTTTTAGTACTCTCGTAATCCTAGATTCTGGATCAGTCAAACCTTTTTAAGTTTTACCAAATTTATATATATAGCAAAAAAGATATCAACATTTGTTTTTATATACTGCATATATAAAAGGATATGCTGTGCGTGTGTACCGTGAACAGTCCTTTGATTGTTGAACGATTGATGATAGAGGCCTCCCCCTTCTGCTGCCCTTCATGTTCCATATCAAGCACCGCGTCTAGCATATCGTTCTTGGGTGGCTCGCCAGCCTCCCGCTCCAGCAGCCGCTGCGCAAACACCTCGTCTAACAGTCGATGCGAATGCGCGACGAGCGGCTCCATCCTGCGCCGCACACCCTGCAGGTCAGCAGCCGCGATCGCCGGGTAGAAGTCGGACACGTTCGGCGTCGCGGCCAAAACCGCGGCCTCCTGCACGATATCGCCGAGCCCAGCTGAGTCGAGGTCAACGGAGAACATGGTGCGCGACACAATGTTCATGGACGCGGTGAACAGCGGCTCGCGGACGGCGACGGGCTCTCCGAGTGCCGAACGCTCGGAGACGTAGCGCACCAGCTCCTCCACCTTGTGCTGCCGCAGCGGCTGCAGCGCCTTCATCCGGCTCGGCGCGAACAGCTCCGTCGCGCAGAGTTTCCGAAGCGCGCGCCACCTGGCGTGCGGCGGGAGCGAGATGACGGAGTTGGCGCGGTGACCGTGGGCGTGCCAGGCGTCCAGGACGGGGCGATCTGCCAGTTCCGCGTTGTGCTTCAGGAGGATCTCGCGCGCGGCGTCCGCCGAGGAGACCACCACCGCGGGCACCACGCCAAGACGTAGCGACATGAGCGGGCCGTAGCGCTCGGCGAGGCGAGCCAGGGAACGCTGGGGGTTGCCCCGTCCAACGGCCAGGAGATTGCCGACGACCGGCAGTGGCAAGGGGCCAGGGGGTAGACGGCGGCGAGCGTCTGCGATCAGCTGGAAGGCGTACATAGAGATGATGATGAGGCACAAGGCCAACCCTACTGCTACCACCAGCTGGGATGCCATCGGATTCCGGCCGGCTACAGCTGGTTGTTGATCATATATGTCATGCTCGTTGCTCGCTCCATCCTCTGGCCACTAGTCTATTTATCAATGTTTTAAATAGCGGGCTAAACCCCTTAGCGGCTGCCTCTCTCAAAGGCTAAGAAAGGCTATAGCGGACTAAATAGCTGGCTAAGTCATTTAGCGGTTGAGAAAAAATATGTCAAGTATTAGGTATTAAGATGCCGACCATCATGTCTCAGGTATAAAAATTTGACAAAGCAAGCATCGTTAATCAACTCACATAAATCTATTCAAGTATGAATGTTGGCAGTATGAGCAACGGCAACAGAAATCACTGCCATAATAAGATGGGCAAGAGAAATCACTGACATAATAAGATGGACTTCTGCATTTTTTTTCCATCATGATTTTTTTTTCATCCTGAACATAAATCAAAAGTTCAGAGATGCAGAGATGCTCATCGGTATAGTTTAATCACGAACTTGAGTACAGAGATGCTCATCGGTATTGCTTTGTTCAGAAAGAACCAAATCATATCTAATCTAATCGAAGGCTGCTGACATTCTGACAATACCTGGCCAGCGCGCAGATGGCCCAAGGTGGCTGCGTCCGCATCTTCCTCATGGCTTGCAGCTCCTGTTTCGTACCTCAGGCCAAGTCGCAGGGTCGCAGCCGCCCGCCGCCAGCACTTTTCGTCGCTGAGATTTCAAGAAGAATGACAACGCAGCTCAATCCACCAGCTCTATCGAGTTGTTTTGGGCCTGCGCGATTTTAGCCCAACAGAATTCAAAGCCCATGTCGATTTTGGTTGGATAGCGGCGCTAAATGAACCTTGATTTAGCGAATTTTGCGCGCTATTAGCGCTATTAGCGTCAGCGATTTCATAGCGCGAAAAGTGTCTGCCTAGCGGCCGCCCTGCTCAACCGCTATATCCCGCTATTTAGAACCTATTTATACACCTACGCACGCACTGAGCTAGTCAAAATATACTTTCAACTATGCAGTCGACAAAAGTAGACACAAAATGTACAGCCTGTTCGTTTGGCTGTGGCTTGTCGTAAACGATCGTAAATTTCCAGCCGGAACAGTATTTTTCTCTCACACAAACCAGCCAGCAGTACTTCTTCACGAACCAGCAATGATACGAACCAGCCAACCGAACAGGCTGGTAGACTACACTGCGCCGGAACTCCTGATTACTTTCGGGTGAGAACCCCATCACTACCAGAATTACCTCCTATATAGGATAATCGGTAGTGATGAGATAGCCTATCGCTTCCAGTTTGTCGACTCAATAGTGATAAAATGTTATCACTGTCGAGTCAAAACATTAGTGAAAGAATCACTTGACAGTCAATCTTAAGATATCACTGCCGGATTATGCTTTAACATGGCAATAAGACTTATGATATCACAGTCGGATCAATGCCACACTTGGCAGTGAATTAGTGTCACTGTCGGCTGCCACAACCAACAATGAGTATTATAATATACCAAATATATATAACGCACACTGGACAATTATAATACACTATATATATCACGTGTCATCAAGATTATGCTTCAAGTTACATGTACAACACACAAGAAACGATCGATAGTGTATATGTTACAAATAAGTCACTATGAATTAGTTCTCACCTCACACATAAAATGTAGAACTTTGATTTCTCTTTGACCACCTCATCCATGAGGAACCCAACTAGTTAGTCTTGCAACCCTCTGATCTTAGACTCTAGTTTCCCACCGACATGAAGCTCTATTCGTTGTCATTGAAGCAAAAAGGTATTAAAATGCACAACATGTGTTACCAAAAACAATAACATGATTCATTGAATTGATGAATATACACAAAATGCAAAGCATACACACCAGGTTTGATCATGTGCTCAAATCATTACCAGTGAATTCGTGCAGAACTCAATTGCCTCCTCTGTTGTGCATCATTGAACCATGCACCCTTCTAGACGATTGGACCTATTTCTAACATACTTCCTGAAAACATTTAGCATCAGGTGCAAGTGCATTGGCCTAAGGGCTTTAATTTGGACGACTAGGTGAACAAGAAGATGGACTAAGATATTAAAGAAAGTCGGTGGAAAATGCATCTCAAGCCTTGCTACATAGAGTATGAACTACGTTGAAGGACCGAGTAGGCGACCTAGAGGGAGAGGTGAATGGGAGTGTCGGTGTTTCGAACAAACACCAACTAGTAAATTTATGATTATTGCACGCTAGGCCCGGATGGTGCACTAAAGGACACGAGGTTTATATTGGTTTGGGCTGAATGTCCCTACGTCCAGTCTGCTGTTGCTGCTCGTGTTATTAGTACTGAAAATGGTTCGTAGTAGGGGTACAAACGGTCGAGAGAGGGACGAGTCCCAAGTCTCTGATGGAATGATCGAAAAGGTCGCCGAGAGCTTGGTCGCTGCTCAGCCGTGTGTGAAGTGTCGTGTGTGTTGAACTTATCCATTCAGAGTCGGTCCCTTTGGTGGGGGGCCCTGCCCTCCCTTTTATAGACCAAGGGGGAGCAGGGGTTACAGATTAGAGAAAGAGGAAAATACCAAAGGTATCGAAGGTCCTTCGAGGGAGCCGGGTCTTCCTTTTTCCCTGTGCCTGCCCTGCTTAACATGGCAGACCGTGTTAGAGGTGGCGTGTTCGCTGATCTTCGTAGGTGAAAGGTCCTAATATGGCTAGAGGGGGGGGGGTGAATAGCCTATTTAAAAATCATCAGTGTAGAGGGATGAACCAATCACAAGATGAAGATGAAATCAATCACCGAGAGAATGCCAAATGGCAAGAGACAATCGATTTTCTCCCGAGGTTCACGTACTTGCCAACACGCTACGTCCCCGTTGTGTCGACCAACACTTGGTGGTTCGGCGGCTAAGATGTGTTGCACAAACCTCGTCCACACGATTGAACACCGCAAGAATCTATCCACAAGTGAGGTAACTCAATGACACAAAGCAATCCACTAGAGTTACCTTTTGGTGCTCTGCCGAGGAAGGTACAAATCCCCTCATAATCACCAGAATGGACACGAACAATC
This sequence comes from Miscanthus floridulus, assembly GCF_019320115.1. Taxonomy (NCBI): domain Eukaryota; kingdom Viridiplantae; phylum Streptophyta; class Magnoliopsida; order Poales; family Poaceae; genus Miscanthus; species Miscanthus floridulus. The sequence continues at coordinate 67,672,474 of NC_089586.1, read as the reverse complement.
ACCAACTCATGCCAATCCTCCACCGCTGCACCAAGCCATCTAGGCGGTGGCAACCACCAAGAGCAACAAGCGAAATCCACAGCAAAACACAAATACCAAGTGCCTATAGATGCAATCACTCAAGCAATGCACTTGGATTCTCTCCCAATCTCACAAAGATGATGAATCAATGATGGAGATGAGTGGGAGGGCTTTGGCTAAGCTCACAAGGTTGCTATGTCAATGCAAATAGCCAAGAGAGTGAGCTTGAGCCGATCATGGGGCTTAAATAGAAGCCCCCATGAAATAGAGCCGTTGGGCTACTCACTGCACTGAACATGGGCTGACCAGACGCTCTGGTCAGATTGACCGGACGCTGGACCCCAGTGTCCGGTCACGCGATACACGCCACGTGTCCCCTCTCTTCAAATACTGAGCGCCCGATCCCAACGGTTAAGTGATGACCGGACGCGCTACTACGAGGTGACCGGACGTTGGACCTCAGCGTCCGGTCGTTTCTAGTAAGGTTCTATTCGCGCAAAATCATGACTGGATGCGTCCGGTCATGCTCGACTGGACTCACCCAGCGTCCGATCACTCAATGTCTCCACTATGCACCACACGTCAGCGTACGTCAGCATTGACCGGACGCACCCTGCCAACGTACAGTCACTCTTTGCGCCAGTGTCCGATCACAAGACCGAGACGTGTGCTCACTGCTGCTACTGACTAGACTCTGAACCTAGTGTCCGATCACTACATCACCAGCGTCCGGTCACTCTGTGAACCCCTGTCTTTTCTGTCTAGGGCACCGGTGGCACCGTCGGACTGTCCGCACTCCACGGGCGGACACTCCACCGGTGAGGTTTCTAACCCTTGCTCAAATGTGCCAACCACCAAGTGTATCACCTTGTGCACGTGTGTTAGCATATTTTCACAAAGCATTTTCAAGGGTGTTAGCACTCCACTAGATCTTAAATGCATATGCAATGAGTTAGAGCATCTAGTGGCACTATGATAACCGCATTTCAATACGAGTTTCACCCCTCTTAATCACTGTTTGCATAAACGGCCGTTTAGCCCATTTACACACCGTTTAAACGCTATACGGTGGTACACCATTTCCGTTTAATCGGTTGTTTTGACCATTTAAACAGCCGTTTTTCCTGTTTAAACACCCGTTTTGCCCGAATAATGGGCTAAACGGTAGGTGACCGACTGTTTACCATTTAGCGTTTAGGATAACACTGCTCTTAATAGTACGGCTATCTAACCTAAATGTGATCACACTCGCTAAGTGTCTTGATCACCGAAACAAAATGGCTCATACTATTTATACCTTTGCCTTGAGCCTTTTGTTTTTCTCTTTCTTCTTTTCCAAGTTCAAGCATTTGATCATCACCACACCATCACCATCGTCATGATCTTCGCCATTGCTTTATCACTTGGAGTAGTGCTACCTATCTCATAATCACTTTGATAAACTAGGTTAGCACTTAGGGTTTCATCAATTAACCAAAACCAAACTAGAGCTTTTAGTAGGCCATGCCCTGGCCTTATTTAGCAAGTGGGTGCGTCCCATCCTACATCGGCGGACGGTGCGGCGCGCCGGAGAGCCGCACCATGACCCCTCGGGGAGTAACAAGGGAAGTGACCATACATCCGTCACTGTAGATGATGTGATTTCTGTCTTAGACCATAATGGCTGTCGTATGTCTGTGTTAGTATCCATGCCTGAGGACTGAAGGCGGCACCTACTACACTATGGGACGAAAGTTGGCGCCTACAACACTATTCGGGCACTGTTACGTTGGAAATGACCTAATGCGTCTGTCCCATCGTATCCTGACGGTACCTTCCCGTAGGCACACAAGGCATGGCCCTCGATATCATGGTTGACTCGAATGTCCTGTCGTATCCTGTGCTCGTCCTCACGAAGGAGTAGGGTGCGATCGTTGGGCGAGGCGAAGCCAGCCCTTAGCCATCGGGCGAGGCGGAGTCTAGCCCTTGGGGGTCGGGCGAGGAGGAGCCCACCCTTGGACGTCGAGCGAGGAGGAGCCAGCCCTTGAGGGTCGGGCGAGCTAGAGCCCACCCTTGGAGGTCGAGCGAGGTGGAGCCCACCCCTCGAGGGTCGGGCGAGGTGGAGCCTGCTCTCGAACGTTGGGCGATGAGGGATAGCCCATAGCCGTCGGGCGAGGCGAAACCAGTCTTCTGTTGTTTGGGTAAGAAGCGTAGTAGTGCTCTTTGTCTGACTGGAAGCGTAAATATTCGATGGTCATTAGTCCCACCTCATTGGGTACCCTGGTGTTAGGTCCCCGATAGTAGCCCCCGAGCCCCCGGGTGATTCGGATAGAATCGCCCGGGGGTAATTTTGGACCCTTCATGGGTAAGGCTATGAGATTTGGTTTTTGTCAACTAGAAAGTTTTAAGGGAACCCTGGTATCCCGATCGTGGGGATTTCATCTAGGATCTGCCTAGCTAGGACTCGACCATGGAACGAGGTCCTACTGATGCTCGCGTACCTACGTCTTAGTCGCTCGTGGTCCTGTCCCTCGTTGGGATGGCCATCGAGACTGTTGGGCTGACCCTTGGGCTTTCTGGGCCCATATAGGCCAGAGGGGAAATCTTCTGACCCATGTCCCCTCTATGGGAAAAGAGTCCGATCCGCTCGGGAAGACAAACCGTCCGACGTGATTTTGGTGGGAAGGGATAGGGATCGCTGGCGCATATCCCACGGCGTGACACGGTGGTGTGTTGTGGTAGGCTCAGAGATCGAGACAGATGGTTGCCCTTCTCGCTTCCGTCGCCCCTATAAAACAGTGGGGTTCGCCCCTAGGGTTTCGTACTTCGCCTTTTTGCCTTCACATCATCAACCTCCGCCGCCAATCGCCAGAGCCTTCCATACTCGCATCGTGGCCGCCATCAAGCTCACATCCGCATCGCAGCCACCGTTGAACTCGCGTCCACCCCCTTCCCAATCATTTCAATGGAGCCATGGGGCAGATCCAGCATCACCCCTCAGTGCTTGGAGGGCCTCGTTCGCCGTTGCCTCCTTCGCCCGCTAACTACCACCGTGGAGTGGCGGCTGCCTAGTGATGAGGACGAGCCGTTACCGCCCAAAGGGTATGTCATGTCCTTTGCTCACTTCCATGAGCAGGGATTCACCATACCTGCTCACCCGTTCCTTCAGGGGCTATTGAATTACTACCTGGTGGAGCTGCAGCACCTTACCCCCAATGGAGTCCAGCACATTGCGGCGTTCGTCGCCTTATGTGAGGGGTTCTTGGGGATTGATCCCCACTTCGACCTGTGGTGGCATATCTTCGCCATCAACCTTTTGAAGAGGCAGGTCGGGAAGCAGGAGCTGCCCACGCCGGTGGGATGCGCCGGCATTCACCTCCGCAACAGCCGGGCAGATGCATACCCGTTAATGCATCTATCCACCTCCAATAAGGGGTGGCATTCGCAATGGTTCTATGTCAAGGATGACGCCGCCGCTCCTTGCTAGTCTTCTCCGGGTGTGTCATCAAGGAGGCCCCGAGGTCGTGGAGGTGGGGCATCCTGACCAAGGAGAAGAAGAACATCGATGACCTTCTCACTACCCTCCAAACTTTGAAGGATAGGGGCGTGAAGGGTTCAGGGATCATCGGTGCCTACCATGCGAGGAGGGTGGCATTGCTGATGGCATGCATGTTTCCCCTGCACCCTATGGTGCCCGAAGCGCCGTTCGAAGGGACGGTGCTTGTCGACGAGGCGCTGCCTCCGTTCGAGGTGGCGCAACGCATCAAGGAGGTGTGGAGCCTTCGAAGGTCACCACTGGTGTCGTCCTTGATTTCATGTTCCCGGTGCCAGGGCATCCCCCAATGCGGCCGGAACCAGGGTTTATTGACTTTGTAAGTTTTACTTCTCCGTACTCCTTTTTTACTTGAATTTCTAACCCCTTGAAGCTGACCCTAGGGATGGCGGGACTAGCCGGGGGGGACTATTCTTCAAGGATAGCCCGGCTCCATTGCATAAGGATTGGACCCTGGCAAAAGCAAACCGTATCGCGGCCGAGTGGGACAAAAAGTCGAGGGAGCTTAGGAAGAAGAAGTTATGGAAGCGGCAAGTGCGTGATCGAGGAGAGGAGACAGGCAGTGACGATGACGACAACGACAACGAGGTAGCCGCCGGCATGGATTGGGACATCCTAGCGGATGAGGATATACTGATAGACGTCCACTGACCCATGTAGGGACCCTTCCCGTTCCATGAGGAGGGAAGCGAGTTCATGAGATCGGTGGAGGTGGGCCAAACCATCGGCCCATCCACGGGGCCGGTGGGAGCCAGAGAATCTACTGCCCCACCTGGGGTGCCATTGGAGGATCGGTGGATGGGAGGTGGATCGGCCGCCACCCCCGAGGCATCGATAGAGAGGGGCGTCTCTATCGCCGCGCACTCAGAGATAAGGGAGGCGAGCCCCCCTGCCCAGGAGCAAGGAGCAGGCTTGAAGCTCTCCTACCCAGACGAGTCAGGGCAAGGGTCTGGGGGTTCGTCCCCAAAACGTTCCCGCTGCCCCAAGGCATCAGAGTAGGCCACTGATTCCCCTGTTTTCCCCCCTTTTTATTCTTCTCTTTCGACCTTATGCCTTTTTCCCTCTTGCAGATTCTTGCAGTGGGGTCGCTCTCTAGGGCTGGTGGCCAAGAAGAGCCTTGCCCTTTAGGTAGGATGGATGGCGCTGCCTAACATCGCCCTTGTTTTGGGCAGGAGCGGCGCTGATGCTACGGCCTTGTTGGCCGATCCGATGGCGCCCGCGGTGGCGCCCGCACCCTCAGTGGTCGTCGAGCAGGCAGCGTCTTCTATGGCAAGCATGAGACCGCTAGCCGAGGGTCCGGTGTTGCCGGTGGTGGTGGCTGGGACCGCTCCAAGCTAGGAGCAGCCGAACACCGCCACGGTGGTGTTCGAGGGGGTGGCGCAATCCGTGCCTCCAGCGGCCCAAGCGACGGCACCCAACATGGGCCGGACGGAGGAGGACACGATCGGATTGCCCCCAACCCTGATGAGCCAGGCACAGTCGGACGCAGCCGCTGTGGCGTCTGAGGGAGCGGCGCAATCCATGCCACCGGAGGCCCAGACGGAGGTGACCGCAACTGCGACAAGCCCAGCGAGGCTGGATGTTGCCATGGTGGCATCCGAGGGGGTGGCGTAATTCGTGCCACCTGCGGCCCAGGTTGTGGCACCCAAGGTAGGCCAGATGGAGGAGGACACGGCCGGAGGGTCTCTGAGCGTCGTGGCGGTGGTGGAGAGGATCAGCAGGAGGTCACCCTCGGCCCTATTGTCGGGGGGCAGCCGCTCCCCCACATGGGGTGAGCCGCCAGGTCCAGTGGATGGCCACTGAGGACCCAACGTTGGCTCTTTTCTCGCTTGACGATGCTGCTGAGAGCATGGAGAGGGAGAATCTTGACATCGAGTTCTCGGCTATGATGGATGCCTTGAGCCAGGCCAGTGGTGTCCTATGCAAAATCCTCATCCCCACTAGCCAGGTATCCGCTTAATCTTGTCCCTCATTTTCTCTTTTCTTCACATATTCTTGTGTTTTCATATTTTTGATTACCGGTCCTCTTTTCATTGTATCGTTGCTCATAGCTGGAACAAATCCTAGTTCCTCCACAAGCAAAATGCGGAAAGGGATCGCCTTACCGAGGAGGGCCGACTGCGAGGAGATGTGAGCGCGTAGCTCGCTGTCGCCCAGCAGCAGGAGGCCGAGGCGCATCAAGACATGGAGGAGATCCATGGGATGTTTGAAGACCTATCGGCGAGGGTGAAGCTGGACAAGGTGCGGCCGCCAGGATTTGAAAGGAGCGGGACGAGCTGCTCTAGAAGGATGCTGAGGCCAGTCAGCGGGCCATTGAGGTCCTGGCTGAGCTGGAGATGGAGCGGGATCTCTGGCGGGAGGCCGAGGAAAGGTCTACGGCCCTGCAGTAGAGGGTGAACCAGGATGCCGAGGTGATCTCTCGGCTATGCGAGGAGTAGGACGAGCTGTGTCGGACCAAAGAAAGACTTCACTCGGAGCGTAGCACGACCCACGAGGAGCACGACCGGGCCATCCGAGAGTGTGGCAAGGTGCATCTGGAGGCCGTGGCCCTTCGGGCGGACCTTGGAGACATGGTGACCCAAAGGCTAGAGGCCGAGGAAGTTTCTGTCAGACTGGGTACAGAACTCACCGAGGTGTGGGGGATCCTTTGGGCCGAAAGCGATTAGCAAGATCTTCTACATGCTGTCGTGGTGGTGGTCTACGATGACATGTAGGTGGCACAAGGAGAGGGGATCAACTCCCTCCCGATTCGTGCCACTGGTATCATGGCATGGGTGGGCTAGCTTGAGGAGGACGCCTTTCACGCCAGGATCACCCAAGCCTTCGCTGTTGCCCATTCTCATTATGATCGGGAGATCAACTTAGAGGTAATGAGACAAGGCTTCGTGCCTATCTATGAAGACCCAGAGCTAGACGAGATTGAGAGGGCAGTGACTCCCCTTGCGCGAAACCTGGCGAATAGGCTGAAAGAAACGGTTCTCCCTCCATGGAAGTAGTTAGTTGAATAAGTTTGATAAACATTTATCCGTAATATGTGAACAAGTGTCGATGCTTTTCTGTCTAAAAATGGATTTGTGACTTTGTTTCACAATTTTGTTTCATTTATTTGATCTTACCTTCTTCCTTTTTTGCAAAGATTTACGCGATCTGACCCTTCTGTTTGTTAAGACTGTAGGGCCCAAGGTGTTTAGGGGAAATTTTGATTGTGCTGGTGAGCAAAATTACCGTAGCTGTCTGGGCGTGGGCTTTTTGCAGTCTTACCTATCTGTTCCCCTGAACCTTGCCACCAGTCTCGACATGAGAAGGTCTGATGTAATGACTGTTTTGAAAAAATAAAGGAGGTATTTGTACCTTTATTAGCCCCCGAGTGAGATCCGACCCCTTGCGGTTGCTGGGGTCAGATGTTACTGGATACCGGAGCGAGGGTAGCAAACTTACATTTGTATTCGTGCATACCCCTTACTTAGGACTTTGGCGATCGCTGCATGACCGTGCATTTGGTCTTATCGCTGGTCTGGCCTTCCCTGAGCCCCCACGCGTGGTGGGGATTCGGTCAAGGGCCAGCTCATTTTGCGACTGTCGCTCCATCAACGGTTTTTCACAACTAGAGGGGTTAAGACAATATCATTTGCCTCGATGGCTCGAGTGACGTGCTTTATGAGCTTGCTAACGGGGATGTTCGGATGGAATCCGATCCCGTTTGCTTTGCGACAGGGTTAGCAAAAGCCCTCGGGTGGCGTTCCGTTGCTCCTTGGCCTACCTTCCAACGGATTCCCCCTCAATGGGGATTCTATGGGCTCGCATAGAGGCTGGATTGAACTAGAAGGTTGAGATAACCCTACCTGCCTCAATGCAGGCTGGGCAAAGGCTGTTGAGGCTCTTCTGCGTTTTCTCCCCTGGCTCTTATTCGACGCGAGGCGGCCCCAGACCCTTCGTGGGTTAGCCTTTGAACCTCGGTCTCTCGATCTTGGATCGAGCGGCTCGAGCCCCCGAGCCCCTAAGGGTCTGATAGGGGTCGGCCATGTTTCACGCATTACCCCGTCCTTGGTTTCCGCAATCGAAGGGGCTGAGTTGACGATACTTGCCTCGATGGCTCGAGTGTCGTGCTCAATGAGCTCGCTAACGGGTATGTTCGTGTGAAATCTGGATCCATCATTCACTGATGGGGTCGGTAGAGCCCTCATGTGTCATTTCACTACTTCTTAACCCACCTCCTAGCAGATGCCTGAGCCATTCGATAGGCTCAGGTGGCCCGTTGGCCTCTCCTCGATGGAGATTCTATGGGTTTAGCTCGGGGTTCGAATCGAACGAGAAAGGTCAAGATGTCCATGTCCGCTTCTGAGCGGGGTTGGGCAAGGCCGCTAGGGCTCATCTATGTTTTTCTCCTCTGGCTCTGTTTGATGCGAGGCGGCCTTGAGCCCTTCGCGGGCCAGCCTTTGAACCTCGGTCGGTCGCCGCTCATATTGAATGAGGCGGCTACCGCTTTGTGACGCGACACAAAGCATTCAGATGTAGGGATTTGCATATGCAATGTTTGGACGTATAGATTTAGCATATAATTTAATTGAAATGAAAGCGGGGGGTCGATAACGTTACCCTGGTGGTGTGAGGGATGGGAAGCTTTTACCAAATATGTCCGTGCGGGGTTCAGGTCCGACGTCTGCGACAAGGTTGGTGTAACCTGCATAAACATTACCATTTTTTGGTTGTCTCTCGGTGGTGATCCAAGTCGTTCAATTGATTTTAGGCGACCTGACAGCTTCTCCTCGAAGGAGATTCTATAGGAGGGCCCCCCAAACCCCTCTCGAGAAGGTGGGAGCCAAAGCTTGTGGTGTGGGGAACTATGAATTCAATTGTGCTGGTGAACAAAAACACCATAGCCGTCGGGGCATAGGGTCTGGTGGTTCGTCCAGTTGTATTCAAAGTTTTATACCCACATGCCGTGCTTTTGGTTTTAAACATAAGGAGGGGTCGGGCGAGGAGGATGTCTAAATAGGTAGACACTCTTGGCAACCCTCGAGCGATGTCCATGCCCCTGCCGTTGCTGGGGTCAGAAACTCGGTAATGAAATTCGCAAAGCAAGGAAACAGAGGTGCTTATCTTTCTGCGGCCGTTCGTTCGTCATTTCACCCGGGCCGTCCGATTGACCCAGGAGGCCCGACGGGACTTCCCCCGTCGGGTCATTCCATGGTCCTGCCTAGGGAAGCGGAGAGTCACCTGCATGCGGGTGTGCCCTGGTTCTCGTGCCCGGCATGCATTAGTGGTGGGCCACTCCTAGGCAACGTCCTGTTTGACCAGGCGACGTCTTATCGACCAGGGTGTGTCCCGTTGGTCCAGGTGTGTCCCCTCGGATTCCCATCAGCATTGATCTCCCACCTATAATGAATAGGGAAAGGCAAAGAGTTTTTCGTCCCAACCTTTCGCCTTTCCCTAGTTGCTACGCCTCTTCCTTAAATAGGGAGGGGGAGGGGAGTTCTCACCCCACTCCTTCGCCTGCTTGAGAGCCGCTACCTCTTCTCCTTCCTTTCCACCGAATGAGTTTGTGCATTGCGGCGGGTGCTAAGTGAGAGAGGGTAATGCCAGGGAGAGAAAAGCTCACAGATCTATCGATGAATCTAGAGCGCAATGTTGAGTTGGGGGTCATCCAACATAGATGAGATGGTGCAGGCCACCTTTACTGAGAAGGGGCCACTGCTGCCAAAGGAGGAGGAGCACTGGAGGGTGCCAAGCATCGTTGGTTTTGCCATCGTTCATTGCGGCCTTTCCTCAGTGGGAGATGCCCCCCACCCAGACGTCGTTGTTAGGGTTGCGGCTGATGATGATGGCATAGTCCCTAGATGCCCTAGCGGGGGCGCCGTTGTTAGGGTCGCAGCTGATGATGATGGTGTAGTCTGTGGACGCCCTAGGGAGGGCACCACAGTTGCCGACGTGGTGCTCGTCATTTGTAGATGATGGTACCTTCATGTATCCCGTGGAGCGGTAGGGCATCGCTGATGGAGAGCGTGGCACGGCGACCCTAGCAGTACTTGTAGTAGGGTTGGTCAAAAACTTTAATCGAATAAGTTTATGGGGGAGTCCTCGAGTGAATAGTCTTTTGTATTTGTAAATACATTAATCCTTTTCGTGATGGGATCACTTTGTAGGCAATTAGTTTTGTGTGGAAAAAATGCATAAGTTTTTGACTTTCGCTATGGCAAACAACTTTTCAGCTTCCTTTTTTTTGTATAAGAGGTTTCGGTGCCTTCAGGCTCATCCCATAGTCTAGATCGCAAAAACTAGGAGTGCGGGTGAATCAATTCTGATCACGCTGGTGAGCAAGGAGATCGTAGCTGCTGGGGCATGGGTTTCCCGCAGTCCTATCAGTTGTACTCAGAATTGATTCCCGAAATCCTAGCCCTTAGGACTTGTTATGAGAAGAATGGAAAACTTTTAGAGAATGTTTGCCAAGGTAACACAGGAAGTGTTTGTAAGACAAACGTACTTGTATCACTTATATCAGCCCCCGAGTGAGGTCCGATCCCTCATAGTTTGTAGGGGTCAGATGTCACTAAAGGTCGGGGATCTCTAAAGATAAAAATTGATAAGGGAAAGTATGCTTTTATTAAGGGTAAAAATGACGTAGCTAGTTCAATGTTCTAGGCGTTGGTGAAGACCTTGCCGTCGATGGTTTTCAACTTGTAGGCGCCTGGCTGGAGTACTTCCGTGATGACGTATGGCCCCTCCTAGGGTGGGGAGAGCTTGTGGCGGTCTTTGTTGCTCTGTACGAGGCCAAGGACAAGGTCCCCAATGTTGAAGGCTTGGTTCCGCACCCATCGAATGTGGTACCGTCGCAACGCCTGTTGGTACTTGGTTGAACGGAGGAGGGCGATGTCGCAAGCTTCGTCTAGTTGGTCCATGGCGTCTTCATGGGATGCCTTGGCTCCCCGCTCATCATATGCTCTGATCCTTGGCGCTCCGTAGTCGAGGTCTGTTGGGAGGACAGCCTTGGAACCATAGACCACGAAGAAAGGTGTGTAGCCGATGGCCCGGCTGGGAGTTGTCCTCAGGTTCCAGAGCATCACAGGGAGCTCGGCGACCCAATGTGTGCCGAACTTGTTCAACTAGTTGAAGATCCTAGGTTTGAAGCCCTGTAGGAGCATGCCGTTCGCATGCTCGACCTGCCTGTTCATTCGAGGGTGCACGACGAGAACCCAATTGACTTGGATGTGTTGTTCACCACAAAATCGAATGAATTTCTTTCCGGTGAACCGCATGCCATTATCTGTGATGATGGAGTTCGGTACTCCGAAGCGATGGATGATGTCGAGGAAGAACAGTACAGCTTGCTCGGACTTGATCGCAGAGATCGGTCGAGCTTCGATCCATTTTGTGAACTTGTCTATAGTGACAAGTAAGTGGGTGTAGCCCTTGGGCACCTTTTTGAGAGGCCCAACCAGATCAAGCCCCCAGACCGCGAAGGGCCACGTGATGGGGATCATCTGGTGTGCCTGGGCCAGGAGGTGAGTTTGCCGAGCGTAGTACTGGCACCCTTTGTAGGTGCGTATGATTTGCTTGGCATCAGCTACTGCAGTGGGCTAGTAGAAGCCCTGTCAGAATGCGTTCCCAACTAAGGTTCTCGGCGCGGCATGGTGACCGCAGACCCCACCATGGATATTGTTGAGTAGAAGCTTCCCCTGTTCGACAGGAATACAGAGCTGTAGGATCCCAGTGTGGCTCCTTTTGTAGAGTTCACCCTCTACAAGAACGAAGGATTTGGCACATTGTGCGAGCCGTCGGGCCTCCGTCTTGTCTATTGGCAGCGCGTCGTGGAGGAAGTAGTCGAGGTAGAGTGTTCTCTAGTCACCTAGAGGGTCGAGCTCTGTCGCTAGATCTTCTTCAAGCTCCATGACATTGGGGCCTGGCGGAGCGGTTGGTTGGTCAGCCCCCGAGGCTAGATCAGATAGGCCATCGTTGGTCCGTTCTGACCCTTCATAGCGCACCGAGGGTTTATGTTGGTCACTGGCGAAGACGCCTATTGGCACCGGCTCTCGACCGAATGCCGCCTTTGCGAGTGCGTCGGCCACCTCGTTGAGGTGCCTTGGGATGTGATTGAGTTCGAGGCCGTTGAACTTGTCCTCCAGCCGTCGGACTTTTAGCAGTACGCAGCCTCTTGGGTCATGGTAGCTTGACTCCTTCATGACTTGGTTAACGACTAGCAGAGAGTCACCCCGAATGTCGAGGCGTCGGATGCCCAACTCGATGGTGATGCGTAGGCCGTTGACGAGTGCTTCGTATTTGGCCATGTTATTTGATGAGGGGAAATGGAGCCGAACCATGTACCTCATGCAGACCCTAAGGGGTGATACGAAGACTAGCCCTACGCTGATGCCCGTCTTCATCAATGATCCGTTGAAGTACATCATCCAGTACTCTTGATCGATGACCGCCGGTGGGATCTGGACCTCGTCCACTCTGTGATGAAGTCTGCCAACACCTAGGACTTGATCGCCGTTCGGGGGCATACGTGATGCCTTGATCCATCAGTTCGAGTGCCCACTTTGCGGTTCTTCCTATGGCGTCCTGGCTATGGATGACTTCACTAAGGGGGAACATCACAACTGTCACAGGGTGTGACTCGAAGTAATGGCGTAGCTTCCTCTTGGTGATGAGGACGGCGTATAGGAGCTTCTGGATTTGGGAGTAGCGGGTTTTGGAGTTGGATAGTACCTCACTGATGAAGTACATAGGGCGCTGCACCTTAAGGGCGTGCCCCTCATCTTCCCGTTCTACTACCAGGGCGGCGCTGACCACTTGTGTGGTGGCCGCTATGTATAGCAGGAGGGATTCTCCGTCGCTTGGAGGAACTAGGACCAGGGGGTTTTGTCAGAAGTAGTTTGACCATGTCAAGCGCCTCCTAGGCCTCGGCTATCCACTCAAAGTGGTCGGCTTTCTTTAGGAGTCGATAAAGGGGGAGTCCTTGTTCGCCGAGGCGCGAGATGAATCGGCTGAGGGCGGTGAGGCACCCTGCGACCCGCTGAACCCCCATTATGTTCTGGATTGGGCCCATCCTTGTGATGGCTAAGATTTTCTCAGGGTTGGCTTCGATGCCATGCTTGGAGATGATGAAGCCGAGCAGCATGCCCCTCGGGTCCCCAAAAACACACTTCTGGGATTGAGTTTAATGCCATTTGCCCAGAGTTTCGCAAAGGTTTGCTCAAGATTGGTGACAAGTTGGCCAGCCCGCTTGGACTTAACTACGATATCATCGACGTAGGCCTCAATGGTCCACCCGATGAGGTCCCTAAAGCAGTTGAGCATATAGCGCTGGTAAGTGGCCCTAGCGTTTTTAGACCGAACGACATTGAGATGTAGCAGAATGATCTAAAGGGGGTGATAAAAGACGTTGTGAGCTGGCTGGACTCTTTCATCGTGATTTGGTGGTAGCCGGAGTACACATCAAGGAAGCAGAGGGTTTCGCACCCTGAGGTAGAGTTGACTATTTGGTCTATGTGTGGCAAAGGAAACGGGTCCTTTGGGCATGCCTTGTTGAGGCCCATATAGTCAACACACATCCTCCATTTCCCGTTCTTCTTTCATACAAGGACAAGATTGGCTAACCACTCTAGGTGGTGTACTTCCCTGATGAATCCGGTGGCTGATAGTTTCACTATCTCCTCATCGATGGCCCTACGCTTTTCCTCATCGAAGCGGCGCAGGTGTTGCTTCACTAGCTTGGAGCCTGGATGGATTTTTAGGGTATGCTCGGTGACCTCCCTTGAAATGCCTGCATATCCGAGGGTTTCCACGCAAAGATGTCTTTGTTGTCACAGAGGAAGTTGACGAGCACGCTTTCCTATTTGGAGGAGCGTGGTACCAATGCGTACCATTTTACCCTCAGAGTTGCTGGGATCTATGATGACCTCCTTGGAGCCCTCGACGACTCAAATGACCCGGTTGACCTCTTTGCGTCGGGCGCTCCTTCGGCGACCTCCTCCTTGAGGGTGGTGAGCTCCCTAGAGGCGACGATTGCCATGGCGTGGCCACAACACTGACCTCACACTCATAGGCACGCTAGAAGGAGGTGCCGACGGTGATGACCCCATGGGGGCTTGACATCTTCACTTGAGGTACGTGTAGTTGGGGATGGCCATGAACTTCACGTAGCATGGACGTCCTAGGATGGCGTGGAAAGTTCCGGGGAACCCCACTACCTCAAAGGTGAGGGTCTTAGTCCTGCAATTGAACTGATCCCCAAATGTAATGGGCAAATTGATCTATCCGAGTGGCATGGCCTGCTTCCCAGCATGATGCCGTGGAAAGGCGCTCGGATTGGGCAGAGGTGCGTCTGGTCGATGCCCATTACGTCGAGCGTCTTTGCGTACATGATGTTGAGGTCACTGCCTCCGTCCATTAGAACTTTGGTGAGGCGCTTTGGGCCAACGATCGGGTCAACCATAAGCAGATACCTTCCAGGTGTGGATGGCGTCCGGATGGTCGGTCTGATCGAAGGATATGGCGGACTCCGACCATCGAGAAAAGGAGGTGTGGCCGGCTGGGCCATGTAGACCTGGCGGCGTGTGGCCTTCTGACGACATTTGGAGTCGTAGGCCATTGATCCCTCGAAGATCATGAGGCAGCCATCTGGCATTGGAAAGCCATCGTCCTTCTCCTCATTGTCTATAGTGGGGGCAGGTTCCTTCCCCTATTCCCCTTTGTTGGAGCCTTTGGACAAGAACTTCCACATGAGGCTGCAGTCCTTGAGCAGATGCTTTACGGGGAAGGCATGGTTCAGGCACGGCCCCTCGAGCATTTTCTCGAAGAGGTTTGGAGCCCTCTGTGGGCTTTCGACCACCCTTGCGGTCAGCAGCCACGAGTGGGTCCTCGTGCTATTGCTTCTTGTTGTTTCCTTTTGGCAGAACATTAGAGGTGCCTTCGCCAGCACCCTCATCCCTGCCTTGCCTTGCCCTCGAGGCGATCGAAGATCACTCGAACCGCCTCTTCTCCTAAGGCGTGGCTAGTGGCGATGTCCAGGAGCTCCTTGGTGGTCCATGGGCCCTTGCGTCCCACCTTGTGAACCAAAGACTCAGTAGGTCTTCCGGATACAGGAAGGCTCCTATCATGTCAGGTGTTGCGATGTTGGGGAGCTCGTTGCACTGCCAGGAGAAGCACCAGATGATACCCACTAAGGATCTCACGGCCTTTCTGGCGATAGTTCTTGAGGTCCCATGGGTTCCTAGGGCTTTTGTATGTGCCCTAGAAGTTTCCAACAAAGATCTCCTTCAGATCCTGCCCAACTCTGGATTGTGTTGGACGGCAGGTGTTCCAACCATGCCCGAGCGAATCGGCCAAGAACAGTGGAAGGTTGCGGATAATGAAGTCGTCATTATCCGCACCACCGGCTTGATAGGGCAAGCCGATAGTCTTCAAGCCAAAGCCCGAGGTTTGTCTCCCCAAAATACTTAGGGATATTAGTAGGTGTTCTACCTTAGTGGGAATGCAGCGTTGAGGATGTGCTGGCTGAAAGGCCTGAGGCCCTAGGTGGTCGGGGCTCAGGATCCGGTCCTTGCCGCTGTCGTAGCGTTCTGCCTTGTTGAGGATGATAGCCGTGGTGGGCTCCTTCCCTTAGGTCACTGTAGGCACGTCTGCAGGCATCGAGGGTGCTGCGTGCGTCGCGATTGTGGGCTTGAGACGTTGATGTACCGGGATTGCAGCGCGCTGCCCGTTGCCTTGCGGTGCTTGGTGGACCGATGTGTCCCTGGCAGGGCATACCGAGGGTGTACGCTGGCTGGTGTCGGGCTCGCGTCGCCGAGACAACGAGCTCTCCACCTGCTGTGCTGCCGCACGCTGAAGTAGCGTGCGGATTTTGTGGTGGGCCCAGTGATCCTCAGGCGTTGTGGCCTCTGGAAGGCCATGGATCAAGGCCGTTTGCTGGTGGCAATGTTCTGGCTTGCCCGAGCAAGTGGGGGAAGGGTTTCATCATAGGTGATGATCCTTCGGTTTACATCCTGGGCCACGGCACTTGCGTGCCCTCCATCTCCGGCGGCGCCTGATCTCCTCATCGACCTTCACGTACTCCCGAACAAGCTATTGTCCGGCTTCGTCTATTTCCTCGCTTGTGATGCTTCTCAGCTGCTCTCACCCCCCAACATGAAGGTGGGGCCACTATTGCCCTCTAGTTGCGCCACCGCTATTGCCTCCTAGGGTAGTCTCCTCCGCGGAGATGCTTTCGACAGTGTCCCTCGAGGTTTCCGCCATGAAACATTCCAAGAGGGATGATGGCTCCCCCTATCAGGAGTCAGAGGATAGAGTCTGACCCTAGCCCCTCCACGAGGAGGCATGGAGGGATTCCATAATGCTTTCGATCATCCCTACGAACTCATTGTTTGAGGGGGACAGGATAATGCGTTGTGCCACAAGGTGGCTAACGGTCAGCCGTCGGCAATTGCGGAGACCGAACGGAAACAATGGTCGGGCGCTCCGTGCGGAGTGTTCGAAGAAGAGGGTGAGGCGGCGTGGGTCCCTCCCTGACGACTGTGGTCTAAGGGAGAAGCCGGCTAGCGCTCAAGCCTCCCAGTAGTTGAAGTTAATCCAGAGGGGAGAGACTGGACGGTGCGTGGGCTAGCGCCAACTCTCCTCCTAGTGTGACAATGAAGTCTAGGTCACCGCAACACACATGTGCGCTCCAGAAACCTAGCTGATTGTGTGGTTAGCCATCTACGGCCTGATTTGGAAACGCGCAAAGTCCCCTATCTGGTGCACCAACTGTCGATGTTTCGAACAAACACCGGCTAGTAAAATTTATGATTGATTGCGCGTTAGGCCCGGATGGTGCACTAAAGAACACGAGGTTTATACTGGTTCGGGCTGAACATCCCTACGTCTAGTCTGCTGCTGCTGCTTGTGTTATTAGTACCAAAATGGTTTATAGTAGGGGTACAAACGGTCGAGAGAGGAACGAGTCCCAAGTCTCTGATGGAATGATCGAAAAGATCACCGAGAGCTTGGTCGCTGCTCAGCCATGTGTGAAGTGTCATGTGTGTTGAACTTATCCATCCAGAGTCAGTCCCTTTGGTGGGGGGCCCTGCCCTCCCTTTTATAGACCAAGGGGGGGCAGGGGTTACAGATTGGAGAAAGAGGAAAATACCAAAGGTATCGAAGGTCCTTCGAGGGAGCCAGGTTTTCCTTTTTCCCTGTGCCTGCCTTGCTTATCATGGAAGACCATGTCAGAGGTGGCATGTTCACTGATCTTCATAGGCCATGCCCTGGCCTTATTTAGCAAGTGGGTGTGTCCCATCCTACGTCGGTGAACGGTGCGGCACGCTAGGGAGCCGCGCCGTGACCCCTCGGGGAGTAACAGGGGAAGTGACCATACGTCCATCACTGTAGATGATGTGATTTCTGTCTTGGACCATAATGGCTGTCGTATGTCTATGTTAGTATCCGCGCCCGAGGACTGAAGGCGGTGCCTACTACAACTATGGGACGAAAGTCAGCGCCTATAACACTATTTAGGCACTATTACGTCGAAAGGACCAAAAGCGCCCGTCCCATCATATCCTGACGGTACCTTCCCATAGGCGCACAGGGCATGGCCCTCGATATCATGGTTGACTCGAATGTCCTATCGTATCCTGTGCTCGTCCTCACGAAGGAGTAAGGTGTGATCGTCGGGCGAGGCAGAGCTAGCCCTTAGGCCGTCGGGCGAGGCGGAGTCTTGCCCTCGGGGGTCGGGCGAGGAGGAGTCGGCCTTCGGGGGTCGAGCGAGCCAGAGCCCGCCCTTGGAGGTCGGGCGAGGCGGAGCCCACCCTCGGGGGTCGGGCGAGGCAGAGCCTGCTATCGGACGTCGGGCGAGGTGGAGCTAGCCCTTAGCCGTCGGGCGAGGTGGAACCAATCTTCCATCATTCTGGCAAGAAGCATAGTAGTGCTCTTTGTCTGACTAGAAGCATCAACATTCGATGGTCATTAGTCCCACCTCATTGGGTACCCTAGTATTAGGTCCCCGACAGGGAGCTAATTCCAAATTCTTTATAAGAACTTGGCCTATTTCCCGAATACACCCCAACGCACCTCTCAAAAGCAAACTCAAGTCCCCCAAAGCCATAGCTAGGCAAATGGACTAAGAGAAGATGTTAGAAGCCAAACAGGTCAAGCAGAAGCAAAAGCAACTCAAAGAAACACTTCAGGACCTGCAGTTGTAGAAGATCTGCGTATATGTGAGAAGGTTCTACCTCTTCGAGGCTCCGCGTCCTCAGGTGGAGGCTCTACACTCTGTCTAAATTTCAGCAGCCCTAACCAAAGAAGAAAAAGGAAAAACTTGATCAAGCGAATTGAACATTTTGCACACACTTTATCTAGGATGTTTTGTAGGTGTCCACAGGGGCAAAATGGTCCAAATTAGTTTCCATACGAGCCCTTCATGAAGTCACTTTGCCTCAATGAAAGCTCTTTGATGACGTCTCATGCCGCCCGAGATCCTTTCTTGGCTTTTAGGCCCAAACACAACAAATCTATCGCTCGTGGTTTTGAGGTCCAAACCGCCAAACCCACTTGGAGTCACATAGCCGCTATGCCTTTTCCATGATGTCGACACATGTCCCGCTCGTCTTCAACCAGCCGATCACTAAGTGCTTGCACGGCCGCCTTGATCTGATCATCGTGATTTTGGTCAACACTGTCTCCATCACCATCCTCGCATGTACACTTGCTTGTCGATGTGTCCAAGTGCTAGTCATCCATAGTTCCTTAGTCTAAGCCCTCACATCTGCCCTTCAGCACTCCCGGTCCATCGTACATGGACTCCTCGCTTGACCTTCTCCATTGTTGTTGACTATCTCACGCTCAACACCTAAACATCACAAAAGCCAAGAGACATATTGTCAGTGTTTTGTAAACTGATAATAAATGTATAGTATGTCGTGCTGCTCTAGGAAGACGATGGTAGCACTCAAAGACACAAGGAATTATACTAGTTTAGGCCAAAGCCCTATGTCCAGTCTCAGAGATGGTTTGAGTTTGGGTTCCTCAGTTCAAGTGCTCTGAAGTCTTACAATGGGGGTGTAAACTAAGGAGAAGAGGTAGGAGGAGTGAGGTGAATGAAGGTCTGAATGAAGTCTCCAGAGTCCATCCCTATGGAAGAGAGATCTGGGTCCCCTTATATAAAGTTCAGGGGATAGGTTGCATGTGGGAAGATGGGTTCTCCTAGGCCGAGTGGTCGAGAGCCTGAGGGAGGGAGAAGCAAGTAAACTTGGTTGGCAAGCCATCCTGTCTTGACATCATATGTCTAAGTGTGGTCATCGTCATGGTCATTGTTGTCCTACCACATTGTGTCATGACATGGCATGGTGCTACAGTGCCGGTCGTGATGGCACTGTTGGCACATCAGTGGTTCGCCAACTGTCCTGCACAACGTGGTCTTGCCTTGGCCTTCTCAGCGTCCCCTATTCTCTCGGTGGTGTCATGGTGATAGTACGGGGGTAGGTAGCTACCTCTAGGTCATAGGTTGTCCCCTCAGGTCATGATGCCAGGGGCTCTGACCCTAGTGAAAGGTCCTTGTTTGGTTTTGGTAATTGAGTGACAACCTTAGGTGGACTAATATGTGTTTGAGTAAGATACATAGGTGATTAGTCCACAAGTACATCATGTGTGAGCAACCTATGCCATGGAGGTGAAATGGCTTGGATATATTGCAAGACTCACACATGTGATGAAGGAGCTCATTGCATATGAGACATGACATGGAGTCATGTGACTAAGGTGGAGAAGATCAAGACAAGACATGGCATGATGGACCGATTGCAAGCGTGAAGGGCAAGTTGGAGGCTTTGGAGTGATGGACCGCGTGGCGGTGAAGCTTGAGCAAGACTTGGCGCTGATGGACAAAGGCAATGGTGAAAAGCAAGTGAGGTCAAGATCGATGAACCAACAAGGTCAAATGATGATATGAAGTGGATCATATCATTTGTGATATGGTAGGTGCATGTGTTGCATCAACATTAGAGGAGATGAAATGGAATGCGCAAGGCAAAGGTATAACCTATAGGGCATTTCATTTCACCAGTCATAGGTGAGTAGAAAAGTTTATGACCGGATTTAGGATAGATGGCCATACTATCAACAGAGGTAAACTTGTTTGCATATCGGTCATCTAGTGCCACTTTAGCGATCTAACTTTGCATCGTTGCTAGGACCAAGTGACGTGGCGATTTGAGTGACTAATCATTTGGAAAATGATTGTGAAAATGCTAACACACTTGCACATAATGTTGTATACTTGGTGGTGTTGGCACATTTGCATAGAAGAAGTTGTTGGAGTTGATTTGGATCAATTTGGATCAAGTTGGGGAGGAAAAGGAGGTGAAAAGAGCAAGTATGGGTTGTCCGAGGGTCAGAAAACACAACCAAACTTGTACCCAACGTGCAGCCCTTCTTGGGGGGTGGCACCGCCCTTTCCGGTGTGCACTGGACAGCTAGGGGCGGTGGCACCGCCACCCTAGGGGCGGTGCACAGCCACCCTAGGCAAGGTGCACCGCCACCCCCAGCAGCGTGCCCAAAAACAACAGCATCACTCTTTCGTATTTCGGGCATAACTCCTAGCTCCGAACTCCAATTTTGATGATCTAGGACTTTTTAGAAAGCTAATGAAATGCTCTACAAGCTTAAAGTGGTGGATCTCAATTTGGAGAAAGTTTTGGTGACCATGGCGGTGTGGCACCACCACTTTTTCTATAGAGGGGGAACTTCGTCGGGGGGCACCACCACCCCTAGGGCGGTGCACCGCCCCCCTATGTCCAGTGCTAGGGTCCCACCACCCTATGTCTAGTGCCTGCACATTGCTGTCCGGTGACCATGCAGAAATGTGCTACTTGGTTCTATTTGGCTTGGGGGCTAAATAGAGGTGGAGCTCGGGCTTGGCTGAGGTTGAGCACCTTGGGAATGTGTTGCCCGTGTGTGTACTTGGTTTGAGAGCCCTCTAACTCACTTTTGCTTGTGAGAAGTGTGAATCGATTGTGAGTGAGTGATTCTAGTGCGTTGTATTGTGAGATTGCATCGAGTGGCACTAGATGATCGAGTTGCAAGCCGGTGGTGCTTGTCACTCTTGGAGGTTTCCACCTCCTAGACGGTTTAGTGGTGGTCTCTATTGAAGCATGCAATGAAGATTGTGCGGTGCTCTAGAGAAGTGATTGTGAGGGGTATTGTGCTCACCCCACGGGAACCATGAATAGCAACTCTAGTTGAGCGTGTCATTGAGCTACCCTCACTTCGGGTAGGTTTTTGCGGTGCCCAATGTGTGGGCTTAGTGGGTGATGCCAATTAGCCATCGAACCACCAAGTGAGTGGTCGACACAATGGGGACTAGCTTGGTGGCAACCAAGTGAACCTCAAGATAAAATCACCGTGTCATCATCTTCCCGTTGGTTTGCGATCCCCATACACAAGCTTGTATTTACTTTTATTTACATTGTGCTTGTGTAGTTGCTCTTGTAATTAGTTAGCTTGTGTAGCTTGCTAGTTACCTTCTTGCTTGTGTAGCATAGAAGTAGCTCCCTTGCGTGATAATTTGGTTTGTGTAACCTTGTTAGGAACATTGCTTAGTTTGTGTAGCTAAGTGATTTGCGCTCTCTAATTTGGCTTGTATAGCCTTGTTATTGAGCATTGCTAGTGAGCTTAGGAGCTTTGTGCTTTTGCATCACTAGCATGTGTAGGAGCTCTCCGATTGCCAAAGTAATAGTGCATAGGTTTGTGTGACCTTGCTCTAGAATTGATTAGGTGAGCTCTAGCTAGCCCGACACCTTTATTGCCTAATTAGGATCTTTATAATGTGCTTGTTAACTTCGATAGAGGGGTGTAGTCTTGGCTAGACCGATAATTTTAATTTTGCATTTGTTTCAGTTAGCCAACGCAATTAATTTTAGAAAGGACTATTCACCCCCCTCTAGTCCGCCATCTTGACCCTACACCTAGGTGGTCAGGTCAGGGTCCCTGGTGGTCTGTTTGGTCTTGGAAGTCAAGGTCGGGGTCGTGCGACCCATCCCATAGTGGGTGGGGCCGTACGCCCATCTTGTCAAGCTAAGTTTGGATGGTGTGGTGTTGTACCAGTTGTCACTGCCCCGTTGTGCTGTCTTGTCCATGCATGGGTGCTCAGGGATGGCGCTCTACCCCAGGATCCCATGTCCTGAGTGATTCCTATCCTGTTCGTCCTGGTGGAGTGAGCGGAGCGTGTCTATCTCTGTTAGGGAAGGTGTACTTAGCAGTGTTTGGCCTCTCCCCGTCCTCTCCCAGGGGTTGTGATGGGGAGTGGTCGAGCGAGGCTACGTAGCTTGTGGCAAAAGGAGAAGGGAGAGGTTGTGGTGGACCTCATGACTTGGTGTCTGGCCTAGGGCCCGTTGGCTTGAGCGGGACGTAGCTGCTAGGCTTTGGCTAGCTAGACTGCTGGAGTGAGTTACTAATCGGTGCCTTAAGATACCCAGGGTATCATGACCTTGACACATATGTTGCACACACTAATCATGCCATGGTTAATCTCACTCACACTTAACTAAAGCTCTAATCACCTCTTGAAGTCACTCATCACTCACACATGGGCACATATCAACCATGTGTTCGCATATGTCTTGCTCTAGCTTGTCCAATGTGTGTTCTCATCAATGACCTTTTGTGAGATCTCCTTAAAGAACGAGCATAACTTCATGATTGGGGACCTTATTAGGGAGAATACCCCTCATGGCAACTAACAGTAGCTAGGTCATCATGACATGGAAGTCATGCACCTTCATACAACACATGTGAGATTTGAGCTCTTCATGTTCACTAGCCTCTTCGTGTTTCCATAGTACCCAATTGGTACTTTGAGTTCATGGAAAAAAGAACATAGCTTTGTTTTTTGTCCTTATTCAAGGTCCACACAATGCAACTAAAAAATTCTTCTTTCCATTTTGAGAGTTATGAGATGTAGCCCTGTACTTATGGCCATCTGTTGTAGGTCCATGTGTGTTTCGAGTGAATCATTTGATTTATCTTTTCTTTCAAACAATGTTCCAAGTGTGGCAGTGCAGACGTTTTTGTTAGGTGCATGTGATCAAGTGAGTATCTAACAGTCAAGTGTCTCTAATAAGGCAATTTCCAAAACAAATATTTTTCCACAAAGAACTGTTAGGCGCTGGATTTGTCCTTTTGCCTTTACAAGGACAACTTTTAGTTTGATAACCTCTTTGAATATCCACGTCCCATGTCGATATCTAGAGGGCTACGAGTGTATGTATTCCCATCAAATGAACTTTTCTTTCTACGTTAAGGGTGATATCTGGGTAGGAATCTATGGTGACCCATGTAAACCATCTTGTGGTTGTTTGACAACCATGTAGCGTCAGTGTGGTCCAAGCACTCCAGACATCCTTTATATCCTTTCATGGCTTCGCTAAACAAGCAGCCACGCCATGGCAGGCCGGTGATTGTAGTGAGAACCGATCCTTTCACCATGAAGCATTATTTTCTGTGCTCATCCCACACCTTAATGCCTTCATTCCACATGGTCAGAAGATCATAGACCAATGGTTCTAGATACACATTGGTGTCATTGCTAGGTTATTTTGGCCCTTCTTTTAGAATCAACATCATGATGATGAGCAACCATGACAAAGATGCAATAGATCATTGAAACTGCAGTCTAACCAACCGTACTTAACCTTCAAGATGAGGAGCTCAAGCACAAAACGTACCAACGTCCAGTGTGTCAGACAACCCTTCTCAACAGCATGCAAACTCTCCTCCGATGCTTTTAACCCTTTCCAAATTTTCTATACCTTTCACGCTCTTAGTATAATCTCTAGCCTAGTGCCCTAAAGCATTTCCTTCAAATAATCACCATCATCTTTGTCCCTGACATGTCCTCCACCATCATTGGCACCAGCTTCATCGTTACCATCACAACCACCAGCACCACCACCTTATTCATGGCCATGCATTTGTGCATCAAGCTCAGTTATTAATTTTTCCATGTAATTATGGGCCTTAGTATTTGGCTCCTTCTAGATCAACGTTAACAACCGTTTCACCATGATGAATCCAAACTGTGTAGTTCTTAAATGCATAATCAAGTGTGGTATGATGATAGTCACATCTTTCCACATGAGATAGTTCTTGTAATCGCTACATGGACAAAGAATTTTGGTTTTATTCTGGGTCATTGTTGCATGCTTCTTTATGGCTTTAATAAATTTATCCACTTCAACATGAAACCTGACTTCCATCTTAATGAACCATACATCCAAGAGATCTTGTAGTCCATCTTTTAGGACAACAAACAAATAAAAAATAAAGAACTAAATCACATATATATATATATATATATATATAAGAATTAATAATTACTAGGAAGAATATAACTAGTTTTATGGAAGACGGTTCTTATTTTGATTAGAAATATAAATGATGCCCCTCAACCACCACGTGAGAGAAAAATTAACAACCTCATTATCCACCTAAATACAAATTATAAATTATCCACTTTATTGATTATAATAAATAATTTCAAAGAAAACAATTAGCAAAAATTAATATTTTACCCCCTATCCTTCATGCAAACTATCGCGGGGTCGAAACTGTGGCAAACATGGTTGTTCACCGGGTGTCTCTGAGTTAGGGTCTCCTTTGGCTCAGGTGGACTCAAAACACGAAGAACACACATAGGATGTAGCCGTTTAACCTGGTTCGGGCTATCGGGGCCCTACGTCCAGCAGTATATGATCCTTGTATTCAAGAGCACCCAAAATAGAGGGGTTATAACAGAGTGTAAGAGATTTGGAAGGGGATCGCTCGGTGCTAATCCTAGGCTTGTTGGCGGTGAGGTCTCTTCCTCGTCGGAGATGAAGAAGATGGTGGAGGGGAGAAGCTCTCGATACTCGTCTCGGGTGGCTCTAATCTCGGTGCAGAACTCTGAGTTGTCATGAGGACTCTGTTCAATCTATTATGTTCTATTTTGTCCTCCTCCTCTATAGGATCCGACCTCCCCTTATATATTGAGGTAGGTCGGGTATAACAGTTTGAGGGGTTTAGTCTATGGTCTACATGCGCCAGAGTCCAGGAGGGTGTTGTTGCAGTGTGGATGGACTTCAGTGTTGTCATGTAGACAAAGAAGCCCTAGGCATCGTCCAGCTGCTTTGCTCTGACGCTCTGACTGTTAGGCCTTGTCGGCTTGGACCAGACTTCACTAGGTGCACCCTCTGGAGGCTTCCTTGGTGGCAAAGGCGTATGGCTTGAGGGGCCGACAAGCAGGCCCGAAAGCCCCTGAGCACCTGAAGCCATCGGAGGGGTTTTGTCCCCTTGTGTCATGCCCCATGCGTGACCTTGTCGGAGGAGTGGATGATAGCGCTGCGCCTGTTGGGCAGCGCCGAGAAGACCCCGAGCCTTAGACGCTCGGGGCGCTAGCTTCCAGCTTGGCCCTTGCCCTGTGCTGGAGGCGGAGTCAAGGATCAGGCTCGGGCTTCCATTGATCGAGAGCCTGGGGCTCGGGCGAGCCCCCGAGCCCTGAGTAGAGGCCGAGGGCGTGCTCGGGTTCTGCCCAATCCTTGACCAGAAGGAGCGTGCGAGCGCACTTGATGAGTGTAGCCCTCATGCCCCCTAGCGATCCTAGAGGGATCGCTCTGGGGTCCTTCGGCAGGGAACCTCTCACCCCAGGACTTAACATATCCCTATGTTATAATCTCGTCACAAACTTAATCTTGTTTCCCATACAAAAAATAATATGAATGTTATCAATAAAAAATTAAAATCTCAAACCCTAGTTCTAGATCTATATCTAGATCTACATCCATAAATCTAATTAATAGCCCACTAAAATTAATCAAGGACCATCAAACAAGGGTACAATCTTGTTCCCTTATTTAATTTAGCCTAGTACCTTTAAAACTTTGGTCGAATTTGCTACATAAATAGCTCACCATACAAGAGAGAGAGAGAGAGAATCAAAACATTAATTAATCACTAACGTATCATTAAAACTTCAAAAAAAGTTTGGAATAGTATGATCTTACCTTCTACAACCTCCTCCACCATTGGAATCAAAATCAAACCTTCCCCCTTAAAAGACAATTTTTGGAAGGTAGCCTAAGACCCCCTTCCTTTTTCTCGAGTAACAGTAAGTGACCTGAGGAGAAGGAGGGCTGCTACATATATCGTGGAACATTAATAGGGGCAGCTCAAATGAATTTGTAGAGGGGACTGGTGTTACCAGCCGCTCTTGAAAATAGGTCTATTTTTAGGGGCGACTAATAATACACTGCCGCCTCTACTAATCCATTTGTAGAGGAGGCTGGCTTAGCAGGTCCTGGGCATCGCCACTATAGGGGCGGCCGGTGAGTGAGCCGCCCCTACTGAAAATTGGTGGAAATGCTCTACAAACTCTGCTTCACAAACTCTATTGTGATGTAGCTCTAAAAAAACCTGGAGTTTTTGGAGCACTACTTTATGTGCTCTCTCTCAACTCCACATTATTTTCTATAGCAGAGTTTATGAAGCAGTACCTGTTTGGCTAAAGAACATGGAGCGGAGCTGAAAAACATTGAGTGAAGTAGTCCCAAATAGGCCCTAGATAAGGTTGGGCCAAGTCATTGTGTAGTAGTTCTGCTGTATTGCATTTTGTATTTTTCAGCAGATCATGAAAACAATGAAATGTTTATGGTCCTTTATATATATAGAAATCTGGTTCAGACCTGTTGTTTAGGGTCCTTCATTCTATTCTTGATTTATATATAATATATAATATATCTTGGTCCAAAGCTGCCCCTTGCTGCTCTATACGACCCATATATAAACAATCACCATTTCTTCTCCAAAACAAAAGGCCGCAACTTTTCAAAACTACAGCAAAGCTACCACAAGCATTTGCCAATTCTCTGATGTGCCAGGGTGGAGAGCATGACATTAATTAGCCAATTAGGAGATCCATTTTCTGTGAAGTGATATATTTTGTGCATGAAACTGACTGCTAACCACAAGTTGTTGCCACTAGCTTTCTCACAACTGCACTAGTCCAAGTCGAGATGTACTTTCCTTATGAACTATAAGTACCAACAAAAGCAAAGCTACCACAAGCATTTGCCAATTCTCTGATGTCAGGGTGAAGAGCATGACATTTGGAGATCCATTTTCTGTGAAGTGATATATTTTGTGCATGAAACTGACTGCTAACCACAAGTTGTAGCCACTAGTTTCTCACAACTGCACTAGTCCAAGTCGAGATGTACTTTCCTTTTGAACTATATAAGTACCAACAAACATGTCTGACGACACCCATAAAACTTAAAAACAAGGTGCTTAGGAACAATGAGGATATAAATAAGAATTATATTTGTTGCTACCTAATGCCATTAATTTCAATGTGTTTAGGAACAATGATGATTTGAATATGAGAAAGACGTCTTCTTTAGCATCTATAATAGATGGGGCATGGATACACCATGCTCAAGACCCATCTTGTCTCATGTACCCCTTGAAAGGATCAAGATGCTAAAGAGAGGGTTGTAAATTGGCTAAACTAAAGTTCTCACGAAATTAAAACCTATCACTTAGCTCATTTCACATCTTTGTTTAGTACTCCCTCCATCCAAAATTGTAAGTCATTACAATTTTTTTGGAGAGTCAAAGCATTTTAAATTTGATCAAATTTATATAATAAATAATAACATTTTTTATATCAAATAAGTATAATTAGATTATTTATTAATTATTTTCATAGTATGTCTATTTGATGTCATAAATTTTTGTAATTCTCTCTATAATTTTGGTCAAACTTGATATGCTTGACTCTCTAAGAAAGTTAGAATGACTTATAATTTGAAACGAAGAGAGTATGTATTTTTAGTCTACACAAAATTTTGTAACCTAGTTTCAACCCTAGTAATTCTAGTAATGTAAATAGACGAAAATAAATTGTACAAATATAAATAAAAAGGGTTAAAAATCATATAATGATTGTGCGTACCTTGTGAATGTTCGGATTATTAAAGCAGTTTTGGCTGATGGGTGCTACGTTCTTATCATCTGATCTCTATGTTTGCATCTTTACACACGTCGGATAATTGGCAACCAACAACAGTCATTGCTCAATAACATTCAACTGAAAAATAAAAACGATTTTTCCTGCTGCCCCATGAGCTCATCGTCGTTAAGTTTGATACCAGACCAACTGTCCCTAAGACAGGATATTTCTACACCCCTTAGAGGTAGTTGGTTTGTGTCAAACTCGACAGTATATTGATGTCGTCTAGGGAGACTTGCGGGCAAGAGGTAAGGGGGAAGGATCGATCTGCAATGGTAACGTGAGACGCTCTAAAAGACAACACAAACGTTGAACAAGATGTGTATCAATGGCCAGTGATCACAGCATGAGGGTACATGGTTTTTTTTCTTTTTTTCTCTAAGAGCGGTGTATCATTGCATTAAGAGAGGAAAAAACGGACCCGTATAAGAAGCCTCCCCCCACTCCGGCCCGAGCTATAGAGGTGCTAAGTTACAACAAGGCCTAGATCACTAAAACACAAACACTGGGTAGGACCTGACCCACAACACACGAACTATTGACAATAGCTAGGTTGTCGCCACCTTTTGACCTAAAGCGCCAAGCTTTCGTGCCCCTGTGAGACGCCAAAGATGGTGCTCATCATCAAAGGAGCGGAGCAAATCATTCATGCTCGGGCACGCTCCTTTGAAAACACAAGCATTTCTATGTTTCCAGAGAAGCCATGCACTTAGGATGCTCAAAGTTTTGAAACCTTTCTTCTTTTCTTTGGGTACCTGCTTAGCTGTTTTTCTCCACCGACCTGCGAAGTCTTGATTCCTGTTGTCTAGCACGCACCTTTGGAAACCTACTGGTGACAAAATTCTGAACCAAAATTCACGTGCGAAGACACAGGAGGTTAATAGGTGCTGGATGGTTTCTTCTGCTTGATCACACAACGGGCAAAGACTCGGATGCGGCAAATTTCGTTTGGCCAAATGATCCGATGTCTTCTAATAGCCAACCAAAGAAAAACTTTACGCTTGGCCGGAGCCCAAGATTTCCAGACGCCATGGCTCAAAAGTGATCGACCCATTAAAGAAAGCCCGATACGCTAATCTGGATGAGGAAAATCCAGAGCTCTCAAACCTCCAGCTGTGTAAGTCTTCGGTTGTGGTCAGCAAGAAATCTTGTATGATGTCCCACAACTGAAAATACTCAAACAGTCCAATTATCGACAGACCTCCTTCCACATCCCTTGGCTAACGTTGCTCTTGAAAAGCTTCAACCACCGACCGTTTCAAAAATTTCCAAGGCACCGCAGAGAACACATTAGGAGCAATGTCATCCAAAAAGCCACCTATCTGTCCAAAAAAATGTATTGTTTCCATTGCCCACATGAGAGATCAGACCAATAGAAAAGAGTGCCACAACGTTGGGATGAACCGGAATTTCAAGTCTCGCCCAGGATTTGTTACTGTCTGTCCTTGCGAACCACAGCTAGCGCATTTGTAGTGCCCAGCTCATGTACTCAAGATTAAGGACACCCAGTCCCCCAAGATCAAGTGGTCGCTGCACCTTTTCCCAAGCTACCAAACAACTTCCACCATCGATCTGCTTACGACCCTTCCGTAAGTATGCTCTTCAAAGCTTGTCCACTGGCTTGATAAACCATTTGAATCGCGCATATGATGGCGTGCTCGGTACTGTTTTCTACAGCCACAGCTGCAAGCTGGTGTGCCATGCATGGGTGGAGCTAGGGGTATCCCTATATTCCATGGAATACCCATGTTTTTTTTGCAACAAAACAAATCTCCTACCACTAAAAAGAATAAAGTGTGGATATCTTTCCGTGCGATATTTGTTTTGGTTCGTCCGTCTGCCCACCCCGTACGATACCCCGCGCGATAGAAAAAGAAATTGCCATCCCTACGATCCCCGCCTGCTTTGAAAGAAAACAAATCGATCACCTGATGCCACATGCATGGAAGGAAACAATAATCATGCATGGAAGAAAACAATAATCATGCATGGAAGGAAACAATCATGCATAGAAGGAAACAATAATCATGCATGGAAGAAAACAATAATTATACATGAAAGGAAACAATCATGCATGGAACGAAATAATAATCATTTACTCTTTTTTTCAAATAGTGGTCTTCATTTCGGAGCCCTTCATGCAGTTTAATAATGGCTGGAAAGCTAGGCTTGCGAGAACTTACTATTAATTGGGTTGCGAGCTAGGGATGTAGCACTTCAATAGGTGTCTTGGTTGAGTTCTATAATTGCCAAAAATTGATGGTGCTGATAAGATTGACAATCCTATAACTCTACAGTACCTTTCTTTTTAAAAAAAAGAGGGCAAATGCTACTTATGGTCGAATCCATGTTCTTTTTGTTGTTTGATTTGATGCCCACAGCCCACAACCCACATGTTAACTTTTAGATGTGTTTGTAAAGAATCAAAATGAGTTGGCCTAATGTCAATCTTTCTTGTCGTCTTTTTCATTCTTTATATTTATACTAGGTAGCATGTCCATGTGTTGCTACAGGATAACTAACAATTTATACTAAAAACACATGGATCGCACGATAAGATAACAATACTGTAAAAATTAAATACCAACGTTAAAGTGACATTTAATCCAAAAATCAAAGTTTATGAATTTAACACAGTCACGGAGTGCACGGTGTCGCAGGCTCACAAACTCTACTTTATAGATATTTTCGTGATGCGGCTAAGATAATGTTTTATATTGGCAGGAAGAAATCCCCGATATCCATTTTTTTCATTGTAATCCATTTATCTCGACAATGTTTGAGTTGAGGGCACGGTTACAGTCTTTAGTAGCTTTGCGATATTGTCCGAACCTATGAGATGATTGATGTCTTGCAATGATCCTTTTATTAATTTAGTTTTCTATCTATATTTAATTGTTTATTCAGTCTATTTTATAGGCATGCCGGTAGATAATGGATGACAAAATTCAAGCATCCATAATTTATCTCTTTGACTTTGAGTATGAGTTTTATTTTATTTTTAATTGATATATTGTCCTTTTGTTTCTATCGTAGCGTTAGCACGGGCATGCATGAAAAACGAAGATATCTTTACACCGTAGAAATCTTTCAAGAAGATCATGCTATAAATTATTCTTGTATTGAATATTATATATATACAATCACCTAAATATTCTAATTAAACTATAAAATTTTAAATTAGGATACGAGGTAAGACATGCAACAGATATTTCAAAACTACCTGTAGAGTCCAAAGAACTTAATAAATAAATCCTTCTATAGGCAATGTAAATTCTCTCTAATCTTTCATTTGGTGTAGGTTAGTGTTATCATAGTACCAACATGTATTCATGGAAATAAATCGTGGACAAAACGTGGACACTTTTTGGTTGCGACATTCCAATATGAGTTCATCGTCCTACCAATATCCTTGAGGCAGATCACATAAAGAATAAGAGTCACTCTATGAGATTGCTCACAAGAGACTCAAACTTATATCTGATCATGGTAATATTGAATTGCTTTGCATCAAAAGCATCGGCAATGATAAACGGAGACATAGTTTTAGTATGCATAGTGGAGGAAAACTCAACCTTGGCCTTCTCAACAGTTTTTTTAGCCTTTGTAGTGCTAACTTGTCTTTACTCAGATAGTCAAGAGGTGCACCATAAAATTATGCACAACTAAGAAAAGTGTCACAATTGGTTGCCTTGACCTTAAAAATATGTCGAAATTAAGAATTACAACACCTAATTCAACGTCTTGGAACATACACTCAAGTCGATACCTTATTCTACAATATATGTCTGTGTGGAATAGTCCTAAAGCCACACATATTTATACGGTGAGTATAACATACTTTGTTTTAAAATTTTATGAGATTTTTTTAAGACACGCAGTATTATCCATGTGACAGGCACTAATATTTACATATATACTCGAACCTGTGTGTACAGGATTCTATGGAGATGGAGCGAAACTTATTCATGGATTTATTGGCGCATGAAAGAAATGGATATCGAAGAATTCTTTTCTGCCGATATAAAATATTATCTTAGCCATATCACGAAAAAGTCTATACAGTAGAGTTTGTGAGCCTGCGACGCCGCGCTCTCTATAACTGTGTTAATTTCACGAACTTTGCTTTTTGAATTAAATATTACTTTAACGTCGGTATTTAATTTAACAGTATTGTTATCTTATCGTGCGATCCGTATGTTTTTAGTATAAAAGATTTAGTTGTCCCGTAGCAACGCACGAACACGCTCGCTGGTATAGAAATATAAATGAGTTGCGGCACATTGACTTGGAAGTCAGCAGAGTTCACGACGCAGCTAGCACCCTTCCCCGGATCCACCTCGGCCCTCCCTCCCAGCCTCTATGTCCGCTCAACTCGCCCCCTCGCTCCTGCAATCGGCAACCTGCATCGTCCAACGGCGGAGCGGACGACCTTGAAACCATTGGCAGTCACTACAGTCAGCAGCAGCCACGCGGCAGTACCCCTCTCCCTCAGCGCCCCCCCCCCCCCCCCCCCCCCCCCCTAGCTGTGCTAGACTTGACGTCTCCCTATCCTAGATCCATTTTTCAGTCCACTTGTTTTCTTCTCTAGTCCAAAACAAATTGAAATCTTGATTGATGAAATCTAGAATGAATCGCTGCAATCTAATGTTTTTTGCATTGTATTCTTGTTATGGTCATTGTGTTATGAATTTATGGTCCAATATGTTGCATATTTATATATTGAAAAAAAATTATATGCGAAATATCCTGCGGTGAAATTTTAGCCCCGCTATCGCGCCATGTCTACAGTAAAATTGCCATGTCTAGTAAACCTTTACCAAACATCTCCAATGATTGTCGATAGGCGACAGCTTCTGAATTTGAAAGCGGTAGCAACGTGCGGGTGCCATCTTCTGGTATCTGTCATGAGTGTCTCCGTCGTAGCACAGGACAATAGACAAGCATTCTACTGGACAGCAGGGGCGGTGGCACCGCCACCCCAGGGGCGGTGCACAGCCACCCTAGGCAAGGTGCACCGCCACCCCCAGCAGTGTGCCCAAAAACAACAGCATCACTCTTTCGTATTTCGGGCATAACTCCTAGCTCCGAACTCCAATTTGATGATCTAGGACTTTTTAGAAAGCTAATGAAATGCTCTACAAGCTTAAAGTGGTGGATCTCAATTTGGAGAAAGTTTTGGTGACCATGGCGGTGTGGCACCACCACTTTTTCTATAGAGGGGGAACTTCGTCGGGGGGCACCACCACCCCTAGGGCGGTGCACCGCCCCCCTATGTCCAGTGCTAGGGTCCCACCACCCTATGTCTAGTGCCGCACATTGCTGTCCGGTGACCATGCAGAAATGTGCTACTTGGTTCTATTTGGCTTGGGGGCTAAATAGAGGTGGAGCTCGGGCTTGGCTGAGGTTGAGCACCTTGGGAATGTGTTGCCCGTGTGTGCTTGGTTTGAGAGCCCTCTAACTCACTTTTGCTTGTGAGAAGAGTGAATCGATTGCGAGTGAGTGATTTAGTGTGTTGTATTGTGAGATTGCATCGAGTGGCACTAGATATCGAGTTGCAAGCCGGTGGTGCTTGTCACTCTTGGAGGTTTCCACCTCCTAGATGGTTTAGTGGTGGTCTCTATTGAAGCATGCAATGAAGATTGTGCGGTGCTCTAGGGAAGTGATTGTGAGGGGTATTGTGCTCACCCCACGGGAGCCATGAATAGCAACTCTAGTTGAGCGTGTCATTGAGCTACCCTCACTTCGGGTAGGTTTTTGCGGTGCCCAATGTGTGGGCTTAGCGGGGTGATGCCAATTAGCCATCGAACCACCAAGTGAGTGGTCGACACAATAGGGACTAGCTTGGTGGCAACCAAGTGAACCTCAAGATAAAATCACCGTGTCATCATCTTCCTATTGGTTTGCGATCCCCATACACAAGCTTGTATTTACTTTTATTTACATTGTGCTTGTGTAGTTGCTCTTGTAATTAGTTAGCTTGTGTAGCTTGCTAGTTACCTTCTTGCTTGTGTAGCATAGAAGTAGCTCCCTTGCGTGATAATTTGGTTTGTGTAACCTTGTTAGGCACATGCTTAGTTTGTGTAGCTAAGTGATTTGCGCTCTCTAATTGGCTTGTATAGCCTTGTTATTGAGCATTGCTAGTGAGCTTAGGAGCTTTGTGCTTTTGCATCACTAGCATGTGTAGGAGCTCCCCGGTTGCCAAAGTAATAGTGCATAGGTTTGTGTGACCTTGCTCTAGAATTGATTAGGTGAGCTCTAGCTAGTCCGACACCTTTATTGCCTAATTAGGATCTTTATAATGTGCTTGTTAACTTCGATAGAGGGGTGTAGTCTTGGCTAGACCGATAATTTTAATTTTGCATTTGTTTTAGTTAGCCAACGCAATTAATTTTAGAAAGGACTATTCACCCCCCTCTAGTCCGCCATCTTGACCCTACACCTAGGTGGTCAGGTCAGGGTCCCTAGTGGTCTGTTTGGTCTTGGAAGTCAAGGTCGGGGTCGTGCGACCCATCCCATAGTGGGTGGGGCCGTATGCCCATCTTGTCAAGCTAAGTTTGGATGGTGTGGTGTTGTACCAGTTGTCACTGCCCTATTGTGCTGTCTTGTCCATGCATGGGTGCTCAGGGATGGCGCTCTACCCTAGGATCCCATGTCCTGAGTGATTCCTATCCTGTTCGTCCTGGTGGAGTGAGCGGAGCGTGTCTATCTCTGTTAGGGAAGGTGTACTTAGCAGTGTTTGGCCTCTCCCCGTCCTCTCCCAGGGGTTGTGATGGGGAGTGGCGAGCGAGGCTACGTAGCTTGTGGCAAAAGGAGAAGGGAGAGGTTGTGGTGGACCTCATGACTTGGTGTCTGGCCTAGGGCCCATTGCTTGAGCGGGACGTAGCTGCTAGGCTTTGGCTAGCTAGACTACTGGAGTGAGTTACTAATCGGTGCCTTAAGATACCCAGGGTATCATGACCTTGACACATATGTTGCACACACTAATCATGCCATGGTTAATCTCACTCACACTTAACTAAAGCTCTAATCACCTCTTGAAGTCACTCATCACTCACACATGGGCACATATCAACCATGTGTTCGCATATGTCTTGCTCTAGCTTGTCCATGTGTGTTCTCATCAATGCCTTTTGTGAGATCTCCTTAAAGAACGAGCATAACTTCATGATTGGGGACCTTATTAGGGAGAATACCCCTCATGGCAACTAACAGTAGCTAGGTCATCATGACATGGAAGTCATGCACCTTCATACAACACATGTGAGATTTGAGCTCTTCATGTTCACTAGCCTCTTCGTGTTTCCATAGTACCCAATTGGTACTTTGAGTTCATGGAAAAAAGAACATAGCTTTGTTTTTTGTCCTTATTCAAGGTCCACATAATGTAACTAAAAAATTCTTCTTTCCATTTTTTGAGAGTTATGAGATGTAGCCCTGTACTTATGGCCATCTGTTGTAGGTCCATGTGTGTTTCGAGTGAATCATTTGATTTATCTTTTCTTTCAAACAATGTTCCAAGTGTGGCAGTGCAGACATTTTTGTTAGGTGCATGTGATCAAGTGAGTATCTAACAGTCAAGTGTCTCTAATAAGGCAATTTCCAACACAAATATTTTCCACAAAGAACTGTCAGGCGCTGGATTTGTCCTTTTGCCTTTACAAGGACAACTTTTAGTTTGATAACCTCTTTGAATATCCGCGTCCCATGTCGATATATAGAGGGCTACGAGTGTATGTATTCCCATCAAATGAACTTTTCTTTCTATGTTAAGGGTGATATCCGGGTAGGAATCTATGGTGACCCATGTAAACCATCTTGTGGTTGTTTGACAACCATGTAGCGTCAGTGTGGTCCAAGCACTCTAGACATCCTTTATATCCTTCATGGCTTCGCTAAACAAGCAGCCACGCCATGGCAGGCCAGTGATGTAGTGAGAACCGATCCTTTCACCATGAAGCATTATTTTCTATGCTCATCCCACACCTTAATGCCTTCATTCCACATGGTCAGAAGATCATAGACCAATGGTTCTAGATACACATTGGTGTCATTGCTAGGTTATTTTGGCCCTTCTTTTAGAATCAACATCATGATGATGAGCAACCATGACAAAAGATGCAATAGATCATTGAAACTGCAGTCCGACCAACCGTACTTAACCTTCAAGATGAGGAGCTCAAGCACAAAATGTACCAACGTCTAGTGTGTCAGACAACCCTTCTCAACAGCATGCAAACTCTCCTCCGATGCTTTTAAACCCTTTCCAAATTTTCTATACCTTTCACACTCTTTAGTATAATCTCTAGCCTAGTGCCCTGAAGCATTTCCTTCAAATAATCACCATCATCTTTGTCCCCGACATGTCCTCCACCATCATTGGCACCAGCTTCATCGTTACCATCACAACCACCAGCACCATCACCTTATTCATGGCCATGCATTGTGCATCAAGCTCAGTTATTAATTTGTCCATGTAATTATGGGCCTTAGTATTTGGCTCCTTCTAGATCAACGTTAACAACCGTTTCACCATGATGAATCCAAACTGTGTAGTTCTTAAATGCATAATCAAGTGTGGTCTGATGATAGTCACATCTTTCCAGATAGTTCTTGTAATCGCTACATGGACAAAGAATTTTGGTTTTATTCTGGGTCATTGTTGCATGCTTCTTTACGGCTTTAATAAATTTATCCACTTCAACATGAAACCTGACTTCCATCTTAATGAACCATACATCCAAGAGATCTTGTAGTCCATCTTTTAGGACAACAAACAAATAAAAAATAAAGAACTAAATCACATATATATATAAGAATTAATAATTACTAGGAAGAATATAACTAGTTTATGGAAGACAGTTCTTATTTTGATTAGAAATATAAATGATGCCCCTCAACCACCACGTGAGAGAAAAATTAACAACCTCATTATCCACCTAAATACAAATTATAAATTATCCACTTTATTGATTATAATAAATAATTTCAAGAAAACAATTAGCAAAAATTAATATTTTACCCACTATCCTTCATGCAAACTATCGCAGGGTCGAAACTGTGGCAAACATGGTTGTTCATCGGGTGTCTCTGAGTTAGGGTCTCCTTTGGCTCAGGTGGACTCAAAACACGAAGAACACACATAGGATGTAGCCGTTAACCTGGTTCGGGCTATCGGGGCCCTACGTCCAGCAGTATATGATCCTTGTATTCAAGAGCACCCAAAATAGAGGGGTTATAACAGAGTGTAAGAGATTTGGAAGGGGATCGCTCGGTGCTAATCCTAGGCTTGTTGGCGGTGAGGTCTCTTCCTCGTCGGAGATGAAGAAGATGGTGGAGGGGAGAAGCTCTCGATACTCGTCTCGGGTGGCTCTAATCTCGGTGTAGAACTCTGAGTTGTCATGAGGACTCTGTTCAATCTATTATGTTCTATTTTGTCCTCCTCCTCTATAGGATCCGACCTCCCCTTATATATTGAGGTAGGTCAGGTATAACAGTTTGAGGGGTTTAGTCTATGGTCTACATGCACTAGAGTCCAGGAGGGTGTTGTTGCAGTGTGGATGGACTTCAGTGTTGTCATGTAGACAAAGAAGCCCTAGGCATCGTCCAGCTGCTTTGCTCTGACGCTCTGACTGTTAGGCCTTGTCGGCTTGGACCAGCCTTCACCAGGTGCACCCTCTGGAGGCTTCCTTGGTGGCAAAGGCGTATGGCTTGAGGGGCCGACAAGCAGGCCCGAAAGCCCCCGAGCACCTGAAGCCATCGGAGGGGTTTTGTCCCCTTGTGTCATGCCCCATGCGTGACCTTGTCGGAGGAGTGGATGATAGCGTTGTGCTCGTTGGGCAGCGTCGAGAAGACCCCGAGCCTTAGACGCTCGGGGCGCTAGCTTCTAGCCTGGCCCTTCCCCTGTGCTGGAGGCGGAGTCAAGGATCAGGCTCGGGCTTCCATTGATCGAGAGCCTGGGGCTCGGGTGAGCCCCCGAGCCCTGAGCAGAGGCCGAGGGCGTGCTCGGGTTCTGCCCAATCCTTGACCAGAAGGAGCGTGCGAGCGCACTTGATGAGTGTAGCCCTCATGCCCCCTAGCGATCCTAGAGGGATCGCTCTGGGGTCCTTCGGCAGGGAACCTCTCACCCCAGGACTTAACATATCCCTATGTTATAATCTCGTCACAAATTTAATCTTGTTTCCCATACAAAAAATAATATGAATGTTATCAGTAAAAAATTAAAATCTCAAACCCTAGTTCTAGATCTATATCTAGATCTACATCCATAAATCTAATTAATAGCCCACTAAAATTAATCAAGGAAGGACCATCAAACAAGGGTACAATCTTGTTCCCTTATTTAATTTAGCCTAGTACCTTTAAAACTTTGGTCGAATTTGCTATATAAATAGCTCACCATACAAGAGAGAGAGAGAGAATCAAAACTTTAATTAATCACTAACGTATCATTAAAACTTCAAAAAAAAGTTTGGAATAGTATGATCTTACCTTCTACAACCTCCTCCACCAATGGAATCAAAATCAAACCTTCCCCCTTAAAAGACAATTTTTGGAAGGTAGCCTAAGACCCCCTTCCTTTTTCTCGAGTAACAGTAAGTGACCTGAGGAGAAGGAGGGCTGCTACATATATCGTGGAACATTAATAGGGGCAGCTCAAATGAATTTGTAGAGGGGACTGGTGTTACCAGCCACTCTTGAAAATAGGTCTATTTTTAGGGGCGACTAATAATACACTGCCGCCTCTACTAATCCATTTGTAGAGGAGGCTGGCTTAGCAGGTCCTGGGCATCGCCACTATAGGGGCGGCCGGTGAGTGAGCCGCCCCTACTGAAAATTGGTGGAAATGCTCTACAAACTCTGCTTCACAAACTCTATTGTGATGTAGCTCTAAAAAAACCTGGAGTTTTTGGAGCACTACTTTATGTGCTCTCTCAACTCCACATTATTTTCTATAGCAGAGTTTATGAAGCAGTACCTGTTTGGCTAAAGAACATGGAGCGGAGCTGAAAAACATTGAGTGAAGTAGTCCCAAATAGGCCCTAGATAAGGTTGGGCCAAGTCATTGTGTAGTAGTTCTGCTGTATTGCATTTTGTATTTTTCAGCAGATCATGAAAACAATGAAATGTTTATGGTCCTTTATATATATAGAAATCTGGTTCAGACCTGTTGTTTAGGGTCCTTCATTCTATTCTTGATTTATATATAATATATAATATATCTTGGTCCAAAGCTGCCCCTTGCTGCTCTATACGACCCATATATAAACAATCACCATTTCTTCTCCAAAACAAAAGGCCGCAACTTTTCAAAACTACAGCAAAGCTACCACAAGCATTTGCCAATTCTCTGATGTGCCAGGGTGGAGAGCATGACATTAATTAGCCAATTAGGAGATCCATTTTCTGTGAAGTGATATATTTTGTGCATGAAACTGACTGCTAACCACAAGTTGTTGCCACTAGCTTTCTCACAACTGCACTAGTCCAAGTCGAGATGTACTTTCCTTATGAACTATAAGTACCAACAAAAGCAAAGCTACCACAAGCATTTGCCAATTCTCTGATGTCAGGGTGAAGAGCATGACATTTGGAGATCCATTTTCTGTGAAGTGATATATTTTGTGCATGAAACTGACTGCTAACCACGAGTTGTTGCCACTAGTTTTCTCACAACTGCACTAGTCCAAGTCGAGATGTACTTTCCTTTTGAACTATATAAGTACCAACAAACATGTCTGACGACACCCATAAAACTTAAAAACAAGGTGCTTAGGAACAATGAGGATATAAATAAGAATTATATTTGTTGCTACCTAATGCCATTAATTTCAATGTGTTTAGGAACAATGATGATTTGAATATGAGAAAGACGTCTTCTTTAGCATCTATAATAGATGGGGCATGGATACACCATGCTCAAGACCCATCTTGTCTCATGTACCCCTTGAAAGGATCAAGATGCTAAAGAGAGGGTGTAAATTGGCTAAACTAAAGTTCTCACGAAATTAAAAACCTATCACTTAGCTCATTTCACATCTTTTGTTTAGTACTCCCTCCATCCAAAATTGTAAGTCATTACAATTTTTTTTGGAGAGTCAAAGCATTTTAAATTTGATCAAATTTATATAATAAAATAATAACATTTTTTATATCAAATAAGTATAATTAGATTATTTATTAATTATTTTCATAGTATGTCTATTTGATGTCATAAATTTTTGTAATTCTCTCTATAATTTTGGTCAAACTTGATATGCTTGACTCTCTAAGAAAGTTAGAATGACTTATAATTTGAAACGAAGAGAGTATGTATTTTTAGTCTACACAAAATTTTGTAACCTAGTTTCAACCCTAGTAATTCTAGTAATGTAAATAGACGAAAATAAATTGTACAAATATAAATAAAAAGGGTTAAAAATCATATAATGATTGTGCGTACCTTGTGAATGTTCGGATTATTAAAGCAGTTTTGGCTGATGGGTGCTACGTTCTTATCATCTGATCTCTATGTTTGCATCTTTACACACGTCGGATAATTGGCAACCAACAACAGTCATTGCTCAATAACATTCAACTGAAAATAAAAACGATTTTTCCTGCTGCCCCATGAGCTCATCGTCGTTAAGTTTGATACCAGACCAACTGTCCCTAAGACAGGATATTTCTACACCCCTTAGAGGTAGTTGGTTTGTGTCAAACTCGACAGTATATTGATGTCGTCTAGGGAGACTTGCGGGCAAGAGGTAAGGGGGAAGGATCGATCTGCAATGGTAACGTGAGACGCTCTAAAAGACAACACAAACGTTGAACAAGATGTGTATCAATGGCCAGTGATCACAGCATGAGGGTACATGGTTTTTTTTCTTTTTTTCTCTAAGAGCGGTGTATCATTGCATTAAGAGAGGAAAAAACGGACCCGTATAAGAAGCCTCCCCCCACTCCGGCCCGAGCTGTAGGGGTGCTAAGTTACAACAAGGCCTAGATCACTAAAACACAAACACTGGGTAGGACCTGACCCACAACACACGAACTATTGACAATAGCTAGGTTGTCGCCACCTTTTGACCTAAAGCGCCAAGCTTTCGTGCCCCTGTGAGATGCCAAAGATGGTGCTCATCATCAAAGGAGCGGAGCAAATCATTAATGCGGGGGCACGCTCCTTTGAAAACACAAGCATTCCTATGTTTCCAGAGAAGCCATGCACTTAGGATGCTCAAAGTTTTGAAACCTTTCTTC
The DNA here is from genome assembly GCF_019320115.1 of Miscanthus floridulus. Taxonomy (NCBI): domain Eukaryota; kingdom Viridiplantae; phylum Streptophyta; class Magnoliopsida; order Poales; family Poaceae; genus Miscanthus; species Miscanthus floridulus. The sequence continues at coordinate 67,631,669 of NC_089586.1, read as the reverse complement.
TTTTCTTTGGGTACCTGATTAGCTGTTTTTCTCCACCGACCTGCGAAGTCTTGATTCCTGTTGTCTAGCACGCACCTTTGGAAACCTACTGGTGACAAAATTCTGAACCAAAATTCACGTGCGAAGACACAGGAGGTTAATAGGTGCTGGATGGTTTCTTCTGCTTGATCACACAACGGGCAAAGACTCGGATGCGGCAAATTTCGTTTGGCCAAATGATCCGATGTCTTCTAATAGCCAACCAAAGAAAAACTTTACGCTTGGCCGGAGCCCAAGATTTCCAGACGCCATGGCTCAAAAGTGATCGACCCATTAAAGAAAGCCCAATACGCTAATCTGGATGAGGAAAATCCAGAGCTCTCAAACCTCCAGCTGTGTAAGTCTTCGGTTGTGGTCAGCAAGAAATCTTGTATGATGTCCCACAACTGAAAATACTCAAACAGTCCAATTATCGACAGACCTCCTTCCACATCCCTTGGCTAACGTTGCTCTTGAAAAGCTTCAGCCACCGACCGTTTCAAAAATTTCCAAGGCACCGCAGAGAACACATTAGGAGCAATGTCATCCAAAAAGCCACCTATCTGTCCAAAAAAATGTATTGTTTCCATTGCCCACATGAGAGATCAGACCAATAGAAAAGAGTGCCACAACGTTGGGATGAACCGGAATTTCAAGTCTCGCCCAGGATTTGTTACTGTCTGTCCTTGCGAACCACAGCTAGCGCATTTGTAGTGCCCAGCTCATGTACTCAAGATTAAGGACACCCAGTCCCCCAAGATCAAGTGGTCGCTGCACCTTTTCCCAAGCTACCAAACAACTTCCACCATCGATCTGCTTACGACCCTTCCGTAAGTATGCTCTTCAAAGCTTGTCCACTGGCTTGATAAACCATTTGAATCGCGCATATGATGGCGTGCTCGGTACTGTTTTCTACAGCCACAGCTGCAAGCTGGTGTGCCATGCATGGGTGGAGCTAGGGGTATCCCTATATTCCATGGAATACCCATGTTTTTTTTGCAACAAAATAAATCTCCTAACACTAAAAAGAATAAAGTGTGGATATCTTTCGGTGCGATATTTGTTTTGGTTCGTCCGTCTGCCCACCCCGTACGATACCCCGCGCGATAGAAAAAGAAATTGCCATCCCTACGATCCCCGCCTGCTTTGAAAGAAACAAATCGATCACCTGATGCCACATGCATGGAAGGAAACAATAATCATGCATGGAAGAAAACAATAATCATGCATGGAAGGAAACAATCATGCATAGAAGGAAACAATAATCATGCATGGAAGAAAACAATAATTATACATGAAAGGAAACAATCATGCATGGAACGAAATAATAATCATTTACTCTTTTTTTCAAATAGTGGTCTTCATTTCGGAGCCCTTCATGCAGTTTAATAATGGCTGGAAAGCTAGGCTTGCGAGAACTTACTATTAATTGGGTTGCGAGCTAGGGATGTAGCACTTCAATAGGTGTCTTGGTTGAGTTCTATAATTGTCAAAAATTGATGATGCTGATAAGATTGACAATCCTATAACTCTACAGTACCTTTCTTTTAAAAAAAGGAGGGCAAATGCTACTTATGGTCGAATCTATGTTCTTTTTGTTGTTTTGATTTGATGCCCACAGCCCACAACCCACATGTTAACTTTTAGATGTGTTTGTAAAGAATTAAAATAAGTTGGCCTAATGTCAATCTTTCTTGTCGTTTTTTTCATTCTTTATATTTATACTAGGTAGCATGTCCATGTGTTGCTACAGGATAACTAACAATTTATACTAAAAACACACGGATCGCACGATAAGATAACAATACTGTAAAAATTAAATACCAACGTTAAAGTGACATTTAATCCAAAAATCAAAGTTTATGAATTTAACATAGTCACGGAGTGCACGGTGTCGCAGGCTCACAAACTCTACTTTATAGATATTTTCGTGATGCGGCTAAGATAATATTTTATATTGGCAGGAAGAAATCCCCGATATCCATTTTTTTCATTGTAATCCATTTATCTCGACAATGTTTGAGTTGAGGGCACGGTTACAGTCTTTAGTAGCTTTGCGATATTGTCCGAACCTATGAGATGATTGATGTCTTGCAATGATCCTTTCATTAATTTAGTTTTCTATCTATATTTAATTGTTTATTCAGTCTATTTTATAGGCATGCCGGTAGATAATGGATGACAAAATTCAAGCATCCATAATTTATCTCTTTGACTTTGAGTATGAGTTTTATTTTATTTTTTAATTGATATATTGTCCTTTTATTTTTACCGTAGCGTTAGCACGGGCATGCATGAAAAACGAAGATGTCTTTACACTGCAGAAATCTTTCAAGAAGATCATGTATAAATTATTCTTGTATTGAATATTATATATATACAATCACCTAAATATTCTAATTAAACTATAAAATTTTAAATTAGGATACAAGGTAAGACATGCAAACAGATATTTCAAAACTACCTGTAGAGTCCAAAGAACTTAATAAATAAATCCTTCTATAGGCAATGTAAATTCTCTCTAATCTTTCATTTGGTGTAGTTAGTGTTATCATAGTACCCACATGTATTTATGGAAAATAAATCGTGGACAAAACGTGGACACTTTTTGGTGCGACATTCCAATATGAGTCCATCGTCCTGCCAATATCCTTGAGACGGATCACATAAAGAATAAGAGTCACTCTATGAGATTGCTCACAAGAGACTCAAACTTATATCTGATCATGGTAATGTTGAATTGCTTTGCATCAAAAGCATCGGCAATGATAAACGGAGACATAGGTTTTAGTATGCATAGTGGAGAAAAACTCAACCTTGGCCTTCTCAACAGTTTTTTGAGCCTTTGTAGTGCTAACTTGTCTTTACTCAGATAGTCAAGAGGTGCACCATAAAATTATGCACAACTAAGAAAAGTGTCACCATTGGTTGCCTTGACTTAAAAAATATGTCGAAATTAAGAATTACAACACCTAATTCAACGTCTTGGAACATACACTCAAGTCGATACCTTATTCTACAATATATGTCTGTATGAAATAGTCCTAAAGCTACACATATTTATACGATGAGTATAACATACTTTGTTTTTAAATTTTATGAGATTTTTTAAGACACGCAGACAGGCACTAATATTTATATATATACTCGAATATGTGTGTACAGGATTATATGGAGATGGAGTGAAACTTATTCATGGATTTATTGGCGCATGAAAGAAATGGATATCGAAGAATTCTTTTCTGCCGATATAAAATATTATCTTAGTCATATCACGAAAAGTCTATACAGTAGAGTTTGTGAGCCTGCGACGCCGCGCTCTCTATAACTGTGTTAATTTCACGAACTTTGATTTTTGAATTAAATATTACTTTAACGTCGGTATTTAATTTAACAGTATTGTTATCTTATCGTGCGATCCGTATGTTTTTTTTATAAAAGATTTAGTTGTCCCGTAGCAACGCATGAACACGCTCGCGGGTGTAGAAATATAAATGAGTTGCGGCACATTGACTTGGAAGTCAGCAGAGTTCACGACGCAGCTAGCACCCCTCCCCGGATCCACCTCGGCCCTCCCTCCCAGCCTCTATGTCCGCTCAACTCGCCCCCTCGCTCCTGCAATCGGCAACCTGCATCGTCCAACGGCGGAGCGGACGACCTTGAAACCATTGGCAGTCACTACAGTCAGCAGCAGCCAGCACGGCACTACCCCTCTCCCTCAGCGCCCCCCCCCCCCCCCCCCCCCCTAGCTGTGCTAGACTTGACGTCTCCCTATCCTAGATCCATTTTTCAGTCCACTTGTTTTCTTCTCTAGTCCAAAACAAATTGAAATCTTGATTGATGAAATCTAGAATGAATCGCTGCAATCTAATGTTTTTTGCATTGTATTCTTGTTATGGTCATTGTGTTATGAATTTATGGTCCAATATGTTGCATATTTATATATATTGAAAAAAAATTATATGCGAAATATCCTGCGGTGAAATTTTAGCCCCGCTATCGCGCCATGTCTACAGTAAAATTGCCATGTCTAGTAAACCTTTACCAAACATCTCCAATGATTGTCGATAGGCGACAGCTTCTGAATTTGAAAGCGGTAGCAACGTGCGGGTGCCATCTTCTGGTATCTGTCATGAGTGTCTCCGTCGTAGCACAGGACAATAGACAAGCATTCTACTATTCTAGTATAAGCGACAACATTCCTTGCTTAACTACATGCTTCTTTGTAAAATTATACTAGTTGAAAGCAGGATCAGATAATAGAACTCCACAAAATTTGATAGCCTTCCTTGCTTGTATTTGTTTTTCACTATTTTGGGTGATTTCCCTTGTTTGTTGGTTTCATGTGTCCATCAACAAGACAGTAACTGAATTGTGAACAGGCAGCAACCAAGATGCCAAGAGTGCAATTTGGAGGCAAGATTAAACTGAACATCAGTAAACCAAAATATCATCTTTTCTGTAACATCCATAGCACAATCAATCGAATCATACATTTTCAACTCTGTACAGAAGCAGCACAAGAACATTGGCCCCGTTCAGCTTACTAAAAGTGGCTGAAAAACACTATTCTGACTGAAATATTGTGAGAGAAAAACACTGTTCCGGCTAAAAAAAAGAAACCGAACAAGCCGAATATAAGGTAAGCCGAACAGGGCCAATAAAACCTATACAAAAAAGACAGTGTACACTAGCTTCATTTTTCAGTGAAAAATGGTAAAATTCCGTAGCTAACACAAACCTCATCTCATCCACCTACACAATGAACTCTATTGCCTTCAACAAACTAGGTCCAAACCTCGTCATGTTGAGCACAACGTCCTGTTTGGTCATATAGAACTCCCCAACCTTCTCCCATCCACTGTTCCTGATGGCTTCTGGATCTTTTATCACCGTATGGTTCCCACCATACTTCTCCAGTAGTGTGCTCTCATCTGGATTGATGCTGTACTGCACGTGTCTTAGGCCCATGTCCCTTGCAGGTGCACCGTAGAATCCGTTAGCCATGAACTCAATCCCGTAGGGTACAACGTGCACCAACACTGCGCCTGACCTCAGGAACACCATGTTAGTCAAGGCCGCACCGTGAACACCCATCATTGCATCACATGAGTCAACTAGGCGGACAAATTCCTCAAGATTAGAATCAATCCTTGGATCTGCCCTGACCACCTCGAAACCAAACCAATCAAGCCCTCTCAAAACATCAGGCATATTCATGAACCTTCGTGTCTTGCCCCGGTCAATGAGCATTATCCGGGGCTTCTTTTCAAAGTCATCTTTGTCAGCCCTGTATGGTATATCCACTTCAGGTGCAGGTAATCCATAGGCTTCACGGACAAACAAACGGAAATCCATCATTGTGTAGTTCTGCAGTGTAGAGTTCGGATCAATATCAAGATCCCGGTGGCTCCTCAGCCCAACAATGACATGTGGATAACACCTGACCTCCTCGTCTGCATCAAAATCAATAATATTGTGTCTCGTGAGGCGATGAAAAATTGCTGAGTATTTCTTGATGAACCAGGGCTGATTATTGGTGATAAGTAGTTGGACATCTTGGTCAAACTGGCGGGCAGTAAGAAACAGAGGGACAAGGACATCACTGAAGTCATGCCAGGCATTCGCTGTAAACCCGCCTAATGCAAAGACAATGGCCGGTATGGCATGCCTGGATGTGCAACTTGGCACCTGGTGGGAAGCCTTCAGGGTTTTGACAGTCACCTTCTTGATCCATGGAAGGCTTTTCCGTGACTGTGCTGGAATATTCCACTCTTCATCATTGGAAGTAAGGGACTGTGGGACATACATTACAGTGGAGGAGCGACCAATGGTGCGAGCATCACCACAAAGCTCACAGATGTCGAAGCGCTGGTTGGAGAGATCACAGATGGTTGTTCCGGTTCGAGGTGTGCATGTTGTGTTCTGAACTAAACCTGTTGGTCAATAATATGCAGCCGGCAGTTTTAAATGTTAGTACATGTAATTATTAAACAATTGATGGTTTCTATTTTCTGAAACAATAGCGACTGTCACTGCGAGCAAAGAAAGGGTTTGGCTTTGGCTGATACAGAGTTGTTCCATAAGGACTAAATTATAGGACACAAATATAGGGATAACACCACATCGTGGGAGCATCTAGGGAAAACAAAAGAGCAACTCAACGGAATAAGCTCTAATGGTATACCTATCGCGCATGTAGGCTGTGACAACAAATGAACTGTGTACGAATTGGATAAGTATGCAGTTCAGGATAAAGTTACTGTGTACTTTAATGGCCATCAAATCACATCAGTAACGAAATATCTGATGATGCATGATTTGCTTTCATTGTGCAATATCGTAGAAGATTAGAAAATGCCTCAAAAGCATCATGTAGTGCTACTGTAAAACACAACCAAATCAAACCAAAATGTTCAGCTGGACTTAGATTGGATAAATTCTTCAGGTACAAAATACATTTCATCTTTTAGATTCTGTGCAATGGAACTTCCATTTCTTGATTACTGTTATAGATCAAAATGTGTAGATAAGTCATATTACATGAGAATAATATTTAATAAGATCAACCTCAAAAGTACTTCTATATCTCTATGATTTTATTAATATTTTGTTAGTATATATTTCGATAAAGAAATGGAGAAAATTGATGAAGGGACTGTGTCCATCTCCTATAAACAAGCAAATAAGACTGGAGATGGTAGTCCTTTACTCCAAAATAACTCAAAATGCAACATCCTCTGTATGCCACACCTTAAATCGTTAAGATACATTTCGTTGGACAAAGTGGAAGGGTGTAATTATATGAAGCCAGCATTGTTTCATTGAAAGAAATCAAATTTCATGGAAAGGCATGTTTCAAACTTTCCATGGTATACTTTCGAAAGTATAAATAGATTAGGAAACATTGCATCTGTTAAATACAGAAGTAGATCTAATCCAAGAAACCAGAAAATCATGGGTGCTAGTGGGATACTTCTAGTTGTACTAATGTATTTTTGTTTCCTTCAATGAAGCACCATGCCTTTGTTTGATACAATAATAAATGTTCCTATTTCAGCACTTGAAACTCTGATGTCCTATTATCCATGATAAATGAACATTGTGCTACATTTAGAAATAAAAACAAAAAGAAAACACGATTTATGCTTTTCTGTGACATTTTTACAAAATAACTTCATAAAAAGCATATTGGTTGCCAATCAAACCTTTTTTTCTTTGTGGGAATTCATTTGTGACAGGTTAATTCTAAGCCCTCTGCTGTAAGCTAAGGCTTTGAAAAGACAAGCTTTATGGAGGATCTAAGCAAATATAAATAAATGCAGTCATCATACTTAGTCCTCAAAGTGAATTAATTATCGCCCTCAGATAACATGCTAACACGGTATATCTAAACTTCGAAAGTGTGATCCTACAGGTATACATAAAAAAATTGTTGCAATCTTCCCTCCGATTCTTTGTACCAATGTGGCCCAAGACTATGAAACTTTTAACTTGTTTAATTTTCACAGCTATTGCCCTCAAACAACTTTTGGAAGTTAGGAGCACAAGACTTCCAAACACATGGACCATCAGTACGAATAATTAGCTGCTAAATGTAAGAAATGTCTACAACAAATGATAATTTACATGTGGTTCAACTAAAGCATATCACTAGATTTTATCTTTATTTTTATTCCATTGGAAGCAAGGGCTTTACTAACCAATCACAAGCACGCCATTTTTCCCTTTAACTGCCCTTTTTACTCAGTGCCCGATAGCACAGGTGAAGTTGGAACACACTATCTTTGCTATACTAGTCCAGCCTTGTGGTACCGAATTTTGTATTTACCCAGCAGTGTATTCACAGCATAGAAACAAACCATGCAAATAGAGATGTGTCTGCACAGTACCTGATTTAGCAGTGGTTTCTTCTCCTTCCTGGTCCTGTGTGGGCGATTGCTTCTCTTCAGGTTCTAGATGTGAGTCCAGAAAACAAGTATAGACAGTGTGAGCTGCATTTGTAGCATCTGGAAACTACTTCACGATGATACCAGGGCGGCATACCAGATCCTCCAGTGCTTCTTTCTAGTTGGGCCGGCACTGCCGTTGCTGTCCCTCCCTCGTCTGCTGCAGGCATGGTGCCTTGGAAAGCTTGATTGGGCTCTACATTTCGCCAACTCACGAGATTCAGAACTTCAAATTAGCTAGTCACCTCAGATTGGGACATGAAATAGTAGTAAGAGAAGTAACAATGCCAAACCAGAATTTCCATCATCGAATTCTTGATCAGATGCCGCTGCTGCAAGATCCTCCTTGTTGGGAGATCCACTGGCTGCTGCACCTTGGAAACCAAATTATCAAATCCGACCAATCCGGTCCTGATTCCAAAACCCAAACTCCACCAACTAAAACAGAACAAAAAAAAAAAAAAGAACTTCCTTGCTTTGACAAGACCTCCTTCCAGCCATGAACAAGTAAGACAAGGGAATAAGTTTTGAAGCCACATAGATTAAGAAAGCAAGAGAAGAAAGATGCACTAGCTGTCAAACTGTAACCATCGAAAGCTCACCGTTTGGATCCTGCGCGAAAAGGCCGGAGAATACGAGGGCGAGGACGGCCGTGATAAGAACGGCAGCGAACGGCGCGATGAGCCGGTGACGCCAGATGCGCTGCTTCAGCATGCTCTTGGCCGCCTTGGGCGACCCCATGCCGCCGCTACTTTTCCTTCCTGGCCTCTGGCCACCTCGCGATAGTCAACTTCTCGTGTTCTGTTCTACTTCCTGGAGCTGGGCCTGGGGTCAATTAGCGATGTGCTTCGTTAATCTCATGAGGCTAGTCTGGTTGCCCCCGAATTTTTTTTTTATTTTTCAGCCTTATTTTTAAAAAATATTCACAAATAGGCTCACGATGGTTTGATTTTCGTTTATAAATCCTGATCTCGGCGCCGTGGCTTTTGGCGCTAAGAAAACATGTCTCGACGCCATGGCCAATGGCACCGACGCCTTGGCGAGGTGTCGGACGTGACAGTGACCTGACGTCGACGTGGATACCGAATTTTTTACTTTTTAGCCCTTTATTCGAAAGTTCTCACAAATAGACCCCTGGCGGAAAGAATTCAGAAAATAGACCCTAACTCGGCGCCACCGATACTGGCGCCGAGCTCGGCGCCAGCGTCCCTGGCGCCGAGCCCTTGGGATGGGGCAAACTTACATGGAAGGAAGCTCGGCGCCAGTCACTCTGGCGCCGAGCTCGGCGCCGTAGATGCTGGCGCCGAGCATGCAGTACGACGTGCGTGAATAGCAAAGTACGACGTGCGTGATTTTACAGCAGAGGTCAGAGGGCCAGATTACGCCAGAGGGGGAGGAAGGAAAGAAGAATCCGCTGGATCAGGGACATGCAGCCGGGCGGGCAGGGCCAAGCCTTGCCGTCCGTGTGCCGTCCCAGACGGGTAGGGCTGAATACCAGACCAGTCTGTCGATGGATCGATTGATGCGCGAGCAGAAGTGAAATTTTTGTATTTTGGTCTCTTTTGAAAACATTTTAACCTAGCCTGTTGCGGGTGCCGGGAGACCATTCAGAGCGGTAGAGACGATACTACCGGAGGTAGTGCATGCCCGCTGCCTAGTCTGTTGCGGCAAGCCAAGGTAACGTCTCGGCGCCATAGGTCATGGCGCCGACCACTAAATTTAACCTAACACCCTAGTTTTACCGTGAGATGGATATATAAAATTTTGGCTAAGTCCCTAAATTTACCATGACTTAGACATTGTTAAATTCTAAGTTGTCCATGAGATGGTAAATTTACCGTGAGATGGACAACTTAGAATTTGGCTAAGTCTTTAAATTTACCATGAGATGGACATGCTGAAATTTGTGGGACAGGCATATGCAAAAATGGCTAACTCTAGAGTTTTACCATGACTTGGACATTGACAAATTTAAAATTTTACCATGACTTGGATATTGAGAAATGTAGCTAACTCTAGAGTTTTACACTGACTTGATATTTGAGCACTTAAAACAACATAGAAATACTTAGGATAAAAAATGATCTAGGGTTCATGTTGATGAACGAGCCTAAAATTATTTCTAAGTGTTGGATCAATAGTTAACACCCTTTTTCATAATGCAGTTTTGACCACAGTAAAACTATAGTTTTTTTTAGATATAAAGTTTGATCTTTAATAGAAGTTGTAGTTTGAGTTGAGTACAACAAACTTTGTTTTTTGGACCTAAACCTAAATCAGTTTTTAACATGGCTAAATAGTGACCACAAGTTTGAATACAGTGCTATTTTGTAGTAGTGAATTGACATGTTTGCGATATTTTATCTTCTAAATTTGTATAGCAACTCAATTTAATACCTTACTACGTGTTTGAGTATTCTCTGAGGATATGACAACAAAACAAGTCTCGTCAAGTTTGGACTTAGCCACGGTAAAAAGCAGACCATCTCGTGGTAAATATACATATGTCTATCTCATGGTAAAATCACAGATTTAGACAGATTTAACATATCCAAGTCACAATAAAATTCAAATTACATATCCATGGTAATTCTAGTCTCTAAGTTATAGTAAAAATTCAGACTTAACAAATTTTTGCATATGTCTGTCCCACGGTAAAAATCAAATTTGACAATGTCCAAGTCATGGTAAAAATCCAGGCTTAACAAATTTCAGCATGTCCATCTCATGGTAAATTTAGGGACTTAGCCAAAATTTTATATATCCATGTTGGCATGCTCGGCGCCAGCGTCAACGGCGCCGAGCTCGGCGCCAGCGTCTACGGCGCCGAGCTCGGCGCCAGAGTGACTGGCGCCGAACTTCCTTCCATGTAAGTTTGCCCTAGCCCAGGGGCTCGGCGCCAGGGACACTGGTGCCGAGCTCGGCGCCAGCATCGGTGGCGCCGAGCTAGGGTCCATTTTTTGAATTCTTTCCGCCAGGGGTCTATTTGTGAGAAACTTTCGAAAAAAGGACTAAAAAGTAAAAAAAATCGGACGTGGATAAGGCATCGGCGCCATAGATCTTGGCGCCGAGCTGTTACCCTATAGATCTTGACGTTTGAAATGAAACAAGTATAATTGATTAAAAAATCATGCAACAATACCATTGTGGTTCAGTTGGTTAAGACACGCGTGGCTTAGGTCCAAGGTCTAGGTTGAAACCCCGGTGCTGAATCTTTTTTTACTATATTTTTATAAGCAATAGAACAAGAAAAATTATTTCGAAAAACATGTTATATCCTTTCGATTGGATTTTTTTTTCCCATTCGCTGGTGATTCCTCGTGTTGGCGCCCAAACGCAAGCTGACGAAGCTACAGCAAGAGATGCCGCAATCGATCGAGTCCCTGAAGACCTCCATGGACACCATGGCGACGCAATAATTCGCCGGGTTCCAAGAGATGACGAAGACCACCTTGGCCAAGCTAAGCATGCTGGAGACACGGCGTTCTTCCGCAGACAAGTCATTCGAGACTTTGCTGCAGAAGACGACGGAGACGACCTCCCATGTGATGACGCAGTTGGAGACCCGCTCACCGCCGGGTCCACCTCTGCGTCCCCTCATCCTCGGCCACCTCCACCAACAGGATGGCTCGATTTGAACCTCATGCCCACAACGTCGACACGGCGTGCGACGTCGAGCGCGGAAACGCCCCATGGGCACGACCATCCACACAGCAACCGGCCCCCTCCGATGATGTTTCTTTGCTCGCGAACAAGAAAAATTACTTGGAAAGATTCAGCGTTGGGGTTTGAATCCAGACCTTTGATTTAAGTCGCGTACATCATAACCAGCTGAACCGCAATAACGTTGTTGTATGTTCCTCGGAACAATTATACATGTTTCATTTCAAACGTTAAGATCTACGGCGCCAAGGCCTTGTCCACGTCGGCGTCAGGTCACCGCCACGTCCGACGCCTCGCCAAGACCTCGGCGCCAAAAACCATGACGCCGAGGTCAGGGTCCATAAACGAAAATCAAACCACCAGAAATCTATTTGTGAATATTTTTCAAAAAAAAGACTGAAAAATAAAAAATTCAAGGGCATTTTCTCAAGTGAATTTCACAGGCAGCCCATAACATTATCAGTTCTCGTCTAAATCACAATACTTCAAAATATATATTAACGTCCCTAAACCATGTTTAGGGCATATATGGACTGCTCCATAAACTCCACCGTAGAGTAGCTCCACAAAATACTTAGAGTTCGTGGAGCACCCATTTAAGTGCTCTCACAACTTTATATTTTTTTCTGTAGCTGAGTTGCGTAGAGCTGAACTTTTGGCTAAAAAACATGAAGTGAAGTTAAAAAAACGTGAAGCGGAGTAGTCTCGACACCCTCTTGGTGTCATGCTAGTTCAAACTCTAGTCCCCTCTAGAGTGCTGATGCCAATTTGCATGGGCATAAATGCTGAAACATTCCTTTAGTTTACACTTGCTCACTTGAGGCACTTCTCTCTATTTCTCCCTCTCACACTCTCTTAGCATCTTTGTCTCCCCTCCACCCTTTTGCTCAATTTCTAGCCATGGCTTTGATTTTTTTAAAGGTCACAGAGGGATGAACTATCTCCACCTTAATTTCATTACCACAGATTTCGACAAGAGCCAATAATAGTAGTTACATTGTTAAGTCATGAACCCAAAGTTACAAAGCAGAAAAAGCTAAGAAAAGAGAGTGCATACACCGCCATCAACAACACCACATACATAGGAAAAACAACCATCACCAACATCTACAAGGAGAAACAATAGAGCTACATCTCTCACGATAGAGACACGTCGACGATCGCCGAACATTGCACCACCAATAGACAGAACTCCGATGAACCTCACTCCACGGGCAACTGTAAGGAACTGAGTCAAGCTAACAGATGACAATCGTGATGTACATTTTCTATGGAGTTCATCCGAGATCCAATCACCTTCCACCTACGCCCATGGAGGGGAGGAAGCCTCAAGGGTTGGAGGACTGACGATTAGAGAATGAGGAGATCCAAGAGAGAGATCATGGTCCTGCTAACCCGACATATGGTGAGAGGATGCAATCAAGGAACCTAGAGGATGTCAAAGTAAGGACACTGGTAGCAGACACCATCCAACAACCAACTCATGCCCCCACATAGGAGGCGCAAGCAAAAGATCCTGTAGAAGAGTTATGATTAAGTCTCACACAACCCTTCATGCTGATGCCTACAAGTAGAACGTGACATCAACGACCACCGCCACTGGCCCAGAGATCTGGAGCTAGGTTTTCACCTAGAGAGATCCCACAATTACATAGGTGGATAGGCTACAATGACGCCTCTTAGGAGGTTAACGGCGCCCAAGGGCATTGCCGTCAATAGCATCGACAAGTCAGGCACGACTTTCGCCTAGGCTCCTAAACCCATGAACTGTAGATTGACTGAATCAACGACACGACAGCGCGCCACGCTCATCCCACTACTTGAGCCCTTCACAGCTCACATATGACAGTTGGGAATGCCACCACTGGAGGTGATGTGCCATGGTGACGCCATGGGATATAGGGGGCACGCAGACCACTAATGTTCTAGGTCATGAACGAGTGTTCAGAGCAACAGGATCGTGCCATAGGCTCACACATTCCGCATGCAATTTACAAGTTTCCATGAGATTGGATGAGTTCCTAAAAGAAAACACGAAACACATCTCATGTAGCCAAAACCGGCTCAGTCCGAGTCCGGTTCTAAAATCGACTTGGATAGGTTTTTACGGGGGGCTACGACGCCTCCCCACCAAAACCGGCCTGGGTCATTTTGTCCTACTTGGCCTGCTGAAAACAGTTTGGTCAATTTTTGTTGTTGTCCGTCGTGTGTTGCTCAAACCGAATTTGGCCGATTTTTGCTAGATTTTGATAATCTTGCTCCAATTTGATTCTTTTATTGCACGAGACTTTTTTTTGGTGCATCTTCAACTTCCCAGTCATGTTTTGTCTGTTACCCCCCCCCCCCCCCCCCCCCCACCACACACACCTGAAAGAAAAAGACAAAATGACATATTTTGGCTGTCAACATCGTGGTAGAACAAAGAGCCACAGTGAACATGGTTATTGCAATCTGAAATTTGTTGTTTTGATTTTACATAAAAAGTTGAATTATGTGCTTTAGTGCAAATTGTTCGTGCATCATGAACACACATACTAGTGACGATTAACTATAAATGGAATGTTATTTATGAAGATAACACTTAGAGCATCGTTTTTAATAATGGTACAACATAGATTCAAACTTGAATTATTATGGTTTTTTTTCTCTTTTACAATGCACGGGTATAAATGTAATAGAATAAATAATATTTTTTCTTTTCTTCGAGCAAGCAACCAAACTAATGAAAAACGACTAAACGAGAGGCACCACTGTGCACCAGGTGCCAGTGTCGTCGCCCGCCCAACTTTTGAGAGTATGTGTCAATACAAGAAACTGAAATTATCTTGAGGGCTAAGAATCTTCTTGAGTGGCAAAATGAAACCGTCAAAGAAAGTGTAGTCTTCTCGGAAGTTTCCAAGGAAATATGTATTCCTTGAGAGTTGACATAAACCACCAAGGAATATGGATGTTTCCTCGGAAGTTTCCAAGCATCTCCAAGGAAATTACACATTTCATCAAGTGTACTTATAAACAGTCAAGGAAAATGGCCCTAGAGTGTTATTCTTAACCACCAAAAATATATGTTTTTTCTTGAGGGTTATGTAATTTCCTTGGCAGTTGGCACCCAAGAAATTACAATTTCTCTAACCACGCATAAATTCATCTACATTACAAAAAAATAGTAAATGAGTTCAAAAATTATTGAAACTCCTTCATAACAACATATATGTAGTCTATTACATTAAAAAATATATATTCAGGAAGAATAGCACAAAGTTATAATGTTTAATAGGAGGAAGAATAGCTCAAGTTCCTATTTTTTTACTCTTAGAGAACTGAAGCTTTGAGTTTGTGTACACTTGATGAATCCAATACTGCTTTATCTGCGTCATTCAATGTGCAAGGGAAGCTATGAATCATTGTCACGTATGGATCTGTTCTTTCACTTTCCTTTTGGAACCTTGCCATATTGTCATAACTTTCAAAAGCATTGGATAGCTTATATATATAACAAATTACAACAGGGCAATGTTTCATCGTCTGCCAACTCTTGGGCTGAAGCTATCGAACCACCCTGCTAGGATTGGAAATGACAAAGAGTAGATGATATCAGTACCAGTGGAAACTATTAGTGGCTTGTGTTATGATGAATGGACTTCATGTAAGCATGTATGATGGACTTACAAAATTCTTATTGATGCCTTAAATCAATATAATGGTTGGGAACCATAATAAAATGATCTATGTGCATGCCATGTGTCCATTGATTTTGGTGATTACAATCTTAGAATTTATTATGGCAAGCATTTTTTTTTTTGCTGGCAGTATGCATTTCCTTGAGGGACAGCCTCCAAGGAAATCCCAACACCTTGGCGGTCAATGACAGTCAAGGAAAATCACAATTCCCTTGAAGGTTAAATGCAGCCAAGGAAACAACTATTACCTTGGCGGCCTAGACAATTTTCTTAGAGGTTGCTCATCCTTAAGGAAAATAATTTACTTGACGGTTTGAACATTTTCTCGTCCTTTTGTCGAATTAAGTTAGGTGCTAGTTTTTTTTGGCGGTCAGCCTAAAAAAAATCATCCTTCAGTGCCAAAACCGGCGAGGAAACTAATTTCCCTTGTCTTCTATCCTTGAGTGAGTTTGCTTAACAGTCTGTGGTTAAGGATCATTACCTTGGCGGTTTAGGCCCTTTTCTGGGCGGTTTTTAGCACTCAAAGCAATTTGGGATTGTGGTGTCACCCACCGCTAAACTAGGCCAGCTATGTCCCTGTTTAGGAGCGCTTATTTGAGAATCGATTTTAATCTAATCAGGATTTTCTGATAAGCTACAATCTAAAGAATCTGTTGTATAAACAATTGAGAGTGTTTGGCAATCCTGATTATTGCCCATAGATTGTCTGTCCTGAGTGTAAAATGACATGTATGCCCCTAAGGCTGATGACACCTTATTTGTTCACTGAATACGAGCTAAAGATAGTTATGGTACTAATTTTTTGTGTTCGTATAATTAAAAGTTTGTTCCAATAACTAATGTTACACAACATGAAATTAACACAAGTCTGGACAAATTGAGATGGATACAGCAGTTAATCAACCAACCATAGCTGTGGCTATAGCATCACGCAAAGCACTCATATCTATGTCATCTCCAGAAGGCCTTCCTTCACCTGAGCTGGATTCGGGTCCATTTGTACCATCTTCTTGATATGCGATTGAAAGTCAGCATCATTTATGTTATTGTCTCTACTGAAATTGTGAAGGGACATACAAGCAACTATAATTTTTTATTGCTTGTTCACCGAATATTTGGGCAACTTCAAGAGAATGCACCATTTCATCTTTAGGACTCCAAATGACCTCTCAATCACGTTTCTCAGACTTGAATGCGAATGATTGAACACCTCCTTCAATTCCACCAGAGTTAGACCACATTGCCATTCAGAAACATGGTACCTTTGTCCCTTGTATGGTGCAAGATACTCTTTTTTATTAGGATATCCTGAATCGACCAGATAATACTTTCCTAAATAAATAAAAATAATTAGATATTTGTAAAAAAAACATAACAACTTGCATATGAGTTAAAAATACCAGTGATTTGTATGCTCACCGCATTTTGCTCTACCCACCATTCATCGGAAGCCACAATACAACTAGTGGTAGGATCCCTTCCTAATCCAGTAGCTCTCATGTTCAAAGTTTTCCACTTGTTATATTTTTTTCATTGTATCCCATCTATTCTTCATTTGTGACTCATTATAAGGCCTCTTGGTACGTTCGAAGAACTTTCTAACAAGATTTGCATAGTCCAAACTATTCAAACAATGTCCAGACCTACTGTGGGCAAGAACTTCTTCCACACAAATGCCGTTGAAGGCCTTGGCAGTAAAAGCATCCCATTTTGCCTGAACTTTTGCTGGCTTGTCCATTTAAAATCTCCACAGACTAATAAATATGTAAAACACAAGCATTCAACATTACATTTGAAGAAAAATTCCTAACCAATTTCTAAAACACAAGCATTCAGCATCTGCACAAACTATGTCCCTAACCATGCTATGCATATATAATTCGTCCATTTGCAATACAAATCAAACTTACAATCCATACATCGGTAAAGACAAGTACCTCAATAGATCTTGGACAAGGGATAGTTGAACCAGCACCAACTTGAGACCTTTAGTCGGAGCAGAAGAAAGGTCGGAGCAGAGGAAAGGGCGACGGGGAGCACGAACGGAGCCGGCCTCCACCGAACAGAGAGATGCGGTCGCCTCTGAGGAAGATGACGGGGAGAGGGCTAGCTACCAACCGAGCAGCGGGAGCAGTGCCACAAACGTCACCGACGAGCGGACAAGGAGGGGCAGCGCGACCCAAGGCGGCGGCGGCGCAAACCCTAGCGCTGGAGTCGCGAGCGGAGAGAGCGGACGCGAGCACGGACTGGGGAGCAGAGGGGCAGCGGGTGGAAACAAGTTCACGGTGCGAGAAACGCGCGGCCTAGTGCATTTGGGATTATTTCTACCTCCCGCTTATCTGAGAATCTAAAATAATCAACGGTGTTTGGGTGGGATTATCGCTTATTTTCGTCTCGATTCTGATTCTAAGCGGAAAAAAACACGCCCTATATCAGCCCAACTGCACCTTCTCTATTCTCATCACGTGTTCATTCTATGTGTGTTTTTATCATTATTAATTATTATATCTTCCTCTTTTAATTCATTCCGCTTCAAAAGATCCATCATCATAACGAAGATAAAATATGGGATGGGGAAACCCCACCCGGAATGCTCCAACATTTCTCATTCCAGCGACGCCAAACCAGGCCAAGCCGGAATGGAATTCACAAGGGGAATACATACGGCATTTTCTGTATAATAGTCCCTCCACAAAGCTCTACTGCTTCTGCTTGGTCGAGCAGGTGGCCACATGCCCGAGGAGCGCCTGCCCCGACTGCTGCGCGAAATGCTTCTGCCTCATCTGCACTACGGGTAGCACAGCGTCGCCAGGACATGCGCCGGCTTCGAGAAAGAAAGCACCTCGTACCACACCCGCCCCTCCTCGTCCACCTGCACCGAAAACCACTCCTCCCCGGCCTGCACACACCACATCCAGAGTTCTCACTTCACAGTTCTAGCACATAGCAAAACCATGCCAACAATAACATATCTATCCTCCGAGTATGTTTTGTGTGTGTACCTACCAGCAAATGGCCCTGTAGAGTGCCGCTGCCGAACGCAAACATCTTGGACCTGTCTGACTCACCATCGGTCACATATGCTATCTGAAGCGGCAGCATCACCCAGGGGATCAACTCCTTGTAGCAGATGCAGAACCTTGTTCCTACCTTCACCGGAGTGTCCGGTTCCACATTCGCCCACCCTAGCGCCAAGTGCCTGAAAAGCAGTTCCTGGAACGCTCAGTCAGGAGGCATAGCCAGGTGTTGAACATTTGGTCAATTTACGACTTATATTAATCCATAAATACGACTTAAACAATAGTAACAGTACCACTAACTATACTGTAACAGCATCACTACTGCAGATAGTATTTAACAGTGCAGCAACCAAGTGCTCTAAAAACCAGTACTACTAACCATACTGTAACAGCACCACTAGTGCAGATAGTATTTAACAGTGCAGCAACCAAGTGCTCTAAAAACGCTAACAAAATAGCATATGAACAATAGCGCACAGTGGGATTAGATTTATACCCTAGGATGGGACTGCCGGTACCCGCGGACAGTGAGCCAACATCTTCTCCGTCGTTGGTGTTGGTGCGGCCACCAGTCCTCCTCGTGTCCACCATGTTGCAGAGGAGGTCGCGCCGGAAGACTCCTGCAGGTGCGGTGTCGGAGCAGTGGTACGGGAAGCTCCTGCAGGTGCGGTGTCGGAGCAGTGGCACGGGAAGCTTCTGCAGACGGGGCAGCAGTCGCACCGGGAAGCCGGCGCTCCCCAAAAACTTGATTCTCCGTCTACCCGTGCAGGTACGCTTGACGGGGGAAGTTCTGGAGGCCTGCTACCGAAGCTCCCTGTGCGCGCAGGGAACTCCGGTCGGAGATGCAGACGAACAGCTCGGCCCATGGCCCACTGCCATGGCCCCGGCGCGGCGCGTCGCGCGCGCGCGCGTGGGCGGGCGGCGCGGCTCGGCTCGGCGGCGGCGCGCGCGTGTGGCCTCCCGGTTCTCCCTCTCAACTTGTCTATGTGAGAGTCCTAAGACTCACTATTTAAGTTGATAACCTTTTTAGTGAATTTCCCATATGGTACTAATCACTTTTTCACTTAACAATAATTGTGGGCCTTTGAAGTTTATTTGATTAATTAGAATAAATAATGGGCCTGGCCCAAATTAATCTAACAATCCCCACCAAACTTCAGAAGTCCACAGTTAATGTCTTCAGATCTGAGCTTGTTTGATATACCAGTGTTTCGATGAAGACTGTTAAGTTGAACATCCATCTAGAAAAGGAGTTTACACTCATTTACAATTGACCAATGGACTATGCCTTGAATTGACAGTTTTGTGCAAAGTGAGGCTCACTCGATTCCTTTACTGATACTAGGCTGCCTGTAGCATCCCCTCTGGTTGGAGCATATAAGTCATACTCCTAGCCTATTCATGAGTATCTAGAGATCACCCAAATCTCATAGATTGCGACTAGCAATCGAACTCACATAGGTGTGTTCCTTTAAGATGCCCTGTAGGCCGACATCTTTGCTTCTCATTAAGCCACTCGGATCACATTGAGGTATTTACCAACCTGCCATACAGATAGGAAGAGAAGTGCATTACTCAAGAGATTGACCTTTATTAAAAAGGGTCTCTTCCCTCAGTCTACCCATAGCTTGTTTCACCATCCTAATTCACGGGATCTCCGATCATATAGGACAGGTTGCCACCACGATAGAACTTCATGTGGGTCTCAGTCCCATCTCACTCGATGCACTATCTATCATATTACGCGATAGTCCCTTAGTAAATTGATCTGCCAGATTTTTAGACGTATGGACATAGTCCAATGCTATTACTCCGGAGTTTCTCAATTTTCTGATAGATTTTAACCGCCGCTTTACATGCCTAGTGGTCTTCATGTTGTCCTTTGAACTGTTTATCTTGATAATTACTGTTTGGTTATCACAGTTCATAGAAATTGCGGGCACAGGTTTTTCAACCACCGGCAAATCCATAAGGAGCTCATGGAGCCATTCAGCCTCAACAGTAGCGGTATCAAGTGCTGCAAGTTCTGCTTCCATTGTTGACCTTGTTAAGATAGTCTGCTTGCAAGACTTCCAGGAAACAGCGCCACCTCCAAGTGTGAATGTATATCCACTTATGGCTTTTAACTCATCAGCATCAGATATCCAATTTGCATCACAATAGCCCTCGAGTACCTTCGGGTACCCCGTATAGTGAATGCCAAAGCTCGACATTCCCTTTAGATAGCGCAATATTCTTTCAAGAGCACGCCAGTGATCATCTCCCGGATTTGAAACAAACCGGCTTAATTTGCTCACAGCAAATGAGATGTCAGGCCTCGTTGCACTAGCCAAGTACATTAGCGAGCCGATGATTTGGGAGTATCTCAACTGATCCCTCATTATTCTTCGGTTCTTTCTCAGGATCACGCTTGGATCATAGGGAGTGGACACGGGCTTGCAGTCACTATAACCAAAGCGACTCAGTACCTTTTCCACATAGTGAGTTTGTACAAGTGTTACCCCACCATTTTCTCCCCTTAGAAGTTTGATGTTTAGTATCACATCAGCCACTCCCAAATCCTTCATGTCAAAGCTCTTTGACAGAAAGTCCTTGACTTCCTCAATCACATTGAGGCTTGTCCTAAAGATTAGTATGTCATCCACATACAAGCACAAGATTACTCCTTCTCCCCCACCATAGCGGTAGTACACATATTTGTCGGCTTCATTCGCAACAAAACCAGCAGATGTCATAGTTTTATCAAACTTTTCATGCCATTGCTTATGTGCTTATTTTAGGCCATACAAAGACTTCAATAATTTACACACCTTTCCTTCTTGACCTTCTACTACGAAGCCATCAGGCTGATCCATGTAGATCTCCTCATCTAGCTCCCCATTTAGGAAAGTCGTCTTAACATCCATCTGATGAACGAAAAGACCATAAGACGCAGCCAGGGCAAGCAGTACTCGGATTGTGGTCAATCGGGCCACTGGTGAATAAGTATCAAAGAAGTCCTCGCCTTCTTTCTAGGTATAACCCTTAGCCACAAGCCTTGCCTTGTACTTTTCAATCGTACTATCAGGCCTAAGCTTTTTCT
Source organism: Miscanthus floridulus (assembly GCF_019320115.1). Lineage (NCBI taxonomy): Eukaryota > Viridiplantae > Streptophyta > Magnoliopsida > Poales > Poaceae > Miscanthus > Miscanthus floridulus. The sequence continues at coordinate 67,610,260 of NC_089586.1, read as the reverse complement.
TGAACACCCATTTACATCCTACAGGCTTGCACCCGTAAGGACGATCAACAATCTCCCAAGTTCCATTGGTCATAATTGAATCCATCTCACTTCGCACTGCTTCCTTCCAGTAGTCAGCGTTGGGAGAGGAAAATGCCTCAGCAATGGTGCTTGGAGTGTCATCCACGAGGTATATAGTGAAATCATCACCAAAAGACTTTACAGTCCTCTGTCTCTTACTGTTTCGAGTAGCTCCACTATTATCCTCCTCTGAATTCTCAACACATGTTTGTTCAAGATGTTCTGTTGGCGCCATGGGGGAATCAATAGGTTTTTGACTAGATGTGCTAGGTTCATTTCCTCTCATAGGAAATTCATTCTCAAAGAATGTAGCATCTCTGGACTCAATCACTGCACCAACACGCATGTTAGGTACTCCAGAGCTTACAACTAGGAATCTATAGCTGACGCTGTGTAAAGCGTAACCGAGGAACACACAATCTATAATTTTTGGTCCAAGTTTGCGCTTTTTGACGATTGGCACATTCACCTTGGCCAAGCATCCCCAAGTGCGTAGGTATGAGAGAGTCAACCTTTTCTTTTCCCATTCCTCGAATGGTGTTACTTCTTTATTCTTTGTAGGAACTCTATTCAGGACATGGCATGCCATCAATATAGCCTCACCCCACCATTCGTTGGAAAGTCCCGTAGTGTCTAACATGGCATTAACTAAATCAGTTAGAGTGCGATTCTTTCATTCGGCAATCCCATTGGATTGGGGGGAGTATGGAGGCGTCCTCTCATGAATAATTCCATGTTCCTCGTAGAATGAATCAAACTCATGTGAAAAGTATTCTCCCCCATGGTCAGACCTCAACCGTTTGATTTTTCTTTCCAATTGGTTCTCTACTTCGGCTTTATAGATTTTAAAATAATGCATTGCTTCATCCTTTGTTTTTAGCAAGTACACATAGCAAAATCTAGTGCTATCATCAATAAGAGTCATGAAATATTTCTTTTCTCCTTTGGTCAATACACCATTCATCTTGCACAGATCAGAATGAATGAGATCTAGCGGTGCCAAATTTCTCGCCTCTTTCACAGCCTTGTGAGGCTTGCGAGGTTGCTTCGCTTGAACACAAGCATGGCACTTAGACCCTTTGACCAGATCGATTTTAGGGATTAATTTTAAACTAGCTAAGCGCGTCATACAACCAACATTGATGTGACAGAGTCGGGAATGCCAAACATTAGACTCATTATCATTTCTCACATGGTTCACAATTTTATCATAAGAATCCATCAAAGAGAAGCGGAACAAGCCTCCGCTTTCATAGCCTTTTCCAACAAATGTTCCATACTTGGATACAACACATTTATTGGACTCAAATACAAGTCTAAAGCCATCTCTACATAATAGAGATCCACTAACGAGATTCTTCTTGATGGAGGGGACATGCTGCACGTTCTTTAGCTGCATAATCTTTCCCGAAGTAAACTTCAGATTGATCGTACCAACACCAAGTACAGCAGCATGCGTACCGTTTCCCATCAGCAAGGAGCAACCTCTTTGTTCCTGATAAGAAGAAAACAAAGAAACATCAGAACAAACATGAATGTTAGCACCCGTGTCAACCCACCACTCAGGCGAGAGACAAACTGAAAAAACTGTAGGTAGATGATTACCGTACCCAGATCGCTAACAACCATGTTTGCAGACTTCTTCTGCTTGTCCTTGCGGTCAGGGCACTCTTTTGCCCAATGGTCAGATGCACCGCAGACAAAGCAAAGGCCCTTTTCTTTTTCCTTGCCCTTCTTCTTAAAAGTTGTAGCTTTAGGCTTGACTGCAGGCCTGTTTTTCTTCTTCCTCTGTGCGGCATGAAAGTTCTTCTTTTACACCAGATTGGCACTAGAACTTTCCTCATGCGCTTTCTTGCCATGAGTGTCCTTTGCCCTAGCATTCTCCTCCACACCAAGAGTAGCAATGAGATCAGTCACACTGAACACTTGCCTCCTGTGCTTTAGAGTAGTGGCAAAGCTTGACCAAGTAGGTGGCAGCTTAGCGATGATACCGCCGACCACAAACTTGTCAGGCAACTCACACTCATTGTTCTGGAGTTCCTTTGCCAGCATCTGTATCTCATGAGCCTGCTCTACTACAGATCGGTCATCGACCATCTTGTAGTCATAGAACTTCTCCATGATGTACAATTCAGTGCTAGCATCGGCAACACCGAACTTGGCCTCAAGTGCATCCCACATGTCCTTGCCAGTGTTCATATTCATGTACACTTGCACCATGGTTTCAGCTAATATGCTGATGAGACCCCCCTTGAACAAGTTATCTGCCTCATTGAACTTAATCTCCTCCTCGTGAGAGAAAGGAGGTTCAATGCGCTTTCCCTTGATCACGTGCTCACAACGCATACTAGTGAACCATAGCTTGGAGCGGACACGCCACACTTTATAGTTGGATCCATCATCTTTCAATGGTGGTGGTTTTAGTGACGCAGCAAAACTAGCAGCCGAAAATGACCTATCAAGTTTTTGGATTGTTGAACATTTGGTCAATTTACGACTTATATTAATCCATAAATACGACTTAAACAATAGTAACAGTACCACTAACCATACTGTAACAGTACCACTACTGCAGATAGTATTTAACAGTGTAGCAACCAAGTGCTCTAAAAACCAGTACCACTAACCATACTGTAACAGCACCACTACTGCAGATAGTATTTAACAGTGCAGCAACTAAGTGCTCTAAAAACGCTAACAAAATAGCATATGAACAATAGCGCACAGTGGGATTAGATTTATACCCTAGGGTGGGACTGCCAGTACCCGCGGACAGTGAGCCACCATCTTCTCCGTCGTTGGTGTTGGTGCGGCCACCAGTCCTCTTCGTGTCCACCATGTTGCAGAGGAGGTCGCGCCGGGAGACTCCTGCAGGTGCGGTGTCGGAGCAGTGGCACGGAAAGCTCTTGCAGGTGCGGTGTCGGAGCAATGGCACGGGAAGCTCCTGCAGACGGGGCAGCAGTCACACCGGGAAGCCGGCGCTCCCCAAAAACTTGATTCCCCGCCTACCCGTGCAGGTACGCTTGACGGGGGAAGTTCCGGAGGCCTGCTACCGAAGCTCCCTATGCGCGCAGGGAACTCCGGTCGGAGATGCAGACGAACAGCTCAGCGCTCAGATGTTGCGGAGAGGAGGAAGAGGAAGAGTCGGGTCTCGCACACCTGGAACAGGGGCGCCCTCCCCTCATTATAGCCGCGCAATTCCCCATCTGTCCGTTAGGCCCTGTCAGGGGAATGAACCTGGACAGGGTGGTTGGGCGTTGGGAGTTGGCTGCGGCGGCTAGGGTTTTGGTTGGGCCAAGCGACAAAACCAAGCCAAACCAAACCAGGCCACGGCCCACGGCCGCGGCGCGGCTCGGCTCGGCGGCGGCGGCGCGCGCGTGTGGCCTCCCGGTTCTCCCTCTCAACTTGTCTATGTGAGAGTCGACTCACTATTTAAGTTGATAACCTTTTTAGTGAATTTCCCATATGATACTAATCACTTTTCACTTAATAATAATTGTGGGCCTTTGAAGTTTATTTGATTAATTAAAATAAATAATGGGCCTGGTCCAAATTAATCTAACACCAGGGACATAGTATCTGAATATGTAGCGAGAATGGATGATGAGAGCTCTGGTTCAGGCTCCTTATACCTCCATGAGAGAAGGGCAGATTTGGCATGGACAAAGGCATTAGAACCTGAGCCGATCAGAACACGCGATTGGTTCACAAAGAAGCCACGCTCGGTAAGAACCTTGTCGCTTGTTTCGCCACCAGCTTCGTCAGAGGTCAAGGTAGACACTGACTTTAGGTGTGTGGCGCCATGGAGAGTTGTGTTGTAGTTGAAGCCACCAGCGGCTGCAAGGCAGGACTTCTGTTGCTCCTGCGTGGGGCAGCCCATGCTCAAGAACAGACCTCCCCATGCCATGGACTCTTGCACGAGCGATGCCTCCTTATCCTGAAAAAAATGTTTGGGGCCGTTAATCGATATGGTAAAATCAGCCCCATCACATGGGGGCGGCTACTGGATCATACCCTATTTTAGCTGTGAGAATGTGAGATGATTGCAGGTCTTGGCAGATGCATAACGATTGTGCGTAGCATAAATATCTGAAGGCCAATGGTGCTCTCTTCAACACAACACACAGGTCTTGGCAAGCAGGAATCTAAAACAAATGATGGTTGATTCTGACTTAAGACGCTACAAACCAGACTTGAACACATGATGGGGCGTTAATTATACAATTTAGCTAATGTACCACTGTCATATGCTTTGGTTCACCGGTATGGACAACACATGGTGAATCAAAAGTCCAAGACAGGTAAAGGTCATTTTAGAGTATAGATGAGATAAACAAGAGCTGGACACATCTGCATCATTCACAGGCACAAGTGACTATTACATAGTTGCTGCTCAAGGATAAGGTGCCTGGTTTGTGCTGCTATGGTTTGACTTAAAACCACATATGGGGTTACTTGTTACCAAGTTTCAGGGATTTCGGGATTGATGGCCAGAATGGTTGTGTCTCATTCCTTCTGAAACTGACTGAATGCAAGCTGAGCTGATAAAAAGATTAGGAATTTTGAACTTATAGGTGCCTACTGGAATCACCCTATCTGTTATTAGAGCATCCAGATCTTCATTTGGTTATCTCCTACAACTAAAAAGAACAAAGCGTGGACATCTTTTGGTACGACATTTGTTTTGGTTCGTCCGTCTGCCCACCCCGTGCGATGCCCCACGCGATAGAAAAAGAAACTGTCATCCCTGCGATCCCCGCCTGTTTTGAAGTAAACAAATCGATCACCTGAGGCCACATGCATGGAAGGAATCAATAATCATTCATTGAAGGAAACAATCATGCATGGAAGGAAACAATAATCATGCATGGAAGAAAACAATCATGTATGGAAGAAAACAATAATTATGTATGGAAGGAAACAATAATCATACATGGAAGAAAACAATAATGCATGGAAAGAAACAATAATCATTTACTCTTTTTTTAAATAGTGGTTTTTATTTCGGAGACCTTCATGCAGTTCAATAATGGCCGGAGAGCTAGGCTTGTGAGAACTTACTTTTAATTAGGTTGCGAGTTAGGGATGTAGCACTTCAATGGGTGTCTTGGTTGAGTTCTACAATTGCTAAAAAATAATGGTGCTGATAAGATTGACAATCCTGTAACTCTATAGTACTTTTCTTTTTTTTCAAAAAAAGGAGGGCAAATGCTACTTATGGTCGAATCTATGTTTTTTTGTTTTGATTTGATGCCCACAGCCCACAGTCCACATGTTAACTTTTAGATGTGTTTGTAAAGACTCAAAAGGAGTCGGCTTAATGCCAATTTTTCTTGTCGTCTTTTTCATTCTTTTATATTTATACTAGGTAGCGTGCCCATGCGTTGCTACGGGATAACTAACAATTTATACTAAAAACACACGGATCGCACGATAAGATAACAATACTGTAAAAATTAAATACCAACGTTAAAGTAACATTTAATCTAAGAAGCAAAGTTTATGAATTTAACACAGTCACGGAGTGCGCGGCATCGCAGGCTCACAAACTCTACTTTATAGACCTTTCCATGATGCGGCTAAGATAATGTTTTATATTAGCAGAAAAAAATCTCCGATGTCCATTTCTTTTATTGTAATCCATTTATCTGAACAATGTTTGAGGTGAGGGCACGGTTACAGTTTTTAGTAGCTTTGCGATATTGTCCGAAGCTATGAAATGATTGATGTCTTGCAATGATCTTTTTATTAATTTAGTTTTCTATCTATGTTTAATTGTTTATTCAGTCTATTTTATAGGCACACCGACAGATAATGGATGATAAAATTCAAGCATCCATAATTTATCTCTTTGACTTTGAGCATGAGTTTTATTTTTATTTTTTAATTGATATATTGTTCTTTTGTTTTTTACCGTAGCGTTAGCACGGGCATGCATAAAAAACGAAGATGTCTTTACATTGCAGAAATCTTTCAAGAAGATCATGCATATATTATTCTTGTATTGAATATTATATATGTACAATCACCTAAATATTCTAATTAAACTACAAAATTTTGAATTAGGATACGAGGTAAGACATGCAAACAGATATTTCAAAATTACGTGCAGAGTCTAAAGAACTTAATAAATAAATCCTTTCGGAGGCAATGCAAATTCTCTCTAATCTTTCATTTGGTATAGTTAGTGTTATCATAGTATCCGCATGTATTTATGGGAAATAAATCGTGGACAAAACGTGGACACCTTTTAGTGCGACATTCTAAGATGGGTCCATCGTCCTACCAATATCCTTGAGGCAGATCACATAAAGAATGAGAGTCCCTCTATGAGATTGGTCACAAGAGACTCAAACCTATATCTGATCATAATAATGTTGAATTGCTTTGCATCAAAAGCATCGGCAATGATAAACGGGGACATAGGTTTTAGTATGCATAGTGGAGGAAAACTCAACCTTGACCTTCTCAGCAGCTTTTCTGAGCCTTTGCAGTGCTAACTTGTCCTTACTCAGATAGTCAAGAGGTGCACCATAAAATTATGCACCACTAAGAAAAGTGTCATTATTGGTTGCCTTGACCTAAAAAATATGTCGAAATTAAGAATTACAACACCTAATTCAACATCTTGGAACAGACACTCAAGTGAATACCTTATTCTACAATATATGTTAGTGTGGAATAGTCCTAAAGCCACACATATTTATACGGTTAGTATAACATACTTTGTTTTAAAATTTTAAGAGAGATTTTTTAAGACACGCAGTATTATGCATGTGACAGGCACTAATATTTACATATATACTCGAACCTCTGTGTACAGGATTATATTGAGATGGAATAGAACTTATTCATGGATTTATTGGCGCATGAAAGAAATGGATATCAAAGAATTCTTTTTGCCGATATAAAATATTATCTTAGCCATATCACGAAAAAGTCTATACAGTAGAGTTTGTGAGCCTGTGACGCCGCGCTCTCCGTGACTGTGTTAATTTCACGAACTTTGCTTTTTGAATTAAATGTCACTTTAACATCGGTATTTAATTTAACAGTATTGTTATCTTATCGTGCGATCCGTGTGTTTTTAGTATAAAAGATTTAGTTGTCCCGTAGCAACGCATGAACACGTTACGTAGTCCACTCCAAAAGATTCTGTCCATACTACTCAACCCTCCAGCAAACCAGCCAAATCTCAGCCCTCTATCCTATTAATCCACAATCTATTGGTATTCAAATTATTTGTAATGGCTATGGTAACTCTTATTATTTGCAACAGATTTTATTCTTCAATATCTCTAATTTGAACAGTTTAAATTGCAATGCCTATTTTCAACTAGATATATTACAAGCATATATTACATAGTCTTGCATCCGATGATATCCAACAAACATTGCATGGCAAAGCCATGATGACTCATTTATGATATATGCACATGCTCAAGATAATCATGTTCAGTTACAGGGTCATCCTTTCTTTGTTCTGTACGTGTGCAACCGCAAGATCGCACAAGGATATTAGATGAGGTGAGTTGTCGAATGATGTGATGTGAACTTCCTGGAAGGAAGGTGCTACTGACTTGGACTGCGAAAATTGATGAAAGCAAGACATCAAAATTGCAAAGAATCTAAAGACATTTCAGTAAGTAATGATACAGAGTTTTTCTCCAAATCAACACTAATTCCCATACAGCCATACTAATCTTGTTTTCAGCTTCTCATATCATAGCATCTAATTACACGACCACGAAACTAGCACATCACATCCTAATTGAAAAAGGGAAAATTGGTTGTGTAGCATCGAAAGATCGCGATCTCCGTAAAATACCACCGAAAGTTTACGCCCCCGTGAAATAGCACCGGAAGGATCCACCGTGAATTGGAAGTACCATTCCGTCAAATTTTACATACAGAAACGTTAACCTAAGCTAAAACCCAGACATGAAATTACATATTTGCCCTTACCATATCCTATCTCACCCATCTGAGACAGAAAGGCACTCGAGCCGCTTGGTTCTCAGCTCGGCGCGCTCGCTCACCCCTTCCGCCGCCGCCATGGGTTCCAGCACACGGGTCAGGGCATTGCCTCTGCCGGCCACCGCGCGGGTCTGGGAACCGCCTCCGCCGGCCATCGTGCTGCATGCGCGGCGCCTCAGCCAGGCTGTCAGGCGCCCCTGCGCGGCGCCTCCTCCAGGTCGCCGGCATCCCCTGCGTGGCACGGCGCCTCCGCCAGGCCGCCGGCATCCCTGCTCACCACCTCCGCCGACCTGCCAGATGCCCCTCCACACTCGACTACGCAATGCATGAATATGAGATTCTCGATGGGTAAGAACGAAACCTTAGCTATCTACTGCATCTCGTAGCACAACTGAAATTAGTTGCGGCATGTGATTGTTTGTGATATCCGGTTCATTTGTGTGTGCCATCTGGTATGAGGATGATCAGCGATGAGAAAGGACTTTTGGAAGCAGTACTAATTTGTTTGCACTGCTACTATTTTCAGGATCGATCCGACCAATGCATGTTGAGTAGTGATTGATGTTTCGTCCTACTCAACTGTTGACGATGATCGATCCGTGTACAAAAAGAGCAGACGTTTGGATTGGTGGGTGGATGTAGAAGAGTACTCCATCATTGACATGGAGAAAGGTGTTTTCAAGCACTTTAGTTGGGCTAGCTATCAGGAAGCAAACTTCTAGGTTTGTGGGTCAGAATAATCTAACAGTTCGCCTTGGTACTGACCAAGAGCTTCTAACTTTGCTGCGAGCTTCAAAATTGGTGGAGTTTATCATGACTGTTGATAGATGTGAGCATGTTGATATGGCTTGTACTGTGACTGAAATGGAGAATGAAAGACAAGTGCCAAATGAAGAGAATGACCTACAACTTCAGGTCACAGAAATGTTTCAGGGGATGCATGTGAGTGTAGAATTGGATGGTCTAGAATGGGCCTTGCAACCACAACTTGGTGTTACAGCTGCTGGTCCTTCTAGAGTAGAGGAGGAGGAGGGTGGCCATTATATGGAGCCTGGTGTTGACCATGAGGGAGATGATCCAGTTGGAGCTGATGAAGAGTGGAGGTATTTCAATAAGGTACATGAAGTAGGAAGTAATAAGAAAGTGCATCAAGAAAAGAAGATAATGGACAACAACAAATTTGTAATTGAAGACATAGATCCTGAGGCTATGCCAAGTGATGAAGCCACCATGTTACGGGATGCTCCGTATGTTCCACTCACTACATATGATAGAGACGACCCTGATATAAAAGAAGGTTCAACATTTACTGATAAAAAGGTCTTCATACTGATGATCAAGCAATATGCCATAAAAAGAGAGTTTTAAACATTTGTAGAGCATAGTGATAAATCAAGATATAGGACACGATGTGTAGATTCAGAGTGTGGATGGAAATTTCATGCAAAGAAACTTCGTGGTTGCCCCACTTTCATGGTATACTAATTTCATACTATTGTTTTATAGTGATAAATCAAGGTATACAATTGTTTTTTTCATGTTCTGTCAATAATTTTAGACTATGCAATTCTGTTTTTTCATGTTCTATCAATAATTTCAGACTATGCAATTGTTTTTCCATGTTCTTTCAATAATTTCAGACTATACAATTATTTTTGTTCATGTTCTATCAATAATTCAGATCCCATATTTAAACACTAAATTTAGATCCCATATCGTCTATTTTTTTAGTTGTGTCAATAGGTTTTAGCCATACTTATGCTAGCACCAGCCAAGTGAGGGGTAAGGAGGCTAGCAAAGCGTGGATAGCGAACAGAGCAACAGAGGTACTCAAGTGTACTCCAGAGTAGGGAGCAAAGAAGTTGCAAGTTGAGCTTGAAAGACAGTTCTCGATCAAAATGTCATATAATAAGGTGTGGGAAGAAAGGCAACTTGCACTAAAAGGCCTACATGGCACTTGGGACAAAAGTTTTAGAATGTTATGGAGTTTCAAAGCTGAGTTAGAAGCTACATGTCCTGGAAGCATAGTAGAGATTGATTGCAAGAAGAACAAAAAGGATGGTCGAGTCTATTTCTGTAGGATGTTTATGGCCATCAAAGCATGTGTGAATGGATTTCTTGCTAGTTGCAGGCCATACCTTGGGGTTGATTCTACTCACCTCATAGGATAAATATAATGGACAGCTAGCTGCAGCAACAACAATTGATGGACATAATTGGATGTACCCTGGTGGCATATGAAATTTTTTACAAGGAGATAAAAGATGATTGGATATGGTTTCTGAAGCAATTGAAGAGAGCAATTGGAACTCGACATGGACTCACAATACACATAGATGCTTGCAAAGGCTTAGAGAAAGCAGTCCATAATGTCTTCCAAGGTGACGTTGAGCATAGGGAGTGTTTTAGGCACCTCATGCATAATTTTAGAAAGCACTTCGATGGAGATGTGCTAAAGTACATGTGGCCTTGTGCTTGGGCATGTAGTACTAGGAGGTATCAATGGCTTTGGGACAAAATTGGAGAGAATTGTCCAGCAGCAATTCCTTACTTGCAAGCAGAGCACAAACATCTTTGGTCTTGAGCTAAGTTCTCAGGGGAGTACAAGGTTGATTATGTGAACAACAACATATCAGAGTCCTTCAACAACTAGATTAAAGAGACCAAATGGTTCCCAGTGGATGTCCTCGTGGACACAATTAGGGGTATGATCATGGAAAAGATAGCTATGAGGTAGCTTATAGCTAACAAACTTGAAGGGTCAATTCTCCCTAGTGTTATAAATGAGCTGAAGATGAAGAGTAGAAACTTGAAGTACACAATTAAAGGGAGTGGTGGTCTCAAGGCTGAGATATCTGGATTGACTAAAGACAACTATCCTTGGAGGCATGCTGTGGATCTTGAAAGCAAGACATGTTCATGTGGTCAGTGGAATATTTCTAGGAAACCTTGCACTCTTGTTATAGCATTTATAGGTTCCCTTAGACAAATTAAACTTGAGGACTTTGTTCATGATTACTACTCAGTTCAACGTTTTAAGGCTACTTATCAGTTTGGGGTCAACTCAATGGTTGATAAGTCATAGTGGCCTATTGTTGATCCCGGGTTTGTAATGGTGCCTCCGAAGCTCGAAAGGTCTGCAGGTAGGCCAAGGGTGAAGAGGATCAAAAGTAAGGGTGAGTCAGAAAAAGGGGTCCTTACCAATGCAAAAGATGCTTCTAGTTTGGGCATACTGAGAAGGGTTGTAGTGAGCCGCCTACTGAACTCGCTATTGAATTGCCACCGACAGCTCCTACTAATTTAAGGTAAATTGACCCCCTTTACTTTTGCTATAACATGATCTTTTATTAAATATGGCTGATACCTTCCTGATGTGTAGGAAAAGGAAAGAAAAGGACAGTACATCTAGTTGCAAAAAAAGCTCCAAAAAAATCCAAGAAAGTATCTGCACCTTCTACTTCCTTAGTCACACAACCACTTGTTAGTCCAGGGCCAACAACAAGAAGGATGGCGGCTTTCACTAGTCCTCTCAGTCCAGGACCTACAACAGGAGCAGGGCAGCAACAAACATATCCTTAGGAGGAATTGCAAGAAGGCTTATCATAGGCTAAGCAATGGCTTTGTTAGTGCAAATGCTATGTGTTGTACTACTGTTATGATCTAGTTAGACTATGGATGCATGTATTGAACTACTCTATGTGTTAGCAGACCTGTCCCCTTTACTGTCTTAACTAGTACTCTGTTGAGAAATGGTTGTTGAGAATTGGCTGTTGTGAATGTACGTGTTCATGTGTGTTTATATTAAAGGATCCCTATATTAAATGTCTTCATATGTGCCAAAATGCATGTGCGGGAACGTGCTTATATTACTACTGAAATATATGTGTTCATTTATGTTTAAATGTTGAGGCACATACTATTGTTTATTTGGATCTCACTGAGGGTATCTGTGTCCAAGTTAACAGCTCTATGACTTTATTTTAACGGAATGACACTTTCAGTTCATAGTCCAACCTTTAGTGATATTTTACGGAGGCACAAACTTTCAGTGGTATTTTACGGAGATCATGCTAGACAACCAATTTTCCAAAAAAAAAAACCAGACACGTTGAGCTGGCATTTTAGCTTGAATGGGCATTTCATCAAACAACTAAGCTACAAGCAGCAGCACGGAGCACAGAGTACAGAGTAACAGCCACAATCAGAGGTAAAACAACACCCACAAGCAATCACATCAACCCACGGCAGCATGCAAGGACAAAGAGCAACGTCAGATACCTATTAGCTAGACCATGGCCGCCTGACCAAGGCCCAAGGCGGATGCTCTTAGTGCTACACCCATGGACCCCAAACACGAATTCAGTAATCCAAACCTTGGCACAGTTTCTTCTTGTTTGGCCTAGAACACGCAGAGCTAGAACAAACTTGCAACGTTATGGTATATAGATAGACAGTGAGAAGGGCAAGGGAAGGAGTGGAGACGGTGCCCAGGTAGTTGCCGCACCTACGAACTGCAAGGGTCCTCGCCTCCTCGGGGAAAGAGTCCTGAGTCGTCGGATGCGTATAGGAGATTGCAGACTCCCGCGGCCGGCCGTGTTGGAGATTGGAGAAACCTGGAGGGTAGGAGAAGCGGGCGAGGAGGGAACCCGGTCGCCTGTGCCGCCTGAGCGCGACCGGTGCTGCGTCGTCGCCGTCGAGAGAGGTGGCCTCTTCCAACCGTGTCGCGGCGGCGGGCCACAAGCGGAGAGGCAGGTGAGTTTTTGTTTTATTTATTTTTTCTTCTCCTCTGGAGGAGAGGGTAAGGGGCTGAGGGCCGATGGGCCGATTTGGGATTATACAGTGTATGGTCGTCAGATGGCTTGAGAGGGCTGCTTTCTGCTGTAGCCGAAGAGGAGCCGTGAAGCTAGTTTTTATTGGTTTCTAATTTATATATTTTTTTACTAGGTAGCATGTCCCTGCATTGCTACGGGCAACTAAATTTTTTTTACTAAAAATACACGGATCGTATGATAAAATAACAACAATATAAAATTAAATACCGATATTAAAGTGATATATAATCTAAAAAACAAAGTTTTAGAAATTAACATGGTCACTGAGAGCGCGGCGTCGTAGGCTCACCAACAGATCTACTTTGTAGACCTTTTCGTGCGTTGCAACGGGAACAAATAATGCCATCACATCCGTTGTGACAAGAACAAAATAATGCATGACAATTTTAAAATAATACGTGTGTTGAACAAATCCAGGAATCCTCTATTGTCCTTCCTAGCTTCACCTCGTTTGTTGTGGCCTTGTGGGTTGCCTCTAGAATACAATATTCTTAATCCCATATCGCGAGCATTAGCTCTTGCTTTTGTTGCATACATAGATATGAAAAGTTCAACCTTCCAATCTGCCATCGTGCGCCTACCACATAAACCACCACCGCCACCACAGCCGCCATACTGTCCCGATCATGATGGCCCTCCGCTCCCCACAACTGCGGTGGCTTAGATTGCTTACGTGGAGGCAAAACGTTAACTATCAAAATCAGCATCTAGCATGTTAAAAAAAATCAGCATCTAGCTCGTGTTACATAAAGATTGGATCATGTCTCTAGAAGAAATACAAAAACCATGAATAAACAGGTGCTAACACCGGGTGCAAAGATTGACTTGGAGATGCAAATAATTGTTTCTGGGTAAGATGCAATCATCTGTAAGAAAAACTTCTAGAAATCAACATATTTCTAAACTTGATTAAAACCAGCAATCATAACTTGTAGAACTCAACAAATAGAATGGAGCTTTAATCTTGCACCATTTTTCCCTATATGTAGGATTTCTAAATCATACTCAATAACTTTTTAGTTGACTTATAGAAAAGGTTTGGAAAAAATAGTATAATATCAATGCATCTGCTAACTAAAAAGGAGCACCTAGCCACCTGTTGAACAGATAAAAGGAAAAAATGTAGAATAGAGAAAAAAGTGGGAGTTGATCTTGAGGAAGCATTGAACTGTCTAGCAAAGTTCAGTGAATCCCCTGTCAACTGGTCACAAGGCAAAGTTCATCTCCAACTAATGTCCATCTTTGCACCTGGTGTTAGCACATGGATCATAAATGAACAAATTCATTTTCTACAAGCTCTGAAAAAAGGGGAATAAAAAAAATCCTCTGTTGATGTATTAGAATAGTCCATTACCTCTGTTGATGTAGCCCCGTTCGCTTCGCTGAAAAATAAACCGAAACATTGTTCCAGCTGATTTGTTGTGAGAGAAAAACACTATTCCGGCTAAAAAACAAGCTGAAAAGTATGGATTATAAGAGAAGCGAACAGGGCCGTAGTCTAGCTCCCCTATGCTCAATGTGTCGGCCTGCAACGCGTACATTGTCGCCCTACGTGGCAGTCTAAGCATGCATCCATGTCATCGGCATGATGATCGCGCCGGTTGTCTCCAAGATCTTCTCATGGAAGTACATCTGATGGCACCTACACACACATTTTTGCAGCATCCTGATTCAGAATTCAGATGACACACACATGGCACCATTCATTGTCAGGTGTTCTCCAGAAGCTGAACTGCACTTACCTTCCAACATTTGTGGGTGTGCAACATCTGTAGAGCCATCCCGCAGAGGCTCTTGATGTCCTTTGAGTTGTCCTGAATCCACTGCTTGTTTTGTCGCAAATGTCAGCATAATGTTCAGGTATAAAATTTAGACATTTTTTTGTAAAAGTTCAGAGCTTGGCCTTACGTATTCGGCTTGCCTAATGGTTGGCATAGACTGTGTTCATGTCAGCAAAGGGAAGGTTTACTTTAGGCTGCTGTAGAGGAGATCGTCAACAAGTAAGCCAACCTTAACCGAAAAATCCTTATAAAAATATACAGAACAAAGAGTAGCTCAAATGCATGGAAAGAGAGAGAAAATAAAATAAAATCAGGATCAGAAAATGATGGCTACAATGTCTTGCCAATTCATTGAAAAAAAAACATTTCTCACTGCCTCCTTGCATATAAGACATGGCCATAAACTTTTCATGAGATATGGAAACAAACACAACAGCAAATCTATACTATAAAAGAGCGAAGGAATTAAAAATAGATTCTCACACAAATATGTTCTAACCACCTTGATTCTTGTCCATTGGATCTACTTTAAACTCAGGTCCAACGCATCTAAATCTCTTAGCCTGGTATGACAAGCGGACCCAGTCAGAAATTCAGTTAGAAACTCTTTACATTAACAACTTTCTGGCTCTTATGGGAAAAACACATTTTTTGAAGCTATTCTTAATTAATTTGTAAACTCGTGGTAGTTTTCTTGTTTAGGGCATTCGGTGGATTTACAATTGATATGGCCAATGTAAGTTAATTTCCCTTCTGTAAACAAACAATGATTTCTCCTATATATGTATGTTACAGCAGTTCAGAATTGAGTGGTACAATTATGTATCTGACTTTGCATTATGTGTAGAGTACTTTCTGAAGACACTGGGTTGGAGAAAGGGATTGAAAAAGTAACCACAACTCTCTGCTCTTAAGTCTTGGGCAAGGTCTAGATCCCATTTTGCTCAACTGGACAGCAAACAAGTTTATGAATGGAGTGGTTTTCTTAGCTCTAGTGTGTTTCCCTGATTATCTTTCATGTCCCTGAATATATATTTATTTGAAATTGGATGATTTAATGATTCCTGCATGCCCAAACTATTTTATGCTCTTCCTTCTTGAGCAAGGTTTGGACTCTGAAGCCCCTTTTGCTTAACTAGACAACAAAGACAAGTTTATGAATAGAGTAGTTCTCTCAGCTACATTGTGATTCCCTGATGAGCTTTCGTGTCCCTAAAGTATTTATTTGAAATTGAGATGATGATTTAATGATTCCCATACCCCTGATCTTGGAGAATGACCCATATGAAATGGAGTGAGATATTATCCTTTTTATATTGCACAATGTTCTTACAAAAAAACTATCTCTACATGTGCAAGTTCTGAAGCTAAAAAAAAGTTGTGAAGCCAACAAGAGTCAAACCTACCAAGAAGCGAGCACAAGTAGATCAAGCACATAAGCAGAGACAAGAGGTTGAGTTCCTACAAGATCTTAGTGGGCTGCATGGTAAGTTTATTGAGAAAGATGATAGAGCCCACGCATGTGGATGGTGGACCCCATCAGAATTGACCTCGGTGGCCTTATAACACCCCCGTGTTAAGCTTGCATTCTTGCACTTACATTGCATGAGCATAAACATCCTTCATGCATTTGCATTCATGAGCATGAAATGATACATTGTCTAGTTGTGATTATTTTCATAAAGTGCTTAACTTGCCTTGTGAATGCTTAGTGATCATACTTGGTAATGCAAGTGGCTGTTGTTTGGTCACCAAAACAACTTAGACACACTTAGGATGGAAAATGGAACCAAGTTTATATTGGTGATTTGGTCCAAAAATGCTTCAAAGTGTTGATATGACTAGAAATGTTAATTACTTAGAGAGCTTGCATGGCAGTGGACCCTAAATAAAAGTTGTAGTTTAGCTCATGTAGAACAAACTTTGTTTAAGGGTCAAGAGCTAAATCAGTGCCTAAGTTCATCAAATAGAGCTCCCAATAATCAACTTCGTGTTGTTTTGGAACTCCAAAATTTTGGCTAAGTCATAGCTGATTTCCAGTTTCGAGGTAGCTGACTTTGGAGCATTTTAGTTTGAAAACCATTTGGAATTTAGCCCAACTTCTTAAAGCAAACTTGGAGTACTCATGTAGCTCTACAAGATGGTGAAATTGGTTTACCAAAATGCACCACGGTTTAGGAGTATTAGAGGGTTGAAAATCAGGTTTCAGACACCTACATCAGGCCTAAAACCGGTGTTTGCCGCCCACGCCGTGTGGCGGCTGTACACCGGCGCCGCCCTGCCCTATCAAGCCAGAAGGGGGAGAACGCGGGTGCCCACACTCTCGCATGCTCACTCTCTCTCGCTCTCCCGCTTTCTCTCTCCTGTGCTCACCGAAGCGGAGAAAAGCACAGCGCTGCCGTCGTCGCGCCTTCGCTGTCCGCGCTAGCTGCCTACGCTGCGCCACCGCTCGATTCATCTCTCCCATAGCTCTGCCATGACGCGCTCTATCGTATCGACCTGCTATCACTGCTGTTTGAGCCAAGGTGAGGCTCAATGCGCCATCGCCACGGTCGCCAAGGTCGCAGTGCACCGCCAAGCTTGAGCTTGCCGTGGCTAGGCCACCTCGCGCATGCACTACTCTCTCTCTCCTGTTCCGTAGTCATTAGGTCTAGTGGATGCTATAGCCACTGGCCTTTGGCCAATGCTGGCCTCGCCGAAGGAAGAACGTGCACCGCATCGCCATGAGTTGGCCGCGTCGCCGCCATGCACATCACTGTGGCTGCCCGTTCTTCTTCCTCTCTTGCTTCTAGGCGTTAGGGCTTAGCCTTAGGATGGTGAAGCTCAAATGGGAGACGGTTGAACAATGCCACCGCCTGGCTCACTAGAATGCTATGACACTGCCGTCGTGCCACCATGCACGTGGCCGTGTTTCACCGGTGCCTCCAAGAGCCCTAATCCTAACCCTAGATCTCTAGTTAGGTCACCCTAAAGCCGTAGCCGAGCTCGCTCGAGCTTGCCAGTGGCAGGAGATGGTCGGAGCACCACCGCGCGCCTTCACCAGTCCGCCATGAGCGCCGCCGCCATGCCTAACCACCATAATAGGTTCAACCATCTAGCTCTTTGAGTGTGGAATGACGAGGGGAAGCGGATGGTGATGACTGTGTCGCCGGAGACCTCGCCGTCGGTGAGTTCTTCGCCGGTCAAGCCGCGTCTCTGCCCTCTATGGCTGACGGGTGGGGTCACGTTGACCTTGGGGCCCGACTATCGGCGCTTGAGGGGTGTACTGCGCCGGGTGCGCTTAGCATTTACTAGGGCTTTGATGTTTTTCTTTTATTCTTTTACATAATTTGATGCAAACTTGTAAAATTCATAACTAATTCTAGGAGAGTCCAAATTGAGTGAACCAAATTTTGTTTGCTTCATCTTGATGAGTACTATCTGTGAAAAATATGAAACTTGGTATGTGCCATAGTTTTATACCTTGTTTAAATTGTCTTGTTTATTACCTTTTTAATCTTGTAAAATGCATAACTTGAGTTTGGAAGATGCTAAAAATGTGATTCCAATTTTGTTGGTCTTGTTTTGACATGCTGTAGATAGGAAAAATATTAAACCTACAGTAGGCATGCTTTGAGTATGGCTTTGTAATTTAGCTTGATTAAATGCTAGTTTCTTGTGAAATTAATTGTGGTAGATTTATGTAACTTATGGGCACAAAATTATTTTCACAACATTCTTGCATTATGAGGAATGTAGGAAAAATAGTAAATCTATTACTTGACACTTTTCTCTATGCTAAACCTATTTAAGTTGCTATAAACCTATGAAATTGTCATTTTTATAGAGGTTGTTGTACTTGTGCAAATGGCATGAAATTTTAACAGCAGGATCTTGGGAGCATGTATGGGAAGCTATAATTTTTCTAGAATTTATTGAGTACTGAAAGTAGCAGTTCCAATTTTTATCTTAATTAATTGATAAATTAATAAAGGCTTATATAAAATTGATTTGGGTCCGACCATTATACTTTTTAACATGTTGGTGATATATATAACCTGCTAGTACAGTTGGTTATTCCTAGTTTTGATTGGTTGTATGCACTTAGTTATTTATTGCTCAATAATTCACTTGCATCTAGTTTCTTGACTTGATTGCTTTGTGTGAGCTTGATGCTTGTTATTTAGATGCTTAGAATAATTAAGATAAGTTGTTAGCTACAGGTTTTAGGCCTCTTACTGATGATGAACAACTTTACCTTAGGTTGCTAGGAAGTGGTGAGTGTATGTTTCTTGTACTAGAGAAGAGATATGCATCTACTCAGTAAAATTAAGTTATATATGCATTGCACCATATCATTCATATCATCTCTTGTGCATTCTATATATTTATCTATATGCTCATGCATATAGGATCGATAGAGAGAGTGACCCTGCTGGAGTTCGAGATCAAAGGAGAGGAGACCCCACTGGAGATCCCACAACAGGAGGTTCTTGAAGAAGAAGGATAGGTCCAAGAGGAGTTGCCTGAGTGTCCGGACCACCGACCCTCGACCTATTTGAAAGGCCAACCCTAGAGTACTCTAAGCCTCCTATGTTTTATAAATACCAATTTGAGTTCTTTATGTTTGATGCATTAAGTTATAGTAGTTGTTTGAAAACACTCGATGCATATAATCTCCTTGTCTAGAAATATATACCTTGAACCCTGTGTAGGTCTAGGATCGAATATATGCTTAGCCATGTTTAGCTCAGTAGAAGTTGGGTGATTTTCTTTCACCTGCAAGATATAGGTGAATACCAGATCACTGTTGGCTATATTTGCTATCGTAAAAAAGAATCATGAGATGATGTAAATGGAGGCCAGACGGACTCTATGTTATAGGTTGACTCATGTGATTCCGTCTGTTTTGATTAAGGACCGCATCGTTGAAGGCCCTCTTGTCAATTTGAATGTAGCCTCTAGCTTGCCAGATAACTCCTAACCGTGAAGCCGAGTAGTTCAACTCAGGCTAGGAGTCATTCTGTCCAAGTGCGCACACTGGAGGTAGTAAGGATGTGCGGGGAGCTGGATGTGAGCCTAAGGGCAGGCTAGGCCTAAGCATCTAGGCAGCTGGTTAGTCCCTAAGGGTGCGGCGCTGATCGAACCCACGAAGTTGAGTCCTGAGTTGTACCAAAGGTGATCCGATGTGACCCCGATGGTGGAAGTGTGGGTTTGTGTTAGGATTTTTGCCCAGCTAGTTGCAATCAATTCGAATCGCTGTCTCTTCTGGATAGTGAGAAACTTAACCTGAGCCCCTTCATTGTAGTAACTTGATGAATGGTGATGGTTATGATGAATGTAAATATTACACCGGATATGGTTTATTGTTTGCTTCATATTAAATCAAGTGATTGCTATAGTATAGGTGCCAACCTAGACATGCTTAATTTTTAATAGGTATAACTTGTGCTAGAATAACTAAACAGATCAAGACATGTATTACTTCAACTTTTGTTGTCAAGCCAACTCTACCTTTCACAGCCTTACATATTTCTTGGTGTCTTTTTATTTTGGTTTATGATGGTTAAGTCTAGCTGAGTATATTCTCGTACTCAGGGTTTGTTTTCCACTTGTTGCAGATGCTACTGTGTATCATGGTTATTGCAAGCACTACTTCTCTCCAACGGTGGACGAGGAGTGAGACCGTGGGCACGGTCCTTCTATATTAGTTGTTCATGATGCCTTTGTGGACTTGATCATGGAACTGGCACGTATCTAAACCGTGTGTGTGATGGTTTCAAAACTATGTTACTTCTGCTACTAAAATTGAACTTGGGTTGTAATAACTTTATTCATACTCCAATGTATGTTGAACTACTTACGAACTTTATGTAACATGTGGCATATGCTGAATCATGTACGATCTTGGTTTGTATGTTGGTTATGTTTCGAGGTCGTTCGTGATACCGGGTTTATATGGCTCAAGTATGACAGCACGACCGCTCGGTGGTTGACATTATACTTGTGCTCTTATAAATTGATCGGTTCTACCATAGGCCTGAGCTCCAATGAGATATATGCACCAAACGTAAGAGTGGCAAAAAAATTAGGGAGGCATATAAAGCTGGCAATTATGGCTTTCATTGTTAGCAATTGAACTCTGAAATTTGTGGGAAAAATGCAATGAAATGCGGATTTCTTCTATATCCTTTAGCTGAACCCTGTCATTTGCCGTATGAAATAGCTGCTAAAAGAGTATAAACACCATGTTCAGAAAGATAGCTTATGAGATCTTATTCATAATATTTGCCCATTCTATTTAGAGACTCTATCTGACCTCATCGAAGTAAAAACTCGACACTCATTCGATATCCTTTCGCATTTCTTGCAGGGTAAATGATTTTTATCTATAGGTATGTTTTTTATTTACAATATAGCATGACCTAAAAATGTAAGGGTCATTGAAGCTCATGCTGGACGCCATGGCCGTCGATGCGGGACGTGATAGGATCAGGGGCCGGTGTCGACGGGAAGGGGTGGGGACGTCGAGGAGGTAGCGAATGGGGTGGGGGCGGCATATTGAGACCGAGTCGAGGAGGATGGAGGGCCGGTGGTGGGGCCACCTACTAGGTGGGGCATGGGATCACAGGGGAAGTGATGGAAGCCAGTGTACATGGGATCGCATGGGCAGAGCAATAGGATGAAGTTGGGTTGTCGCACCAAAACGATGTCTACTCTTTAGTCTTTTTAGTTGGAAAAGATAAGAAGAGAAAATAGTTATTTATTATAGCGTTCAAGATTTATTAGAAGGCAGAGTTATTTTAGGAGGAATGTAGTACCTTGCTGCATTTGCATATCTTGATTGAACTTTTAGATTGTATTTTGTCTCCAATCTCTAGAGGTGCATCTTGGAACATGTTTCATAATGTATTTGCAAAACATGTTTGTGCGTTGAGAAATTTATATCTTGTGTCATACATTCTAATAAATTTTATAATTAGATTATACTCAGTAACATGGTTAGATGTGGACTATTCTAACTTGTATGAACATGCATCGCAAGTTTGGATCACAAAGGGGACAATAAACCAATTAGGACTCTAATTTCTAATTCATCCTGGTCGTAGGTTCGGGTCACAGGACAATAAATTAAATTGGACTCTATCTAATCTCTAATTCATCACATACTATATTACTCTTAGTAAAACTGGTTAGGACTCTTATGCTTTGGAGACCGGAGGGACACATAGAATAGTGAGAGAGTATGTGATGGACGAAAATAATAGAAAAGAAACTTAAAAAAACATGCACGGTGAAGAATCTTTTCTCCATCTCTTCTTCATTTTAATTCGAATCTTGTTTATTCTTATTCCATTATTAGATGCAAAAATATATAAAGGGGGCGGACCCAGTGTAGAGAGCTCCCGCTCTGTGCATGGTTTGAGGAAGGGTGTTAGTGGCACGTCTTACCCTAGCCTGTGCAATATGAGGAGACCGTGACTTAAACCCGGAACCTTCCGGTCACAGGCGGTAAGACTCTACCACTTGCACCAGGCCCGCCCTTTAGATGAAAAAAACAAATGACAAAAACAAATCGCATGAACCTAATATGATCCAAAAAATATTATTTATTTTAAACACAATACTGTATTTATTTTTTTAAATGTTGAAATATATTATTTATTATGAACATAATATTATGTATTAGGAACCGAGGATCTACTGAAAAAATTATGAAAAACCTAATGGGATCTAAAAAATTCTAATGAAGCACGGAGAAAAAACAAAATTATTGAAAGGTCCTAATAGCTAGAGGGGCGGTGAATAACCTATTAAAATTTCTACAACAACACTAAGACAAGTGATTAGTCAATAAGATGGCGAAGCAAATTTTGCGCTAGTACTATACTTGGGGTTGCAAGTCACCTACCCAATTCTATTTTCTATGATTTCTAGTATATCACAACAAAGCTATGTCACTAATATACACCTAGGTGATCAACCTAGTGAGAGTAATACAATTAAATGATACACTATCTAGTCTTAACTACCACTAGCTCTATCCAAGACTCCAAGTAAATGTATAATGAAATACAAGAGAGTGGTAGAGAGGTATACCGCCGTGGCAAGTGACCAATGAGTGAATACCAATGAATACCAAGGAGACAATCAAGACACAATGATTTTTCCTCCGAGGTTCACTTGCTTGCCGACAAGCTAGTCCCTGTTGTGGCGATTCACTCACTTGGAGGTTCACGCGCTAATTGGCATCACATGCCAAACCCTCAATAGGGTGCCGCACAAGCAACACAAGATGAGGATCACACAAGCCACGAGTAATCCACTAGAATACCTTTTGTCTCTCCACCGGGGAAAGGTCAAGAACCCCTCACAATCACCACGATCGAAGCCAGAGACAATCACCAACCTCCGCTCGATGATCCTCACTGCTCCAAGCCATCTAGGTGGCGGCAACCACCAAGAGTAACAAGCTAAACCCACAGCAAAACACGAATACCAAGTGCCTCTAGATGCAAACACTCAAGCAATGCACTTGGATTCTCTTCCAATCTCACAAAGATGATGAATCAATGATAGAGATGAGTGAGAGGGCTTTGGCTAAGCTCACAAGGTTGCTATGTTAATGAAAATGGCTAAGAGAGTGAGCTAGAGCTTGCCAAACGCCTTATATAAGCGTCCCCTCGAAATAGAGTTGTTAGGCTCTTACTGTAGCCCAACTCGGGGCGATCAGATGCGACAGTCAGATCGACCAGACGCACCAGCCCTAGTGTCCAGTCACTAATCGTCATCCATGTGTCCTCCATGTTCAATGACATCAGCACAATCTCAATGGTCAAGTGACTCAGCGCAACCCCTAAGTCACGACCAGACGTGCAGGCAAGATGATCGAACGCACCACACCCACATTAGGTCCTCACGCCCCAGCACACCAACACCCAGTGACCGGACGCACCGATGGAATGACTGGACACTCCAATAACGTGGAGTCCGGTCACTTCCAGAGAGCATCCATAGCCGCATTTTCTTGATCGGACACCTTTGGTGTACCCCGACCGGACCTAACTCAGCGTCCGGTGCAATACCCTAGGTTACACTACCTCAGCTTCTTCTGACCAGACTCACCACTATTGCGTCCGGTCACATTTTGACCTAGTGTCCGATCACTTCAACAACAGAGCTCGAGCACGCCAACTTCATCTAAAATTGATCGGACGCTGCTCCCCTGAGTCCGGTCACTACGTGACCTACGTTCGGTCACTGTTTCACAGTGACAATCACCTCCTTTACTTCACTAATTTCTCCACCCTTGCTCAAATGTGACAAACACCAAGTGTATCACCTTGTGCACGTGTGTTAGCATATTTTCACAAACATTTTCAAGGGTGTTGGCTCTCCACTAGATCCTAAATACATATGCAATGAGTTAGAGCATCTAGTGGCACTTTGATAACCACATTTTGATATGAGTTTCACCCCTCTTAATAGTATGGCTATCGATCCTAAATGTGATCACACTAAGTGTCTCGATCACCAAAACAAAAAAGCTCCTATCAAGTTTCACCTTTGCCTTGAGCTTTTTGTTTTTCTTTTTCTTCTTCTCCAAGTCCAAGCATTTGATCATCACCATGGTATCACTATAATTATGATCTTCATTGTTGCTTCACCACTTGGAATAATGCTACCTATCTCATGATCACTTAGATGAACTAGGTTAGCACTTAGGGTTT
Organism: Miscanthus floridulus; assembly: GCF_019320115.1. Taxonomy (NCBI): domain Eukaryota; kingdom Viridiplantae; phylum Streptophyta; class Magnoliopsida; order Poales; family Poaceae; genus Miscanthus; species Miscanthus floridulus. The sequence continues at coordinate 67,585,900 of NC_089586.1, read as the reverse complement.
CATCAATTCACCAAAACCAAACTAGAGCTTTCAATCTCTTTCTTTTTGGTAATTGATGACAACCCTTACACAAAGATATGAATTGAAATTTAATTGAATCCATATTGCTTGCCCAAGCATATTTACCATGTGTAAAAGGATATGGACAAGTTTCATGAGCACCGAATGGTAGCAATTGCTCCCCCTACATATGTGCTAAGAGTTTGGATAGTACCTTGCACATACGTACACAGTGCAGGTCCAATCGCTGGATCAGCGCCATGTGTCCATGCCTTTGAATGCCAGCAATTGAACCCTAACGGCTAACTTAGCTGCACCAGCTCCTCCACTGAGTGACAAGCAAACCGGACTTTGACCCAGGGTCAAGTCTCTCTTCTATGCGTGAGTCTAACATGAAACAGAGAGTATCCTGAGCGATAAATGACGACCAGACCCGCCAGAGGGAACGACAGGACCTACCGAAGGCTAGACTCTGGGTGAGGCATTTTTTACACCAAGAGGTTCTAGACCCCTCGAACTAGGTCTGGTCACCCACGACCAAACTTTGCTAGGGTCCCAGTCCTCACTAGACTCGCCTCTACATGCAACACTGCCACAACTGGACTCTCAGGGAGGGTCTGGTCCTGCCATCCTGCTACGAGCCAAATTCTGGTGCCTATGCTGTGCCCTTGGCCTAGGGAGAGTTCTGGACCATACTCTCCCCACTAGGGTCTAGTCCTAACCAAGTAAAAAGTCCTAATAGCTAGAGGGGGTGAATAGCCTATTAAAAATTTCTACAACAACACTAAGACAAATGATAAGTCAATGAGATGGCGAAGTGAATTTTATGCTAGCTCTATACTTGGGGTTGCAAGCCACCTACCCAATTCTATTTTCTATGATCTCTAGTATATCACAACAAAGCTATGTCACTAATATACACCTAGATGATCAACCTAGTGAGAGTGATACAATTAAATGATACACTATCTAGTCTTAACTTTCACTAGCTCTATCCAAGTGAATGTATAATAAAATACAATAGAATGGTAGAGAGGTATATTGCTATGGCAAGTGACCAATGAGTGAATACCATGAATACCAAGGAGATAATCAAGACACAACGTTTTTTCCTTCGAGGTTCACTTGCTTGCCGGCAAGCTAGTCCCTATTGTGGTGATTCACTCACTTGAAGGTTCACGGGCTAATTGGCATCACACGCCAAACCCTCAATAGGGTGTCGCACAACCAACACAAGATGAGGATCACACAAGCCATGAGTAATTTACTAGAGTACCTTTTGGCTCTCCGCTGGGGAAAGGTCAAGAACCCCTCACAATCACCACGATCGGAGCCGGAGACAATCACCAACCACTGCTCGACGATCCTCGCTGCTCCAAGCCATCTAGGTGGTGTCAACCACCAAGAGTAACAAGCGAATCCTGCAGCAAAACACGAACACCAAGTGCCTCTAGATGCAATCACTCAAGCAATGCACTTGGATTCTCTTCCAATCTCACAAAGATGATGAATCAATGATGAAGATGAGTGGGAGGGCTTTAGTTGAGCAAACAAGGTTGTTATGTCAATACAAATGGCCAAGAGAGTGAGCTAGAGCTAGCCAAATGATATTTATAGACACCCCCAAACAATAGAGCCATTGGCTCAATTATTGGGCTGACTGCGGGATGACCAGACACACCGATCATGTGCACCAGACGTGTCTGACCGGACACATCCGGTCGCTACGTCTGGTCGTAGCCTGACCACCATGTGTCCCTTTCAAATTGTTTATCCATTCGCGCCCAATGGCTATCTTCGCGCACAGTAGTACTAGTGATCAAACGCACCATTAGAAAACTACCAGACACGGGAGGCGCAGCATTCGGTCAAGTTTAGAGAGCTCCTAGAGCCGCTCTGAGCTGACCGGACGCGTCTGGTCACACCGGACCGGATGCTCCCAGTGTTCGATCAATTATAGCGTTGAAAATCTGAGTCATGCTAGTTCACACCGGACGCATCCAGTGTGGCGACTGGACGTGTCCGGTCGCTGCGTTCGGTCGAGTCCAAAGAGCTCCTAAAGCCGCTCAACTACGAATGAACGTGTCCGGTGTGGCCGACCAGACGCACCCCTACGTCCGGTCCTCTCTTGGACCAACACCCGCACCACACGTCACCTTGACCGGAAGCTAAATAGTGATTGCTCAGCATCCGGTCACTGCTACAACCTAGAGTCCAGTCAACTCTACCACGCCTGGCCAGAATACCGAACGCGTCCGGTATGGATATCTGACACGTTCGGTCACGTTCAGAAGATACCAGACACGTCCAGTCACCCCGTGACTAGCACATTCAACTTCTTTTCAACTCTATCTTCTTTACCCTTGCTCAAATGTGCCAACCACCAAGTGTATCACCTTGTGCACATGTGTTAGCATATTTTCACAAATGTTTTCAAGGGTGTCAACACTCCACTAGATCCTAAATGCATATGCAATAAGTTAGAGCATCTAGTGGCACTTTAATAACCGCATTTTGATATGAGTTTCACTCCTCTTAATAGTACGGCTATCAATCCTAAATGTGATCGCACTTGCTAAGTGTCTTGATCACTTAAACCAAAAAGCTCCTATCAATTTCACCTTTGCCTTGAGCTTTTTGTTTTTCTCATTCTTCTTTTCCAAGCCCAAGCACTTGATCATCACCATGGCATCACCATCATCAAGTCATGATCTTCATTTGCTTCACCACTTGGAATGTGTCACATATCTCATAATCACTTTGATAAACTAGGTTAGCACTTATGGTTTCATCAATTCACCAAAACCAAACTAGGGCTTTCAATCTCCCCCTTTTTGATAATTGATGACAATCCTTTCACAAAGATATGAATTGAAATTTATTTGAATACATAATGCTTGCCCAAGCATATTTACCATGTGTAAAAAGAAAATGGACAAGTTTCATGAATCCCAAATGGTAGCAATTGCTCCCCCTACATATGTGCTAAGAGTTTGGATTGTAGCTTGCACATATGCTTAGATAGGAAATATAGGAGACAATGTCTACCAAATGATGCTAAGGTATAAAAGATGGACCTTTGAAGCGTGATACCAATCGGAGTGCACCAATATACCATCCTTAGCACCATGAGTAACTAGACATCCACAAAAAAACTAGAATACCCCATGAGATCAACATTAGAAGTAAGGGTCTAGTTTTCATAATATGAGCATGAGTCTAGTTACTTAACCTATGCATGCTAGTTTTTCATTTCATCATTCAAACCTACAACTAGCATACACCACACAAGCATGGATATTGAAATTTAAAACTTGTGTCATGCAAGCAAATATATGAAATGCATATTCAAATGCATCCACCAAGTTTATGAGCTTGCTCCCTCTACTTGTGTGCTCAAAATTTTAATTGATCCCTTTCTTTGTCATATCTCTCCCCCTATGTCAAATTCTCCCCCTATCACTTATATCTTTGTTTCTCTCCCCCTTTATTGTCTTTTCACTATCTTTATACACTATTTCTCCCCCTTTGTCATCAATGACCACAAAGGTTTAATTATAAATAGGTTGAGATTATCAATGTCAATCAACGGGGTGAGGATCATTTTTTCAAATTTGGTCCAATCTAGATCACTTGTCAAATATATTTAACTCGGTTTGATCCAAGGACAAGCTTCTTCACACCTCCAAATAAGGGTTATCTTGTACCATATTGAGTTAAACACTTAGAGTTCATTTTCTAGATCAAACACTGGGTTTACAAGCCCACAAACATGTCATATGCTACCACTAGACCAAATTAAGCATAGAAGCAATAGTGGTATCATACAAACATCAAAATTATTTTATTTTCATGAATGAGCCTATTAAATGTGAAAGATGACTAGATGCACTAAACATGTCCTTAGCAAGGATGTATGCCATGCCAATCAACTTTTACCTTGGATTGCTTGAAGGAGAGGCATGTCATATAAGTGGGGGGGTGCATCAACTCATATTTGAGAAATCTAATATGTTCAACTCATTCCTTAACTTGCAAAACCTTTGCTCATCTAATGGCTTGGTGAATATATCAATAAGTTGATCTTTGGTGCCCACACTATCAATGCAAATGTCCCTTTTTTGTTAGTGATCTCTTATGAAATGATGGCGGACATCAATGCGCTTTGTTCTTGCATGTTGAACCGGGTTGTTGGTTAACTTGATTGCACTCTCATTGTCACATAGCAATAACACTTTCTTGAACTTGATTCCAAAGTCATTCAAGGTGGCCTTCATCCAAAATATTTGTGCACAACAACTACCGGCGGATATGTATTCGGCTTCAGCGGTTGATAATGCAACACTATTTTGCTTCTTTGATGACCATGGAACAAGTGATCTTCCCAACAACTGACATGTGCCTGAAGTGCTCTTCCTTTCAACCTTGCATCCTGCATAATCTGAGTTAGAGTAACCTACTAGCTTAAACTTTGCTCCTTTGAGATACCACAAACCAATATTTTGTGTATGTTTCAAATACCTCAATATTCTCTTTGTAGCCTTCAAATGACTTTCTCTTGGCGAGGCTTGAAATCTTGCACACATGCACACACTAAACATAACATCCGGCCTTGATACGGTCACATAGAGTAGGCTTCCAATCATAGACCGATATAATTTTTGATCCACCATATTGCCACTTGCATCACTATCCAAGTTGCTATTTGTCCCCATTGGTGTGCTAATGGTTTTGCTATCACTCATGCCAAACTTCTTGAGCATGTCTTTGATGTACTTGCCTTGACTCACAAATGTACCATTCTTTAATTGCTTGATTTGAAGACCAAGGAAGTAACTTAACTCTCCAATTATGGACATTTCAGACTCATTAGTCATCATCTTTCCAAACTCTTCACAAAAATCTTGATTGGTTGATCTAAATATGATGTCATCAATATAGATTTGCAACACAAATAAGTCTTTGCCAATCTTCTTGTGAAAAGAGTGGTGTCAACCTTGCCCATTATGAACCCTTTAGAGAGTAGAAAGTCCCTCAACCTCTCATACCATGCTCTAGGTGCTTGCTTCAAGCCATACAATGCCTTTTTCAATTTGTACATATGGTCAGGCTTTTTGTCATCTTCAAAACCAGGAGGTTGCTCAACATATACTTCTTCATTGATGTAACTATTGAGAAATACACTCTTAACATCTATTTGATAGAGCTTGATGTTGTGGGCACAAGCATAGGCTAGTAAGATTCTTATTGCTTCAAATCTAACAACCTTGGCATATGTTTCTCAAAAGTCAAGACCATCAACTTGTGTATATCCTTGTGCTACCAATCTTGCTTTGTTCCTTACTAGTATCCCATCTTGATCTTGCTTGTTTCTAAAGATTCATTTGGTTCTAATCACATTGTGTCCCTTTGGTCTCTCTACCAATTCCCATACTTGATTTTTTTGTAAAGTTATTCAATTCTTCATGCATAGCATTCATCCAATCAATATCCATCAATGCTTCATCTATCTTCTTTGGTTCAATGGATGACACAAATGAGAAATGCTCACAAAATGAAGCCAATCTTGATCTTGTTTGTACACCTCTAGAAATATCTCCAATTATAGTGTCCAATGGATGATCCCTTGCAATATTGGTTGGTTGGAGGATTGGAACTTGATTGCTTACACTTGCTTGATCATTAGGTTAAGATGATGCACTAGCCATTTGATCTTGTTTATTATCATGAGAGCCACTTGTACTAGCTTGATTTGTATCATCTTGCACATTTGAGTTAGAGAGCACTTGCACTTGATCATCTTCATCATCATTCACTTGCCTAGGCCTCAATTCACCAACATCCATGTTCTTCATGCCATTTGAAAGTTGAATGCCTCTAACATCTTTTAAGTTCTCATTCTCTTCTTGTGAACCTTGGTTTAATCAAATTCAACATCATGAACTTCCTCAAGAGTACCACTATCCAAATTCTAAACTCTATATGCTTTGCTAGTAGTTGAGTATCCAAGTAGGAATCCTTCATCACATTTCTTGTCAAATTTGCCCAATCTAGTGCCTTTCTTCAAGATATAGCATTTGCAATCAAAGACCCAAAAATATGCAATGTTTGGCTTTCTACCATTCAAGACCTCATATGGTGTCTTCTCTTTCAGTGAGCCTATTCGCTGGTTGGTTTTTGGGTTGATAAGCCCGGCTGGTGCTGATTTGTTGTGAGAGGAAAACACTGTTAGCTGGCTGATAAGCCCTAGCTAAAACCAACAAGCGAACAGGCTAAATGGGTGACAATAGAGGCGGTTGCTACAATAGCAAGCCGTGTTGAAAGCTTCCCACAAAAAGATCACATTGTACTCACTAAGCAAAGACCTTGCCATATCAATGAGTGTTCTATTCTTCCTCTCAACAAGGTCATTTGATTGTGGAGTGTACTTGGCCGAGAATTGATGTCTAATTCCAAATTCATCACATAACTCATCAATTCTAGTGTTCTTGAACTCACTACCATTGTCAATTCTAACTCTCTTGATGGTTGTTTCAAACTCATTATGAATGCTTTTGATAAATGATTTGAATGTTGTAAATACATCACTCTTATCCACTAGAAAGAATACCCAAGTGTATCTAGTATAATCATCCACTATCGCAAAGCCATATTTGTTTCTACAGATGCTAGTGTATTATGTTGGCCTAAACAAATTTATGTGCAATAACTCAAATGCTTTACTAGTGCTCATCATGCTTTTCTTAGGATATGTGTTTCCAACTTGTTTGCTGGCTTGACAAGAGCTACAAAGTTTATCCTTCTCAAACACAACATCTTTCAAGCCTCTAATCAAGTCATGCTTAACCAATCTATTCAATTGTTTCATTCCAACATGACTAAGCCTTCTATGCCATAACCAACCCATGCTAGACTTAGTGAACAAACATGTAGATAATTGAGCTTCACTAGCATTGAAATCAACCAAGTATAGAATCTCATATCTAAAGCCTTTGAAGATCAAGTTAGAGCCATCTACACTTATGATCTCTACATCATCCACCCCAAAGATGCATTTAAATCCAAGATCACACAATTGAGCTATGGATAGCAAATTGAAGTTCAAGCTCTCTACTAGCAACACATTGGATATGTTCATGTGATTGGATATTGCAATCTTACCAAGCCCTTTGACCTTGCCTTTGCCATTGTCACCAAATGTGATACTATCATAACCATCATTGCCATTGGTATTGATTGAGTTGAACATTCTTGCATCATTGGTCATGTGTTGAGTGCACCCACTATTAAGAACCCAATGCCTTCCTCCGGCTTTGTAATTGACCTACAAAAGAAGATCAATTCTTTTAGGTACTCAAACTTGCTTGGGTCCTTGAAGGTTAGTGACCAAGCTCTTTGGCACCCAAATGGCTTTCTTCTTTGAGCCCATCCATGGTGTACCGATGAACTTAGCTTTCACACCATTTGTACCCTTAGTAAGCACATAGAAAGAATTAATCTTAATTGAGGATACATTAGCATTATTGCTCTTGTTCTTGCACTCATGCTCTTTATGACCAACTTGCTTGCAACTAGTGCAAAACCGACTATTGTTCTTCATAAAACTAGTCTTGTGAGGAGTAAAGACCACATTGCCTTTCTTGGAGATATAGCCCAATCCCTCTTTGTAGAGAGAGGCTCTTTGGCTACCCAAACACATAAGGAAGCGGTCCTCACCGCTATAGGCCTTAGCCAAGGTGTGAGTGAGCTCATTGACCTCCTTTTTAAGGGTCTCATTCTCAACCATTAGTGAGGCATCATATGTGAAACTATCACTACTAGATGAGGTGGAAGTGGAAGTGCTACAAGAAGGGCTAGTGGGAGCAACAATGATAGGCTTATAGAATGATTCATCAATTAAGTCACAAGTTAAGCCTATATTACATGTCTCAACATGTTTCTTCTTATTTTGCTCATCAAGCAAAGAGGAATGAGCTTTTTCAAGCTTCTTGTGAGCCTTGCCAAGCTTCTCATGGGCATCCTCTAGCCTCTCATGAGATGCATTGAGCTCATCAAAGGCTTGCTTAAGGACTTTTAGTTCCTTACGCAAGCTTTTGCATTCTCTTCTCTTAATGTCAAAGTGTTCTTTAGCATCATCTAGCATGTCAAGTAGTTCATCCTTAGTTGGTTCACCATCATCATTATCACTTTCATTTTCATTTTCATTTTCATTTTCATTTTCATTTTCATTATCATGTTCCTCATCACTTCTATCATCACAAGTTTGTACCTTAGTGGCCTTAGCCATGAATCATGATGAAGTGTCGAAGAGAGAAGGCTTCTTATTGATAGCAATGCTTGCAAGTGCCTTCTTCTTGGTGGTTTTGTCATCATCACTATCATCATCATCACTTGAGGAAGCATCACTATCCCAAGCGACCACATATGAACCACCCTTCTTCTTCTTCTTCTTGAAGATCATCTTGTCCTTCTTCTCTTTCTTTTTCTTCTTATCCTTCTTCTTGTTCTTCTTGTTGTTGTCATCATTGTTGCTATTGTATGGGCATTGGGCAATGAGATGATCCTTGCTTCCACATTTGAAGCACCTTTTTGACTCTTTCTTGTTCTTAGATGAAGATTTCTTCCTTCTAGCGCAGTAGCCCTTCTTCACCATAAACTTGTCAAATCTCTTGGCAAAAAGAGCCATCTTCTCATCATCATCATCATCCCATGAATTATCATCTTCACTTGATGTATCTTGCTTTGCCTTGCTCTTGGATGATGTGGCCTTGAATGCCACACTCTTCTTCTCATCCTTCTTCTCATCTTTCTTCTCCTTCTTTTCTTCCTTCTCATCATCATCTCTATATGTATCATCAGTCATTATATCTGCCAACACTTGGTGTCATGGTGTCCAAACCACTCCTCACTAGAATAGTGACCAATGTGCCAAATCTTGAGGGTAAGCATCTCAAGAACTTATGGGAAAAGTCCTTGTCCTTCACCTTCTCACCAAGTGCTTTGAGATCATTGACAAGCACTTGTAACCTATGGAACATCTCCGACACACTCTTATCCTCCTTCATCTTGAAACTAGCAAACTTCTCCTTGAGGATATATGCATTGGCACCCTTCATAGCTTGAATGCCCTCAAATGATTCCTCTAACTTCTTCCATGCTTCATGAGTCATCTCAATGTTCTTGATTTGCTCAAATGTTCTCTCATCAATAGCATCATGAATGGCACTAAGAGCAATGTCATTGTTTTAGAGAAGCACTTCTTCGGCAGTGGTAGGGTTCTCCAAATCCTCTATCTCAATCTTGGTCTCCACCACCTTCCAAACTTTCCTATTGATTGACTTGATATATATTGTCATCATAGCCTTCCAATAGGGATAGTTTAAGCCTTCAAATTGGGGTGGCTTCTTGATGTTGTTGATTTGAGCCATTTTTTACACCGAAGGTTGTTAAGCCTCAAATCATACTGATCACGACTCCGATATCACTTGAAAGGTCCTAATAGCTAGAGGGGGGTGAATAGCCTATTAAAATTTCTACAACAACACTAAGACAAATGATTAGTCAATAAGATGGCGAAGCGAATTTTGCGCTAGCACTATACTTGGGGTTGCAAATCACCTACCTAATTCTATTTTCTATGATCTCTAGTATATCACAACAAAGCTATGTCACTAATATACACCTAGGTGATCAACCTAGTGAGAGTAATACAATTAAATGATACACTATCTAGTCTTAACTACCACTAGCTCTATCCAAGTGAATGTATAATGAAATACAAGAGAGTGGTAGAGAGGTATACCACCGTGGCAAGTGACCAATGAGTGAATACCAATGAATACCAAGGAGACAATCAAGACACAATGATTTTTCCTCCGAGGTTCACTTGCTTGCTGGCAAGCTAGTCCCTGTTGTGGCGATTCACTCACTTGGAGGTTCACGCGCTAATTGGCATCACATGCCAAACCCTCAATAGGGTGCCGCACAACCAACACAAAATGAGGATCACACAAGCCACGAGTAATCCACTAGAATACCTTTTGGCTCTCCACCAGGGAAAGGTCAAGAACCCCTCACAATCACCACGATCGAAGCCGGAGACAATCACCAACCTCCGCTCGACGATCCTCGCTGCTCCAAGCCATCTAGGTGGTGGCAACCACCAAGAGTAATAAGCCAAACCTGCAGCGAAACACGAATACCAGGTGCCTCTAGATGCAAACACTCAAGCAATGCACTTGGATTCTCTTCCAATCTCACAAAGATGATGAATCAATGATGGAGATGAGTGGGAGGGCTTTGGCTAAGCTCATAAGTTGCTATGTCAATGCAAATGGCCAAAAGAATGAGCTAGAGCCAGCCAAACGCCTTATATAAGCGCCCCCTCGAAATAGAGCGTTAGGCTCTTACTGTAGCCCAACTTGGGGCGACCAAACGCGCCGGTCAGATCGACCGGATGCACCAGCCCCAGTGTCCGGTCACTGATCGTCGTCCATGTGTCCCCCACGTTCAACGACATCAGCATGATCTCAATGGTCAAGTGACTTAGGGCAACCCCTAAGTCACGACCAGACGCGCAGGCAAGCTGACCGGACGCACCACAACCGTGTCAGGTCCTCACACGCCTGCGCACCAACACCCAGTGACCAGACGCGAATGATTGGACTCTCCAATAATGTGGAGTCCGGTCACTTCCAGAGAGCATCCAGAGCCACATTTTCTCGATCGGAGGCATCCGGTGTACCTCGACCGGACCCAACTCAGCGTCCGGTGCAATGCCCTAGGTTACGCTGCCTCGACTTCTTCTGACCTGACTCACCACTATCGCATCCGGTCACAGTTTGACCTAGCGTCCGGTCACTTCAACAACAGAGCCCGAGCATGCCAACTTCATCTAAAATTGATCGGATGCTGCTCCTCCGATTCCGGTCACTATGTGACCTGCGTCTGGTCACTATTTTACAGTGACAATCACCTCCTTTACTTCACTAACTTCTCCACTCTTGCTCAAATATGACAAACACCAAGTGTATTACCTTGTGCACGTGTGTTAGCATATTTTCACAAATATTTTCAAGGGTGTTGGCTCTCCACTAGATCCTAAATGTATATGCAATAAGTTAGAGTATCTAGTGGCACTTTGATAACTGCATTTCGATACGAGTTTTATCCCTCTTAATATTACAGCTATCGATCCTAAATGTGATCACAGTCACTAAGTGTCTCGATCACCAAAACGAAAAAGCTCCTATCAAGTTTCACCTTTGCTTTGAGCTTTTTATTTTTCTCTTTCTTCTTCTCCAAGTCCAAGCATTTGATCATCACCATAGCATCACCATCATCATGATCTTCACTGTTGCTTCACCACTTGGAATAATGCTACCTATCTCATAATCACTTAGATAAACTAAGTTAACACTTAGGGTTTCATCGATTCATCAAAACCAAACTAGAGCTTTCAACTATAATTGCCCGGATATGTGCGGAGGAGCTGATAAAAAACAAAGTCGTGACCATCTATGGAAAAAACCGACAACGGCCCTGTTTGCTTGTCTTATGAGCCATACTATTTTAGCAAACGGACAATGTTTCTCTCACAACAAATCAGTGAACAGTACTTTCAGTCATGATTTTTCAGCAAAGCGAACAGGTCGCGTACCGAAACAAACTAGGGAAAAAAAACTAAGAAAACAAAATGTGCAGTTCACGCATTCACAAATCAGTTAGGGAGATGACAGTCAAAAAGATAGGAAAGAATTTTGCTCTTTGATACTAAATAGGAGTATAGATATGTATACGATGTATTCATGATATTTCTTCATTCTAGAAGATGTTAAGCACAACAAAGGCTAGCGTCAATGATCTCAGCACCGGACTATATAAAAGTCTCCACGAGAGCATAATTAGCTTGGAGGATAAAAAAAGAAGAAGCAAAATACAGGTTCTAAGGTTGCTTTGCTGCGGCAATCAAACACTAAACTGAAGACCGAAGAGAAAGCGTCTAGGTCGAGTCAAATAAACCCCTTCTCCTCCTCTATATTTCTATCTATAAACTCTCCTTGTTACTTTATGTAGTACGCTCAAATCACCTCAATTATAGGCGTATGGCAAAGCGGGCATTCGCCAACCCCGTGGAGCAACTCGCTTGCGCACACTTTGAGCAAATGCACGTACGCCGACATTTGACAGTAAATAGCAGACAAAATTATGTTACGCATTGTTCATTTGTTGTTGTGGAATTAGTATTGCGAACTACAGGTAAGTGAGCAATAGCTGACTGGCCTATAAAGAAGCGGACGTCCGAATAGGATGTCACGTCCGGACGCAGCTCCCTCCGCCTACAACCCGTCCCATGCCCTGCGTCCGCATCCTTTCTCACGCCCCACGTCCGCATCCCTCCCAGCACCGGCGCTGTCGCGCAGCACCCCCATGCCCCCGCATGAGAAAACCCACGTGGGTTGACCCACGGCTGCGCCCCCAATAGCAGGCTACGGCAGACCGCTTTATGCTAGCCACCGGTGTTGTGCAACACCCTGATCTATTTTTGAAATATCCAGATGAAACATTTGTAACGTACGTCTAAAACAGATGAAACACTTGAAACATGCGCTTGAAGCATGCATGTATAGGTATAGCAACATATGCAACATCTAGATGTACTTTTGCAACATCCAGATAAAATACTTATAGTATAAGTATGAAAAACTTGAAACATACGCTTGAAACATGCGGGTAGAACCATAGCAATATATGCAACATTCAAAGTGGAACACTTGAAACATATGTCTGAAAACACCTGAAACATAGGCTTGCAACATGCGTATATTATCATTGCAACATCCCATATCTACTTTTGCAACATCCAGATGAAACACTAGAAACATAGATCTAAAACAGCTGAAACACTTAGAAACACAACGTCGCCAGCGACCACTACCTACCTGTTGGGGAACTGCGATAGCCAGCAAGCTCGGATCAGGGGGACATCGAGAGCTGCCCAGCGTACACCTAGACATAAGCCTCCCCTTCCTGCCGCGGTGTCTTCAGCCGGCCACAGTGCACACCATGGCCGCGACGACACAAGGTAGATGGGGGCTTGGAGGAGCATGGGATGGGGGCCGGGTGTGGCGCACCCACGCTGGAGAAAAGGCCGTGGCGGGCGGAAAAGGTGAGCGATGTGGTGGATGTGCCAACGGCGGTCGCATGCGTGCTGCAGTGGCAAAAGAAAATGTCGTTGTCTTTTCGAAAAACCATGAAACATTTAAGGTGGAGTGGAGCAGCGGAGCATGCCTGTTGGACCCGATTTCCGATAAAGAAGAGAGTCGATGTGATGGTTCACGGGTGTTTTGAGTATGTGAAGCTACAATTTCCACTGATTGATGGGTCTGAATTTTGTAATAACGGATTGCAGTCTCTATATGGTTTGTTATTTGTTATCAACTTATCGTTACTCTAGGACCTAAGGTGGTACACTTTGGTGCCACTTGTGATACTTTCTACTCAAAGGCGAACTTCTTCCCTAGCCGAGAATAATATAGTATATCGTTAGCAATCAAATGTCAATAATATCTAATGCTTGTCAATGATACTGTAAAAGAAAATTTGAACATTAGACTAAGCAAAATTTTTGTTCATTCTGCAACTTGCTCAAGTTTTTTTTCTTCTCATTTTCTATTGGATGAAGAAAGATCCAGCATGCAAAAGCCAAGATCAGCAACAGTAACGACCATACGAGGTAAAGGAAGGCATATCTCAGTCCAAGAGATAGGACGCCTCTGTCTAAGCTGTCATAGAAATTGGCCTCTCATGGTTCACAGGCCTCCCACTACAAAAGAAATGTACCTCGGAGAAAAGATTGGACAACATTAACGATCAATTCCATGAAATGCTCTAGTGAAATAATTGGGCGCACATGATGCAACACAAAAAGAGGACAGGCTGTGCTTTCTCAACACAGGAACAAGGCACAAGCTATTGTGACATACGTGCTATTTGTAGCAGAGTGTTTAACCTATTCACCAGATGTGTCGCTCATGTTTCCAAAATGAGAATTCTAGGCATGAACCAAGCGCAAGCGAGGATTTGGCCAAAAAGTCTTCTAGGCGAACTGAGCCACGATCATTTTGGAACAAGCTTCTTCTACAGTATTTATAGAGTTAATGCAGTTCAAAAGTTGCAGCTTCTTCTCCAGTATTTATACGGGCTTGTAGCGGCGGCGAACACTCCCGAACATATTCTAGAGCAATTTTCAATTGAATTGATGGACACCCATTTATTAAGAGCCATGATCATAACAAATTATTCTATGGGAGCAGTGCCTATGCATGAGGTAGGTGCGCATATTTGTTGCGTATGCAATACATATAGAATTACCTAAGTAAAGCCAATATCTTATTTTTTTTAGAACATGCTCCGTTCGTTAAGAAAGTGGAGTTTACCACAAGCAACCAAGCGAGTGAATAAAGGTTAAAATGTGCAGACAGAACACCGGCTTCAAGAGAAACAAAACACCTTGCTAACAAAGAAACAGAGAAGAAGAAACAAATTGGCTACAAAAGATTCAGATTTAAAAAAAAAAATGTTGCCGCCCAAACCATCCAGCGATGCATAACCAAAGCATTGATAAGAAACTGTGCGATTAATTCTTTAAATTCTGACAGGAAAAGAAAGATCATAACTAAAGCAGAGATAAGACTTACAATTGAGGCCCTGTTCGCTTCGCTGAAATGAAAAGACAAGCTGAAAAGTACCGTTCACTGATTTGTTGTGAAAGAAAAACACGGTTTCTTCGCTGAAAAAGTACGGCTGATAAGACAAGTTCAAATTCACACAAAAAATCATGAGGTGCGCAGATTAGTACTAGTAGCCTTGTTAAAAAGGTGGAATAACCAAGCAGGGAGAGAAAGTGGCACTACATAATGGCATAACACAACTGGTAATAATATATATACTTCTAAAGTAGCGTTACAAGATGGTACCCAGTGAACATTGGAGGCCATAAACGAAACAAAAGGCAGATTAAACTTACTGTACACAACGTGAGTCAATTCTTACGGTTAAACATAATCAATATGCTGCTGCTTGATTGGCAAAACCCGAAAACCCTATAACCGCCCAGGACACTCCTTACTCCAGTGTCCTGGCTGATTGCATTTGAAGCACGGACCCTGCCTAGCATTGCCAGCAGCAACATATCCATTAGTTGCCACCTGTAAAGCCTCTAAATGCAGCACCATTGTCATGTGCCTGGTGCTGGGGGGCAGTAACATGCCTCGGGCAGTCTCTGAAATAGTGCCCAGGCTGATTACACTTGAAACACACATCTGATCTGGCATTGCCAGCAGCAGAGCCATAGTTGTTGCCTGTGAAGCCTCCACCCACTGGTGTAGTAGACACCCTCCCATCTATGCTTCCTTGCTGCCCAAACTGATTTGCGCCACACATATTGATGGCACTGCGACCACCTGGTGAATTGCTGAAACCAGCTTTAGAGGCAATGTTGCCCTGATCTCCTGGGCTTGGGCCTGATCTGCTCTGCATAAGGCTGTCAATGGTTTCAAAAAGGATCCTACTCTCTTTGGATGGATCCAACTTTTCAGCACTAACTATGGTACATCCAATAAGTTGTTCATCGTTGTAGCTTTCCTCCCTAACTTTCAACTTGAATAGATTTAGATGCCAACGGGCTCCTTCTATGATCTCTGTGAATAGTGCTTCGTCATGGTCAACATTTCTTATTGTGCGAAGTTCTTGTGCAGTGCGGCCAAATATCTTCTCACCAGCCTCCTGGAATGCGGTAGCGTTGATAGTGCTGGTGTGATCTTGGATTTGAAATTTAACCATGTACCTGTACTCACAGCTTCCAGAGCTCTTATCACATCTTTCACAAAACCACATCCCATCACCACTCTCTATGACCTTTTTGTTGCATGGCTTCTCATTAAAAACAAAGGGGCATGCTGGATAACAAAAATTTTCAGTCTGCACATGTGAGATCGCAGCCTTAACAGTGATCCAGTCTGTCTTACCACGTCCCAAGGTTTCATCCTTGATTTGTGCAATTGTTTTGCGGACATCAGCCTGGACTGAATTAAACTGTTGCCGAGACAGAGAGAGACAAGCAGTGGCCATTCCTTCAGTTACATACCACTGTCTCAGCCTTTCAGCATCAGGAAAGTCTGGGTTTATTTTCAACTGTGTTGACCCTATTGTACTCACCGATCTACCGCTGAAATCACTGATACGGGCACCTATCAAAGCAAGTATAGGATTGAAACTAGAATCACACTGCAGCTGTAACTGCTGCCCTTCAACATCACAGAAGTTTCCCCAAAAGGTCACTCCCACACTCCAACCAGACATGTCCCTCAATTGAAGGGTTCTTTTCTGGGTTTGGGTGCCACCCTTCCTTGTCATCATAACAGAAGGACCAACTGATGTAACAACACCAAGTAAATCTACCACAGTATGATTATCCATGTTCTCTATTTCACTGATCTGCCGAAAACTGTACTGCACCTTAGGAATATTGAAATCATCACTAGAACAAATCTCTACAGATGACAGTAAGGCGTCCAGAGTTATTTCAAGATCATTATTCAAAGGATTAAACCGCTTCTGTGAAGGTTTCACTGCTCCTCTAGATATCAAGTACACCTTATCAACCTCAATTAGATCATAAAACCGATCAACCGCTTCTTTGAAGCATACTGCACGAATTTGTCCACCTTCTCCATCAAGGAGATCAAATGAGAAAAGTTTCCCTGTACCTTTGGCATTGTTCCAATGCTTGACAACAGTCTTAGCAGTCACCCTGGCCTTGATTGTCCATCTAGTCTGGTAAACTTTCAATGAAGAAATGGGGACAACATGGGATGTCGGTTCACTAGCAACTGAAGCTCTATTGATATACCCTGAAGGTAGCTGCTGATATGAATGCTCATGGCGCCGGTGAGCATTGCCTGGAGGGGTCAAGGCCTCACCTGTGCCAGTAACTGCAAACCCTTGGTTTTGATGAGAGATCAGAGAAGGCTGCTGAAATCTTGGCTCCACCATATTTGCATTTACTGTGTTTTGTGCTGACAATGTACCATAAGAGCCTCCAGTAAACACATTGCTATGATCAGGTTCTACTGTCCGGCCAATGGAAAAACCTACCATGCCTTGAACATCATTATAGGGTCCACCATATGACAGATTATTAGAAGCTTGATCTGCTCTTAGAGCAACAGAAGACTCCAGCATGCCTGGAGCACCAGAATTTTGAGCAGCAATGGCCGATAAGTTGGGATCTTGTACCTTCTCTAGACTTTGTGCCATGTAGTTTTTGGGGTTCCCGATTAGGGCACATGCAGTTTGCAGAATTTCAATTTTCACAATAATGATGATCCTGATTACGGAAGGGAAGAGTTGTCAGCTGAAGTGATATGTAGTAATCCATTTAAAATAACAATCAACACTCCATAGTTAGGACATTCTTTCTTCTAAGAGTATTGATCAGTTCTAAATAACATCAGCTAAACAGACTTGCAGGAGAAATGAAATCAAGTTGATGAAAGGCAAGGAAATATAAACTTTCTTAGAACATACAGAGAAGATGAGGTTGCATGATTTATATATTTTACAAAGCATCCACAATAAATGCTGGAAAGATTGATTATAACATATAAATGAATCTACATCGAACTCCATTTTAACGAGGCCTTAGAAATATGCTCTGCATTCTGCAAATGCTAGAGGAGTACGGCGTCTTATCGCCAGGCAAATTCCCACACACGCTCATCAACTATATAACTCGGCAATTTCTGCACTAACCTGTCTGTACAGGTTCCAAATAATGCGTCCCCCCCAAAAAATGGTTCCAAATAATGCAAACCAAAGAACAGTAACCTTAAATCCCCACCTAGACAAGATCCAATCTCTACAGTAGAACCGTGCAATCCAACTACTAAGTTGTAAGCAGCGCAGACGGGCGGTGGCAAGGACATACTCACTCACCTTTTATCTTGGATGGTGTCGCATATGAACTCGTTGAGGTGGACGATTGTGCCCGCGCGTAGGGTGCCGTCCCTGACGAATGGGTTGAAGGCGGTGGCGAGGATGGCCTGGTGCGCGTTGATGCCGTCGGAGAGTATCAAGCGGTAGCGCTCCCGCTCCGAGGGGATGGGGTTGGGGTTGGCGCTGGAGTTACCGCTCTTGGTGGTGGCGATACGGCACACCTCCAGCACCTGGAGAACCGGCTGGAGCGCTGCGGGCACCGCCCCGTTCGCGATCGCCTGGACAGCGCCCGGCGTCAGCTGCGCCGCGGCCTCCATCGAACCAGGGGGCCGGCTGCCGAGGCGATTTGGATTCGAAATAGGGAGCGGTGTTCTTTTCCGCTCGAAATGGTGGGCATAAACCCCAGAGCGGAGAAGTTTATGGCTTATAGAAGACGAGGAGAGGGGAGGACGGAGGAGACCGCGCTTTCGTGGGATGTGAAGGGGAGATTTACATTTTTATCGTTACATAAAAGTGCTCGTGCGTTGCAACGAGAACAAAATAATATCACAATAATTTTAAGCTTAATTATATATATTAGTCTGTGAGTGTTATTTTTTTATGTGATTATAGTATTTCACCAGATTTCTTAGTTTTTCTTCGGCAGTCTCCATAAGGGTACCATCAATCACATTAAGAAAACATCTTAAACCATTGAAATATATACTCATCTCTTCTGTACCATAACCAATAAAAAAAATCTATAAAGCCAATATCCAATAAAAGGGCAGCACTCTCAATGCAGCTTTTCTATATTATATTTCAGTAAAGTTAGAGAAGATGGTATTACAAGAAATTCATCTCATACAAAGGATAATATTGATCTATCCTTCACATTATTTTATTTATCTTCCACTTCGTGTTGGTACGGCGATGTCCTACCAATATGTAATGGCAGGAGTGGTAACATCCAGTGACTGTGGTAAGTGGTAACATCCTAAAAACTCTTTCTGATCCAATTGACAAACATGTTTTACTTCTATTTTATGACCTCAGCTGCAAAATTGTAGCCACAGCTGGCAAGAAAGCCACCACTGACAAGAAATATGTTGCAGAAGTACCGTACAAAAAGCTACTCAACCCATCAAAGTAATCTACAACGGCTAACGAACAAAGTTAGGATCTCGTAGTCAAATCTCGTGAAAATGACTTGAATGCATGTTAACAAAACCACGGCAAAGAACGAAATAGTTAGGCCTTGCAACATGACAAAGTGCCAAAGAAGCCATGCAACAAAAAAATGCATAGAAATTCCCTGCATCCATAATTTTTTATCGACCCGTAATATAGTTAAAATGATTTAGTCGCATTAAGTAGGTATTCTAGTTTCATAAATATCCTCAGAAAATTGGCGGCGTGGGGTGATCACGAAATTGATCACGACTGTTACGAGAATTGATTTTTGCCTTCCTGATTTACTGGAAATTGATCACGATTATTATGGGAATTGATTTTTTCCTTCCTAATTTGCTGTGGCTGTTATGGGGATTGAGCTGATTGTATGGAGCGAGTATGCGTTGCCTTCCTGATCTGATTGCATGGAGCGGCTTTGATGTCGCACCTTTGGACGGAATAGTTATAAATGTTTTAGTTGTAGAGATTAACATCGCCACTCATCCGAATATCGCTCTTAGAATTGTCCTTACATATTTACTATTGGAGAGAAGAAATCTTACAAGTTTACCAAAACGGGCATTTTTGCATACATGGCGTGCCTGGTCAAGGTGCCAATGTGGAGGGGCATTGTGAAAATACGAAGCTGTCCCTGCCCTGCTCCTCTCTCTTCCTCTCCGATAGCCAGGCCCCGCAGCTTCTGTCACTACTAGTTGGGACCCACTCGTTAGATTCATCTTCCACCTCTAGTCGGATGGGAGACAGTCTGGCCACGCCCGCATTGCGTGTAGGAGCACTGTCGGCCGTGCCCGACATCACGTGCTCCTGGCTACCCCACCGCCAGCCGCTGCCACCACCGGTCGTGCCCAGCCTCATCCACACCTGGCCCCCATCATGCCAGGTCACGCCCGGCTAGGCTACGCATGGCGCCACCAGCCCCGACCTTTCTAGCTGTCTCCCATCTAGGTGCTGGAGGTGGACAAATCTGACGAGTGGGTCCCATCTGGCAATGATAGGAGCTGCAGGACCCGGATGTCGGAGAGGGAGAGAGAGGAGCAGAATAGGGGCAGCTTCATATTTTTGCAATGCCTCTCCACGCTAGCACCATGGCCAGCCACGCCACGTACACAAAAACACCCATTTTTGGTAAACTTGTAAGATTTCTTCTCTCTCCAATGATAAATATGTAAGGTTCATTATAAGAGTGATATTCGGATGAGTGACGTTCTTAATAATGGTAAAAATATAAATCTCCCGACGTGAAGCAGTTTTGAGGGTGGAGACGAGGTCTCGGTGCATAGACCAGGTGTACACCAGGATGGGGTGGTGTTTCAGCATTGGGTTGCACGCCTTGACAGGTGGTAGTCATTGAGAGAAGGTGGATTACGACAATGCTTTTGTCTCTGTTCCATCCTAACGAGACTGTAGGAGTGGCCATTTAGGTCTCATTTGGTGCGGCTCCACTGGCTCTGGTGCCGAAGTCCGTGGAGGAGATGGCGCTTCTAGCGTCGGATGGAGGAGTGTCGGCACAAAAACATGTCGATGCACCGAGAACACAGCAAGTCAGAAGGATCTGCTTAGGATGAGCCCGGAGATCCACTTGGCTTCAATCGCAGGACCCGTCGACCCTACGAATTCCTCTTGAGGCGTGCTAGGCAATTTGACCTGCAATTGACAAGGAGAGAAAGTTTATCAGTAATTTAAGGTGAAACATGCCGGTCTTACCCAGACAGTTCCAAGTGTGCCGCTTCGGGAGCAGTCAGACGGGAAAATAGACTAAATAGCCGATACGCGAAGAAATCAACTATTACAGACTATAAAGCTTGTGGGTCACGATTGATTTTATGTTGATAAGTACAATGCCCGCAGATGTAAGTAAAATTATCAGCTAGGTGGATATTACCAGTGTGAATCATTGAGCCGATAAATCTAATGAGAAAGGATATAATATGCGAACAAATCAACTATCTAGTACGAATGGATCTACAAACGCTCTGAATCTAATATGTTACCATCAACAGTGAGGTTCGACCGGATCGGTGACAGCTATGATGAAAATAACAAACTAAAACTGAAGAATCCGTAAAACCATCTATACATTGATAGACTTTTCAAAAGACATGCTATATATGTGAAAGCTCAAAGCGGATCGACTGAAATAGCCAATTCAGGTGAAAAGGGACTATAGCATGTGAACAATCAACTATTTAACATGGACAAATCTATGAAGTCATCAGACCTAACCTATTATCTCTAACAGTGGGGTTCAATCGGATCGATAGCAGCCATGATAAAAGACAACAAATCAAACCATTAATGTACATAGATCTATTCACATTTAATAGAATCATGGAAACACACTATAGGCGTTAAAGCATAGGCGATCGACTATTTAGCCGATATAGGCATAGCAAACAGTTAAGGTCACACCTGATCGAGAACAAATCTACCAACTAGCATCCTCCGATCTAAAGTGCCGTCAGTGGGGATCGATCGGATCGTTGCAGCCATAACAACAAACTATAGACCAAATTTAACCAGCCAGCAAACCTCCTCAAGGTCAGACACGCCTTAACCGCGTACTATGTATGATCAAGATCGAAGTAGAATAGCCAATAAAACACAACCCATCGCTCAAAGTGAGAAACATCGTATTGTAACAAAGCAAACGACAGACTAAAAGGATATGAGGCCGATCTAGATCGATCTCGATCGGGCAGGTTGATGTTGCTGAAAACTAATGACGATAAGAACATCAGCAAGATCGGTAACTTAATGAATCTACATGAAGGACGTCACCCTTAGGTAGAGCCGATAACTTGACCTTAATCTAATTTGAGCAGTGGAGGTCAAACTTAACCGATGCAGTTGTATTTGAACTAGATAAGAGTCGATAACTAGCTTATACTAGAGTTCATAGTGGAGGTCAAACTTAACCGATGCAGCCGTACAAATAGAAGTATAAGCCATGATGGTACTTACAGACAAGCCGGTGGTTGGCTGGACCGATGCAGCCCTGCTTGTCGAAGAACTCGTCGAGATCTATACTACTCCTACTCCTAAGGGTTGGCGTAAAGTCAAAAAAAGTAATTTGTATTGATTGATTGGATGTCCTTTTTACAATAGCCGGGGTCTAATATTTATCCCCGGAGGCTAAGCATGAATCCTACTCAAATATGACTCATTATAATCTTTGGTATAAAAGAAAACATTTCTAACTTAAGATAACTTGGACCCTAATCTTTCCCTTTTTATAGAGTCCAACATGTATTTCCCAATGCCAACCATAGCTCATTGCCATTATCTGCTGATGTCATTCGAAGAGATCCAATTCTAGTGCCGCATCTAAATCAGCTGATATCGATCCTTATGCAATTGATTCCTTGATTGACACAATCTTGGAAGCTTCGAGTTCTTCCCAAATTTTGGTGTAAACACATGAGGATCTTGAGTGGTTAGAAGAATTCTTATGTATATGGTGATTGTGTCGCTCATTTCAAGAGGATCAGCTACCGCGGTTAAAAGAATTCTTGTGACATCACCTGAGTTTTCTCACCATGATAGCAGAGCTGTTCTAGTGTTTGCAAGGGCTAAAATGTGTGGACACCTTTCCCTTATTTGCCTTATCAAATGCTCATCGGGGAAACAACATACTTCTTTCCCACGGTTTCCCAGCCACCGAGAAATGGGCATATTTCAGCAGGCGGCTTTCTTTCCCATTGTTTCCTAGCCACCAAGGAATTGGTTGGATATATGGGTATCTTTAAAGCAGTCGGCCTTTTCTCTTCCCTGATGCACTTTTATCAGTGGGCCGATATGGCTCAATCCATGATGACCTTCGGCCTTGTGGGGATCCGGACTCCCTTCAATCCAAATAAGTCTTAGTAGGTTGATCGTTAGTTAATATAAACCTTTTGTATCAATCCCATGATATTTTGTAATTATGGGAAGCAATAAGTCTGAATCTATTGTCTCTTCATGATCTGTCCCCTAAACTTCCAGAGCATTGATCCCTTTCCATAACTGACTTTAATTCCATAACCTCGACGAAACCTATCTTCTCACCTCCCAGGCTATATATACGGGCCATGGCTATGGATCGAAAAACAACCTGCTTCGTCCCAAACCTTCCGTGTCTTTGGTGTGATTTTGCTTCCCCATAGGTTCAAAGGCATGGAGAATGACAAGAGGTCTGCTGAGGAGGCCTTTGATGGGTTTGTGTCACCACGCCAGCATCTTCGTCATCAGGAGGGTGTAACTTGAGGTGCTCCCATCATCTCGAAACATAGGGCTAACTCCACTCAATGTCCAAGGTCGTCTTCATCAATGATTCGCTGCCCACTCCCCTACTACCTGAGGAAGCAAATCGACAATTATGATCTAATCGCATCCATCGATCGGGCTGGCCAAAAGCTCATCGACTGCCTCTCCATCGTGGAATCGGCTCTAACCACTTTGGTTCAGCACCGATCATCCTCCGAGGCCAATCAGGAAGCTCTAGGGGTTGCAGCCACCATCCATCAAGATGCCGAAAGGGGCATATCTACTGACTAGGTGGAGGAAAGGTTGGCCAAGGCTGAGGCCAGAATCATGGGTAAGATGCCTACCACAATTTTCTGTCTCTTCTTAGTTTTGTCTTCAAGATCTTGATTATCCCTTCTTCAAATCTTTTTAGATCTATCAGCCATGTTGGAAAGCCTTCGATCAGCTACGGAGTATGCGACAGGATTCGTCAATGCTAGGGGTGCCATGCTGGTGGTTCGCTTGTACAATGTCCCAAACCACGTCAGAGAGGTTGCTCTCCATGGTGTTCATCATGGTGCTGCCATGGCATTGGCTGCTGCATGAGCTTACTCTGGCCACGAGCTTCGACTTCTTCCCCATGGTTTTCCAGCCACCGAACACCCTAAGGATCATGAGTGCCTGGTCAAGGATTTCTTCAACGCTGCCAACTCCGTAGCCCTTGCTTCCCAGGGCGAAGACATAGTGAACAAAGTGTTTTCTGGCCTTTAGCTTGTAGTAGGAGAAGCTAGTAAACAATCCCTTTGTTTTAAGTGGTTTCTCTTTTGCCCTGTACTTCATGTTCCATGTACCAATTTGTCTGTGTTTGTTTTTTGCTCTATAGGCGATACGTATTGTATCGGCTTTTACCCTTTTGGGTTTATTTTTGAACTAGAGGCGATTTCCTTCTAGTATCGGCTATTAGAGCCGATGTCTAAACAAATCAGCTATTAAGCATTAATCCAAATGCTAGGATAATATTTCTTTAAATATTTTCCATTGATTGCTCTATCAAACTCTTCTTCTCCTCCTAATGTTTCCAAAATGTAAGCATTGCCAGGCGCACAACGTTTAATCCGATAAGGTCCTAATTAGATGACCATTTGTCGAACCTGCTGTCTTTTGACCCGATCGACAATTTCACTTTCCAGACTAAGTCTCCTTCAGAAAATTGTTTGCTCTTAACCTTTTTATTGTAATACTTCACAATCCTTAGTTTATTGGCTTCGATA
The DNA here is from genome assembly GCF_019320115.1 of Miscanthus floridulus. Classification (NCBI taxonomy): domain Eukaryota; kingdom Viridiplantae; phylum Streptophyta; class Magnoliopsida; order Poales; family Poaceae; genus Miscanthus; species Miscanthus floridulus. The sequence continues at coordinate 67,561,238 of NC_089586.1, read as the reverse complement.
TTCTCAAGAGCACGTAGCCGATGGCAACTCAAGTCCTCTAAGTCGTCTATCATAAGATTCTTGTAGACTTCGGCTGATAGATCATTTTGCAATGTGACATGCCTCGATCTAGTTTGAATCTCCCAAGGAAGCACTCTATTATGACCATACACAAGTTCATAAGGTGATGTTTCAATCAATCCATGACAGACCATCCTATATGCCCATAGTACCTCATTAAGCGTTGAATACCACTTCCTTGGTTGCTCTTCAATCTTTTTCTTGATCAGCTTAATCATAATCTGATTGGACGCCTCTGCCTGGCCATTAGCCTGAGCATAGTATGGAGAAGAATTTAACAACTTGATTCCCATACTGGCAGCTGTTTACACCAAAATTTGAAAGAAGAGTCATAGAGACTCAAAAATTCCTAAGATCATGTCACCAAGGAATCAATTGCGTGCAGATCGGAACTAGCTAATTTGAATGCAAAACTGGAATCAACTTTCTTCAGATAGCGCCAATGGAGAACGACAAAAGTTATGATCGGCGCCAGGATGAGACATGTTGGACTCTACAAAAGGGAAAGATTAGAGTCTAAGTTATCTTAAATTAGGAATATTTTCTCTAGGTTCAAAAATTATGATGAATCATGCTTAGACAGGAGTCATGCGCATGTCCCGGGTATAAATATCAAACCCTGGCTATTGTAAAAGAGACACAATCAATCAAATACCAGTTATTTACTTTTTTTGGCTCTGGCCACCCCTTAGGAGTAGGAGTAGAGTAGATCTCAGTGAGTTCTTCAGCAAGTACGGCTGCATCAATCCGGTCGACCTCCACTGCTTGTCTATAAGTACCGTCATGGCTTATACCTTTATTCATACGGCTACATCGATCCGGTCAACCTCTACTACGACTCTGATATGAGTTAGTTATCCACTCTTGTCTAGTTCAAGTACGGCTGTATCGATCCGGTCGACCTCCACTGCTCGAACTAGATTAAGGTCAAGTTATCAGCTCTATCTAAGGGTGGCATTCCTTCGGATAGATTCATTAAGTTACCGATATTGCTTATTGCTTCCATTATTTATTTAATTACAACAATATCACTTTGCCCGATTGGGATTGATCTAGATCGGCCTTATATCTTTTTAACCCATCGTTTGTTAATCTAAACTGATCTAATCTGTACTTTAAATGATGAGTTACATTTTATTGGCTGTTTTACTTCAATCTTGATCGTGCATAGCGTGTGGTTAAGGTGTGTTTGATCTTGAGTAGATCTATTGGCTAGCGAAAACTATTCCATGGCCCGTTATCACGGTCTGTGTGATTCTGCCTCACACCCCACTATTAGCACCATAGAGTGGGGATCGTTATTTGGTAGATCTGTTCCTGAAAGGACATGACCTTAACCATGCGCTATGCCTGAATCGGCTATTTTAGCCAATATCGAGCGCTTTCATGAATAGTTCGCATCACGAGATCATTGAAGTAGCTATAGGTTGAAAGATGTGTTAGCCCCATGATCTTATTATTGTATTACGGCCTGCATAATTCTGCCTTATGCCCCACTAATATTAGTAATAAGTTAGGGTCGTTGAGTCTATTATTGTTTCTATAGCCTGCATGATTCTGCCTCATGCCCCACTGGTCATAGCGATAGATGAGATCTAATATGTTCATTGGATTTACCTCTATTAAATGGTTGAATGATGATGAACTATTTTTTTACATAAAAAGTGGTTCGATTACTCATAGTCATTTGCTTAGCACGAACTAATTACTGTTGATATCCTTTTGCCAGTGACCAATATTTGTTTAAAGAATGATATTCATCCTAAATGATAACCGATTCTTCTTACACAACCCCATGAACTTTAACCGATTTATTCTTATGAATATGCTAGAATCAACTATTTAGTCGATCTCCTTTCGTATCAGCTCTCAGATCCACATATTCGGGACTGTTTGGCAACACTAGCATATTTCACCCTTAATTACTGATAAGCTTTCTCTCCTTATCAATTGCAGGGTCAAATTGACTGGCACATCTCAGGAGGAGTGCACAGGATCGACCATCCCTACGCCGAAGCTAGGTGGATCTCCAGCTCCATCGAGCGGACCCTTCCGGCTTGCTCGTGTGCCCTCAGCACATGACAAAATTCCATGTCAACACACGTTTCTGGCATGCCCGGTGAGACCCCACAATCGTCATGGTGGTTCACAACAACAATGACATCCTTATGATACATTATGAAGATCTACCTGATGGAGATAAAGGTGTCATCAGCAAAGCTACAGAAGAGTTTTAGAACAAGTGTTTGTTGTCCTACATGAAAACACGTAACAACACAATTGTTCAGAAATTTCCACTACTAAGAGTTCTATTACATGGGCAGACAGATACAACTGAAGCTGAAGACTGGCGTTTCTTTATGGAGGTTGTAGACAAATCTATTCGTGATGCCATATCAAGCCAAAATGAAGCTTTCTTGGACACATTCCACAACGCCATGAAAGAAGCAATTCATGGGTGTCCAGTTGGTCAAGTTGGGCCGGCTTATTACAACATTCCAGATCTATCGACCCAAGGGACTAATCAAGTCGGTACAGCCATCAAGAAGCAGCACCAGCTAGTAATGGTGATGTCCAGGCAGTTCAGGGTTCATCTAAACAAACTCAAGGTACTACTATGAATAAGATACAATATAACCCTAGACCGTCAGTACAGCATGTGCAATAGCCGGCGGGGCAAGGTCAGAACTAGGTGATCAATTTTGGCACATTAGGCCACATACCGTCGTCAGCTCAAAAAATAGCACCATCAATTCAAAGGATCCGTAGAGATATAGACCCTTATGTCTATAATCAGAGACTTCAAGCAGCAAGCCAGCAAAGAACCTAATAGATTGAGATTCCACAAGGGTATCACTATGGCATAGATTATAACACCCTTCACATGATGCCAAATCCAGAATATCAAGGCACACGGGATTTCAATCCATAGATGGGTTAGTAGGTGCAGAGGAATCCAAATCCGCAAGCTGATGAGTTATTGCTGAGGGTGACCGAGATGATGAAGAATCAGTTCGGTCTAAAGCCAAAAAGGCTGACCTTTTTGTACAAACATCCATATCCAGAATGGTATGATTTGGTTACTCTTCCCACAAATTATAGGCTCCTAGAGTTTACTAAGTTCACTGGCTAAGACAGTACAAGCACGATAGAACATGTCAGTCGGTATCTTACACAATTGGGCGAAGCATCAATTGAAGATGCCCATCGAGTTCGTTTATTCTCCTTGTCCCTATCAGGGCCCACCTTCACTTGGTTCTCATCACTACCAGTCAATTCCATTGCCAATTGGGCTGACCTAGAGAAGAAGTTTTATACATATTTTTACACTAGGATTGGGGAAAAGAAGATAACTGATCTAACAACTATAAGGCAGAAGACTAATGAATCGGGCACCGAGTTTCTTCAGAGGTTCCGAGAGACTAAGAATTTATGCTTCTCCTTAAACTTGGCTAATGATCAACTAGCTGCTTTAGCTATTCAAGGAATGCTGCCAATATGAAAAGAAAAGTTGCTGGGACAAGAATTTGACAACTTAGGTCAATTGGCTCAACGAGTGGCAGCGCTCAATAGCCAATTCTAGAGTATGCGCAGAGATATTCAATTTTAGAAGAGTACCACAGTAGCTGAAGCTTATGATCCATACTCAGTTGATGATGGCTATGAAGATGAAGAAGAGGAGGTTGCTACAGCTGAATGGAATTGGGGCAAGAAGACAGTAATGGTGTCAAATCCTTGGGGAAGAGGAGTCAAGGAGAGCTATGACTTTGATGTCCCCAAATCAGACAAGCTCTTCAACTTCTTACTTGAGAAGGGGCAAATTAAGTTGCCCGATGGTCATGTTATGTTGCCCCTGATCAATTAAAGAATAAGAAGTTCTACAAGTTCTATAACGCTGCCTCTCATTCCATTAATAAATATAGAATCTTTCGGCAGCATATACAGAGGGCTATTCAGCAAGGGAGGCTTAAATTTGACACACCTCAGAAAATGAAAGTTGATGATAATCCTTTTCCAGGAGATCAAAATATAGTTGATGCTAGACTGATCAAAGGAAAAGCTAAGGTCCTAACATTGACCAAATCAAGAGAAGCTAGAACAGCCGATCCCAAGATGCAAATATCGGCTGACGAGTACTGAGAGATTAGAAGACGTCGCGCTTAGCAAAAGAGCCGATACGAGTAGGGGGAGACATCAAAAGATGGGGTGACAAAGCCATGAGTTACATCTTGGATCCTGTTGAATAAGTGGTAGCGACAAAAGGAAAAGGATTATCAGCGTTGGTTAAAGGATCAAGAATACCAGCGTCAACTAGGAAGAGAGAGGTTTGAAAGGAAGCAAGCCAAATCACATTGGAATTGTCCTTTCTTCAGACATTGCTGGAATGAAGGTTTGAAGTTGCCTACCAGACATGACTATCCAGAATGTAGCAATCGATATTGGGAGTTTAGGTAATCTCAAACCAACCGCCGGTCTATCCAAACTCAAGATGCATATCATCATAATAACATGGATCGGCACTTAAAAAATGGAAGTATTCATAATCGGCTGGGAAAAAGAGTTGTTGACTAGGACTGGGCTGATTACGAAGAAAAAGGCAATGAAAGAAAATATGTTTGGCAAGAAGGACAATGGTGTCCAAGAGGTTTTACTAGAAGCCAGAAGAGAAGGGTGCAACACTTAAGGAATAAAGAGTTGGAATAGGCTTAGGCATCCGGTAAACCTCAAGTATGGCATATTAAGCAGACAGCCGATAGAAAGCAACCATTGGCTAATATCCAAATGACTTTTCTGCTGCCATCAGAATTCAGAGTCAATGGTGAAAGCCAACAGCCAATCCAAGCAGTCGGCTTTGAAATTTTGTATTAATGGATAATCCAATAGATGGTACAGATGGCAAACTAGTTCATGGCTTCACTTTGGCCAATGAATTGGAAGAAGTAGATATTGGTCCTGGGAATAGACCTAGGCCAACGTACATAAGTGCTAAGTTGGATTCAAAGTATAAGCGGGAATTAATTGATTTATTAAAAGAATTTAAAGACTGCTTTTCTTGGGAATACTATGAGATGCCTTGTTTAGACTGGTCAATTGTTGAAGATTAGTTGCCAATCAAACCTGGATATCGGCCGTTTAAACAAGCTCCAAGGAGATTCAACCTGAACGTGCTCGATGATATCAAAAAGGAGACTGAAAGGTTACTAGAAGCAAAATTTATCCGACCATGTCGATATGCAGAGTGGATATCGAATGTTGTCCCTGTATATAAGAAGAATGAAAAATTGAGAGTTTGCATCGATGTTAGAGATTTGAACAAAGCCACACCCATGGATGGTTATCCGATGCCGATAGCTGATATGTTAGTGGATGCAGCAGTTGGGCACAAGGTTATTAGCTTCATGGATGGTAATGCAGGATACAACCAAATTTTCATGGCTGAGGAAGACGTAGCAAAGACCGCTTTTAGGTGTCCTGGTACAATCGGTCTGTTCAAGTGGGTTGTGATGACCTTTGGTCTAAAGAATGCCAGTGCAACTTATCAAAGGGTGATGAATTACATTTTCCATAAGTTGATCGGCATGATTGTTGAAATCTACATTGATGATGTGATAATAAAATCCAAAGGGTACAAAGAGCACCTGGCTGACTTGCGAGAGACACTAGAATGCACAAGAAAATGTGGTTTAAAGATGAATCCTAATAAATGTGCTTTTGGAGTATCAGCTAGACAATTCTTGGGATTCATGGTCCATGAGAGAGGAATCGAAGTTGGTCAAAAAATCATAAAAGCAATTGATGAGGTAGTTCCCCTGGCTATAAAAATAGAGTTGCAATCTTTGCTTGGTGAGATCAATTTTATTAAAAGATTCATTTCAAATTTGTCGGAAAGGATCCTACCATTTTCTCCCTTGTTGAAGTTGAAGAATGATCAAGAATTCAAGTGGGGGTGACATACAACAAAAGGCGTTTGAAGAGATAAAAGAATACATGAAGCGTCCACCTGTGCTGGTCCCTCCTCAGTAAGGTAAGCCTTTTAAGTTGTACATATCAGCTGATGACAAGACAATTGGATCGGCCTTCATGTAAGAATTTGAAGGAAAAGAGAGAGTCGTTTTCTATCTAAGTAGAAGACTACTAGATCTAGAGACAAGATATTCTCCCACCGAGAAGTTATGCTTGTGCTTATATTTCTCTTGCACTAAGTTGCGACACTACTTATTATCGATCGAATGTACAGTTGTTTCCAAGGCCGATGTGGTTAAGCACATGTTATCAATGCCAATACTGAATGGAAGAGTGGGAAAGTGGATTCTTGTGTTATTAGAATTTGACTTGAAGTATGAATCAGCTAAAGTAGTCAAGGGACAAATAATGGTCAATTTTGTCACCCAGCATCATAAGCCAAGCATTGGTTATGTAGAGTCGATGGCTTGGATGTTATTCTTTGATGGATCATCATGCAAGCAAGGTGGTGGCATTGGTATTGTTATTATTTCGCCTGGGGGGGCAAGTTTTGAGTTTGCTCTTCCAACTGAACCAATGATTACTAACAATCAAGCGGAGTATGAAGCTAATCTTAAGGGACTTCAACTTCTTCATGAAGTAAAGGCTAAAGCAATTGAAGTATTTGGAGATTCATAGTTAATTATTAATTAGTTGATCGGCCTATATGATTGCAAAGAAGAGACTTTGAAAGGATACTATGATAAGTGCCAAAAGTTGCTCAAGGAGTTTCTTCATATCTCTTTCCAACATATTCCAAGAGCACAAAACCAAGAGGCTAATCGTCTAGCTCAAAGTGCATCAGGATATTGAGTATTTGAAGAAGTCTTGAGTAGTGAAGCCTCAAGTGATGATTAGAGAGTCGAAATAGCCGATTACCTTAGAGATCCGTCTCAGAAAGTTACCAGAAAGCTAAGGTATAAATCGGCTAAGTATGTTTTGTTAGATGATCAATTATATTATAAAACGGTCGATGGGGTGTTGCTCAAATGCTTAAACCATGAAGAAGCTAATGTGTTGATGGGTGAGGTGCATGAAGGGATATGTGGAGCTCATCAATCGGCTTATAAGATGAAATGGATTATTCACAGAACTATATATTTCTAGCCAACGATATTGAAAGATTGTTTTGAATATTACAAGGGGTGCTAGGACTGTCAATGTTTTGGTAATGTCTAGAGATCACCTGCATCAGCCATGAATCCAATAATCAAGCCATGGCCATTTCGAGGTTGGGGAATTGATTTAATTGGCCAGATTTTTACGCCTTCAAGCAAAGGACATAAGTTCATATTGGTAGCAACAAATTACTTCACTAAATGGGTTGAGGCAATTCCTTTGAAGACAGTAACCTCAAAGAACATGATTGATTTTGTTAGGGAGCATATTGTGTATCGTTTTGGGATTCCTCAAACTATAACTACCGATCAAGGGACAATGTTCATATTAGAAGAGTTTGAGGATTTTGCTGCCAGTATGGGAATCAAGCTACTAAATTTCTCTCCTTACTATGCTTAGGCTAATGGCTAGGTAGAGGCATCCAACCAGATTATGATTAGACTGATCAAGAAAAAGATCGAGGAACAACCAAGGAAGTGGCATTCAACGCTAAATGAGGCATTGTGGGCATATAGGATGGCCTGTCATGGATCAATTAAAACGTCGCCTTACGAACTTGTGTATGGCCATAATGCAGTTCTTCCTTGGGAAGTTCAGACTAGATCAAGACGTGTTACACTGCAGAATGATTTGTCAGCCAAATTATATAAGAATCTTATGATAAACAATTTGGAGGACTTGAGTTGCCTTCGGCTATGTGCTCTTGAAAATATCAAAGCCAACAAACTGAGGGTTGCAAAATATTACAATAAAAAGGTCAAGATTAAGCAATTCTCTAAAGGAGACTTGGTCTAGAAAGTGAAATTACCAATCGGGTCAAAGGACAGTAAATTCAGCAAATGGTCACCTAACTAGGAAGGACCTTATTCGTCTAGAAAGTGAAACGTTGTGCGCTTGGTAATGCTTATATTTTGGAAATACTAAGAGGAGAGGAAGAATTTGGCCGAGCAATGAATGGGAAATATCTAAAGAAATATTACCCTAGCATTTGGATTAATACTTAATAACCCGCTTGTTCAGTCATCAGCTCTGATAGCCGATATTAGAAAGGTATCGCCTCTCATGCAAAAATAAGCCCAAAGGGGTAAAAGCCGTGTTGGTGTTTTGGACCAGGGGGTCCTCAACCAACCAGTGAATTTGAACTGTGTGCCCTTAATCCTGGATGGTGATGCAAAGAGACACAAGGTTTATACTGGTTCAGGCAATCGATGCCCTACGTCCAATTTGAGAGATCGATCTTGTATTCCTTGCACCGAAGTGCTTGTAGTAGGGGGTTACAAGCTAGGGGAGAGAGGGAGCTAGTCCTAGGTCTCGACAAGGTGTTGTGTGGGTTGCTTGAGATGTTGCTCTCAGGTGGCTGGGATGTGTGCGTGTGTGTGTGTGTGTTACAGGGTGTTCTTCTCTTCCCGTCCCCCTCTAAGTGGCCCAAGTCCCCTCCTTTTATAGTTGAAGGGAGGACAAGGATAGTACATATGTTAACTATATGGCACCGTGCCAATAGGGGCGGTGTGTCCAAGCCCTGTGGCCTGTTCCTATGGCGGCGTGGTCATCGGAGTGGTCCGTCCTTGGAGCACTGGGGCGACATGCTGGTCACGTCCGACCCTATGCATCATGGGAGCCCCTAGGCTACCTCGGAGTGGGTGCGGCGGTGAACGTGCAAGCCGCTGTGGATGGACTGTGTGTGAGGCCGAGGCTTTGTTGGTGCCGAGGCTGCACTGTAGTGGGGGGTCTCGGCGGGCACAAACCCTGAGATAGCTGAGACCTTGGTGCACAGTGCCGAGGCCCCGAGTGGGCGATTGATCTGGTGCGCCGGCTTGGAGGCGGTGATGACTCGGGCCAAGTTGTCCGTGCGATGTTGTTTTTGAGGCAAGGATCGCGGGACATAGTGCAGTGTGGGCACTGATCATGGGCACAGCGTCAGAACACAGTGGCCGATAATCCCCACCATGCCCTGTCCCAACCGGTATGGCGCTGATGTGACCTTGGGTCCTGTCGGCCATTCTGTGGCATCGAGCCATCGTCCGGCTGAGATTGCGGGAGTGGTTGAAGTATTAATGAGACATGACGCGCTATCGGGAGGGTCAGTCGAGGAGGGGGGCGATGGGCTGTGGACGAACCGGCCTCGAGTGATATGGAGAATGAGGCCTCGCATGAGACGGAGATCGGACTCCTTGCTGAGGCCTTCTGCGAAAGGCCTCGCATGATACGGAGAATGCACCCCCTACCGAGGCCTTCCATGGAGAGCCTCGTGTGAGGCGGAGATCGTGTTCCCCGCCGAGGCCTCCCATGGGGAGCCTCGCGTGAGGCAGAGATTGCGTTAGGACGCCAAGACCTCCTGCGTGAGGCTCGAGGCGAGGCGGAGGGCCTGGTGGGCTCGGACGTGGCAGGTGAGGGGCCCACGGCTTACCTTCTAGCTATGTTTTTTGATGGGACTTTAGCGACCCCTTTGATGTCCGCTTAGGGTACCCCGTTCTAAGGTACCCGACAGTAGCCCCCGAGCCTCTAGGGGAGTGCGTGCACTCTCCCTGAGGGTTTGCCGAGGCTTGGTTTATACCCGCTCTGTAGGAATTGGGTTTTGTTTTTTGAGGTTTCGGTGGGTGCACGCGAGCGCACCCGCTGGGTGTAGCCCCCGAGGCCCTAGAGGAGTGGAGTTACTCCTCTAGGGGCTTTTTTCATTTTCGCGTTTGAGCGAGTATTTTTTATCGCATTTGCTGAGCCCATAATCGCAAGTTCGGGTTGCGGGGGTCTCGGCGAGGCTACAGGAAGAGCCCTCTAGCCTCCGCACGAAGCGAGAGGTTTGTCAGGGGTCCCCCTGACTTTGGGTATGACCCTCACGCTTCCTTTTCGCTCAGAAGGAGGGGTGGAATGTGCCAGGCTACCCTCAATGGGCACGAGCGTGGACACTTCCGGTGAGCTGTTATCGGGTGAGTCCGAGTGGAGGCCCATACCCCGTTCGCTAGGGGACGGCTAGTGGTCCAAAGACGCACTCCAAGAGTACCAGAGGGTTTCTCTAGTGGGTGCCATGGCCATTCACTAGGCCTCGGTGGCTTGGTGCCTCCCTACGGTGGGATCCCATTCGGAGACTTCCCTACCGGTCTCGGACACGACTTAGGACACCCCGAGCGACTGTTCGCTCGGGCCTCGGCCATTCGTAGGCTCGCCCCAAAGTCGTCCCTGACTCTGTTGCCCTAGGGTGGCTATCAAAACCTCTTGGAGGCTCAGCCTTCGAACCCCTAGACCATAACGGGCTCGGTGCCCTTTATCATGTTTGTAACGAAACCTCTAGCGCGGACTTAGACCGTTTGTCTTTGTCTTGGGTGCAGGAGCCCCCGAGCCTCCGCCAGGAGTAGGAGGGCGGTCAGGGGTCCCTTGGCTTTTTCATCCAACCCTCACATATCCTTTTCATTCAGACGGAGGGTTCGTTTGCCGAGCCCATTCTGGTCTTAGCAAGGTTGCAGGAAGAGCCCCTAGCCTCTACGTGAGAGGGCCGTCAGGAGTTCCCCTGGCTTTTTATACGCCCCTCGCACGTGAGGGTTTGTTTGCCGAGGCCCCTTTGGGCGCGAGCCCAGGTCGTGGGGTCTCGGCATATTTGTAGGAAGAACCACCTAGCCTCTGCACAGGGTGAGAGGGCCATCAGGAGCTCCCCTATCTTTTTATACGACCCTCACGCTTCCTTTTCACTCAGAAGGAGGGTTTGTTTTGCCAAGCCCCTTCGAGTGTGAGCCAGGGTCACTAGGTCTCGGCAAGGTTGCAGGAAGAGCCCCCTAGCCTCTGCATAGAGCGAGAAGGCCATTGGGGGTTCCCCTAACTTTTTGTGCGACCCTCATGCTTCCTTTTCACTCAGAAGGAGGGGTGGAATGTGCCTCGCTACCCTCGATGGGCACGAGCGGTGCACTTCCGGTGAGCTGTTATCGGGTAGTCCGAGTGGAGGCCCAAACCCTGTTCGCTAGGGGATGGCTAGCGGTCCAGAGACACACTCCAAGAGTACTAGAGGATTTCTCTAGTGGGTGCCGAGGCCGTTCGCTGGGCCTCGATGGCTCGGTGCCTCCCTACGGTGGGATCCCATTCGGAGACCTTCCTGCTGGTCTCGGACACGACTTTGGGCGTCCCAAGCATTTTGCTTGCTTGGGTCTCGGCCCCATATAGGCTTGCCCATAGTCGTCCCTGACTCTATTATCCTAGGGCGGCTATCGAAACCTTTTGGGGTCCAGCCTTCGAACCCCTGGATCATAATAGGCTCAGAGCCTGGTTCCTTCATATGAAAGGAATAGGCCAGGGGGAATATCTCCCATATTGGCTCGGCAACAGGTGGCGCGCCTTTTGAGGCGATTTCCTAGAGAGGCGAAACGACGCCTGCTGCCGTAGTGGCCGAGTATGACATGGTGGATGGGACGTAACTGCTCCCGCATTTAATGAGGGAGACGTGGGCGCGTGGGCCGGCGAAATCGGCTCGTGGTTAACTATGCCGGATCGGGGGGGGGGGGGGAACTTCCCCAATTTCATCGCCCATTCATTTCGCCTCCCTCCCTACATAAATACCCAAAGAGTCTTGCCCCTCCTCATCTTACCTTGCCTGCATTTGCACTGCCTCCGTCGAGCCATTGCTAGAGCAGCGGGTGCCGGGAAGAAGAGGAGAGAAGAGCAAGCCTAGGGAGAAAGCAAGAAAAAAAGCAAGATCGTGGGAGAGAGAGAGAAAAACTCACCGCCGTACCCGATTCCTGTATCGCACCCATGGTCGGCGACATCGTCGTTGTCGAGGCAGACCCCTGGGATCCATGGGACATCACCGAGAAGATGCTTCAGTTGCTTGTTGATGGTGGACTCCTTCGCTCGATGATAGACCCCACCAGGCCAGAGTGGATTGCTCCATATGGCGAGCCAGAGCCGAGGCCTCGCGATGGCTATGTCGTGAGCTTCGTCTCCTTTCACGAGCGCGGCCTTGGCGTCCTGGCGGATTGGTTCATGCGGGCGCTCCCGCACTACTACGGCGTGGAGCTCCACAACTTCAATCTCAACTCCATCGCCCAGACGGCTATCTTTGTTGCCATCTACGAGGGGTATTTGGGGATTGCTCCTCATTGGGAGTTGTGGCTCCACCTATTTTGGGCGGGGCACACTACCAAGCCGACGGGCACGTCGGGTAAGAGGAAGGCGACAAGGGCCGGCGGCTACACTCTCTAGGTGCGCTAGGACCGCCTGCACCTCTACATCTCGGCCCAACTCACGTCCTCCAATCGCCGGTGGTACATGAGTTGGTTCTACCTCCGCAATGACGATGGAGGACTTCCCCCCTACACTGGGTGGATTGTGGGGAGTTCCCTAGAGAGATGGAAGTACAGCGTCCTAAAGGACGACCAGCCCAAGCTGCAGCCGCTTCTGGAGGGGCTGGCGAGGCTGCGGGGCCACGGTCTCACCGTGGCTGTGGTCGTGGCCGCCTTCCACCGCCAGAGGGTGCTGCCGCTGATGGCTTGGCGGCGGCGGCTGTTTGAGATGAAGCTGGGTGAGCCCATTGAGGGTACCCGGATGTCCTCCTCCGCCCTTTTTGACGAGGAAATTCTTCTTTGGGTGGGGGAGACGGTAGAGGCGAAGCTGAGGGGCGGCAACTTGACCCCTATCACGATGCGGCCATCGCGGGGGTTCCTCTTGCTGGTAAGTCATGTGCCGCTGTAGCCTCCAAGCCTCCTCAATCTCCCCTTACCCCTTGTTTCCTTATGCGCGTCCGTCATTCCCTGCAGGGGATGAGGGACGTGCGTTCCTCTCCGCCGCTCGTTCCTGAGGATGCGATGCGGCGGGTGATCAACCGCACACACGCCGACGCATAGAAAAAGTGGAAAGATGCCAAGGCGGCGAAGCACATGAAGCAAATCCTCACACGCGAGGAGCTAAGATAGGCGCCGCCATCAACAAAGGAAGGATGGTCTCCTGCTGGAGGAAATCCCTATCGATGTCGCTGTCGACGGAGGCCTCGGACAGGGATGACGGGGGTGAGGTGGGGCGAGGTCCCCTAGACCACCTTCCCGACGTAGTGGAGGTGGTGCCCGGGGCGTTGGCAAGCAGCCCAGCACTCCCGGGAGGAGGAGAAGCGGACCCGGGGTCGGCGATTGCCCGCTCCAGGGCCGAGGCCGACATGCCCGAGGCGCGGGTGTTGGGCAAACGTGCCATCAGCCCGGTGGGCTCAGCGGCCGTGGTGGAACAAGCGGCGGTGGAGGCGACGCCACCGCCCCTACAGAGGACCGAAGGGGCGCCGGGGGTCCATCGAGGACCGACCGGCGCCGATGGATATGGAGGCACGCCTCTGCCGCCGCCTCCGCCGTTGCGGACGAGGTTTGCCGTGGCGAAGCGGTTGCCGCCCCGTTCAAGGTAAGTGTATTTTTGGCTGGGTCATAGTGCCTTCCGTTTGCTTTTTTGGTCTCGCGCTGACCCTGTAGGTTATTTTTCCTTAGTCGGAGCGGCCTACGGATGAGCTCCCCTTGGCGCCCCTTAAGGCGCTCAAGGCAAGCCCCGGCTCCTCCGCCCCCATGGGTGGCAGTGGCACAAGCCGCTATCCAACGCGGCGCGGCGTCGGCGAGGGTCGACCCGAAGGAGCCAGCCACCCAAGGAGGGGCTACCAAGGCCACCCCTACACAGACGAGGGAGGGAGTGCTTCCGCCCCACGGGGGCGAGGCTCACGAGTCGGATGGGGCCGGCGTGCCCTTGGTTGCCGAGGCCCCTGAGGTCTCCGAGGCTAAGGCGACGGAGGACAGGGCGCTTAAGACCGCTGAGACCGCAGTGGCCGCGGTCGGTGTTTCTCCATCCTCCGAGGCCACGATGGCGGAGGCTAGAGCCCCCAAGGCCACCAAGGCCGTCGTAACGGTGGTGAGGCCGTCTGTCCAGGAGGGCAGAGATGAAGGCGGTGGAGGCCTCGGTGGCGCCCTTGGTTTAGGGGTCACCGCTGTTGTGAGAGAGCGCCCAGGAGGCGGAGGTCTATCCGATCTCCTCCGATGATACTTCCCCGGGCGTAGGAGGTGGTCGACACCGAGGATGCCGGTGCCGTGGAGTAGCCGGCACCAGTCTTAGACGAGGGAAGCTCGGCCCTCGTGTGGGCGCAACCCGAGCCTCGCGGGTGGGATCACCCGCGAGTACTGTGGCAAAGCCAGGATGACCCTAAGGGGGAGCCTCTGTTTGCCCTTGAGGACACAGCTGAGGGCAAGGCACTGGGGCACCTTTGAGCAATACCGTCAGCTGGCAGAGCGGTCGCTACGGATGGCCCTGTCCGTGGTGGCCGATGAACTGCCCGGAGTCGCCTAGGTTCGCGTTTCCTTTCTCGCGTGATGTTGTCCTTTTCTAGTTTTGTTGCAATCAATGACCCCTATTCTGCTTCCCTAGGAGCTCGAGACCCGGTCCCTTGGGAAGTCAGTCTTTCTCTAGCGGGAGAGGGGCGTCTGGGACCAGCTTTAGCAGCAGAAGGGCCTTCTTGCCGGCGCTAATGAGCTCCTATCAGCGCAGAGCGCAGAGGTAGAGGACCTCCACCTTCGTTGCGCCGACACGAAGGTTGAGGCGGCCATGGCCCAGACGCAGCTCGCCCCTCTAGCGGTGCGGGTGAAAGAGTTGGAGGAGGAGCTCACCCGCATAGTCAGCGATCGGGATGCCTTCAGGGGCTGAGCCGTTGAAGCTACAGCCTCGGCTGTGGCTCTTGCGGGGCAGGCTAGGGGCGGAACAGGGGTCACACCAGCTGACGAAAGGTGCCTTGGATGAGGCCCTTGCTACGGCTGAGGCCTCGCGAACTGAGGCTATGGTTTTGGAGGGGGATGGTTGAGGGTGAGTTTTAGTCCCCTCATTTTGTTTTCTTTTCCTTATGTTCACTCCCTAACTCCCTTGTGTGACGCAGAGCTAGGGAGTGAAGCTTCTTGGGTGGCCGAGGCTTCTTGGGTCGAGGCCCAGCGCTTGAAGGAGGAGGCCAAGGCTTCTTGAGCTGAGGCCCTGCGCTGGAAGGAGAAAGTCGAGGCCTGTCCGGTCGAGACCCGACGCTGGGAGCAGAAGGCCAAGGGTGAGTTTCATGGGCTTCCACCCCTAACTTAGGTTGTTTTTTCCCTCTCTCGACCTCATTCCATTTTTTGCGGTGTAGAGTCAGAGGTGAAGGTTACTCGGGCCACCAAGGCTTCTAGGGCGATGCAGACGGTGCTCGAGACCGAGATCGGGGAGCACGAGGCACTGAAGTGTGCTGCCCTTTCCACCTACGAGGCCCTGGAGGTTGAAGGGTTCAGTCAAGCAGCTCCCTGGGGAGCAGTTTGATCGCGCTGAGCAACCAGATGCGCGAGCGGCTCCGAGGAGCGCTGCACATGGGTGTCAAGCGCGCTGGCCATCATCTCTTCTCACTACGTCGGTGTCGACTCCCGGCCATCAGTGATGGGTATGTCCTGCCTGATGATGACAGGAGGCTGACGCGCGGTCACGAAGCTGATGGAGGCGCGGAAGGCCCTGGCACGGTGCTGGCAACACTCTTTGAAGAGGAGGTGGTTTCCTCCCCTACCATCTGCCGGTGCAGAAGGCCCTGAGCCTTGATCTGGGCCCCTGGGGCTATGTAAAAATAGAGTAGGAGTTATTTTTTGTACATAACGCTTGTGGCCGTCGAGGCTTTTATTTCTGAAGTATTTGTGTTTCTTAGTTGTTTTTCTTATGTTTCAGCCTCTGCCCTCTGTTGCTCCTGATCAGATTTCGTTTGCAAAACACCCCTTGGGGCCTAAGCCGTCCCTTGGGCGAGAGGTAGTGAGGGAGTGCCGTAGCCCGGGGCGTAGGCCGTCTCGACTCTACCGGCCTCTTGCTTAGGAAACAGACCTTGGTCCGAGGGGTTTTTACAACTGATTCGTCAGAGCCTGCTAGAGTCTTGGCGTAGGAATTTTTGCGAAAAACAACTGAAGAATGGTGCGTGGGACCTAGGGGGGTCCCCCATCTAGCCCCGAGGGAGGCTTGGTTCTGCCGAGGCAGGCCGAGTCTCCCTTGCTGTTACTGTATTGCCGAGCCTACGATGGGCTCGGGGGTTTCTCGAAAAATTAGACCAACTAAAGAACGCTTTTTAATTGTATTTCGAGAAACGACATATACAATGCTTGGAAATTTAGGGATAAAAGCGACGTGTATTACTTCAACTTTTGTTGTCAAGCCCTCTACCTTTCACAGCCTTACATATTTCTTGGTGTCTTTTTATTTTGGTTTATGATGGTTAAGTCTAGCTGAGTATTCTCGTACTCAGGGTTTGTTTTCCACTTGTTGCAGATGCTACTGTGTATCATGGTTATTGCAAGCACTACTTCTCTCCAACGGTGGACGAGGAGTGAGACCGTGGGCACGGTCCTTCTATATTAGTTGTTCATGATGCCTTTGTGGACTTGATCATGGAACTGGCACGTATCTAAACCGTGTGTGTGATGGTTTCAAAACTATGTTACTTCTGCTACTAAAATTGAACTTGGGTTGTAATAACTTTATTCATACTCCAATGTATGTTGAACTACTTACGAACTTTATGTAACATGTGGCATATGCTGAATCATGTACGATCTTGGTTTGTATGTTGGTTATGTTTCGAGGTCGTTCGTGATACCGGGTTTATATGGCTCAAGTATGACAGCGCGACCGCTCGGTGGTTGACATTATACTTGTGCTCTTATAAATTGATCGGTTCTACCATAGGCCTGAGCTCCAATGAGATATATGCACCAAACGTAAGAGTGGCAAAAAATTAGGGAGGCATATAAAGCTGGCAATTATGGCTTTCATTGTTAGCAATTGAACTCTGAAATTTGTGGGAAAAATGCAATGAAATGCGGATTTCTTCTATATCCTTTAGCTGAACCCTGTCATTTGCCGTATGAAATAGCTGCTAAAAGAGTATAAACACCATGTTCAGAAAGATAGCTTATGAGATCTTATTCATAATATTTGCCCATTCTATTTAGAGACTCTATCTGACCTCATCGAAGTAAAAACTCGACACTCATTCGATATCCTTTCGCATTTCTTGCAGGGTAAATGATTTTTATGTATAGGTATGTTTTTTATTTACAATATAGCATGACCTAAAAATGTAAGGGTCATTGAAGCTCATGCTGGACGCCATGGCCGTCGATGCGGGACGGGATAGGATCAGGGGCCGGTGTCGACGGGAAGGGGTGGGGACGTCGAGGAGGTAGCGAATGGGGTGGGGGCGGCGTATTGAGACCGAGTCGAGGAGGATGGAGGGCTGGCGGTGGGGCCACCTACCAGGTGGGGCATGGGATCACAGGGGAAGTGATGGAAGCCAGTGTACACGGGATCGCATGGGCAGAGCAATAGGATGAAGTTGGGTTGTCGCACCAAAACGGTGTCTACTCTTTAGTCTTTTTAGTTGGAAAAGATAAGAAGAGAAAATAGTTATTTATTATAGCGTTCAAGATTTATTAGAAGGCAGAGTTATTTTAGGAGGAATGTAGTACCTTGCTGCATTTGCATATCTTGATTGAACTTTTAGATTGTATTTTGTCTCCAATCTCTAGAGGTGCATCTTGGAACATGTTTCATAATGTATTTGCAAAACATGTTTGTGCGTTGAGAAATTTATATCTTGTGTCATACATTCTAATAAATTTTATAATTAGATTATACTCAGTAACATGGTTAGATGTGGACTATTCTAACTCGTATGAACATGCATCGCAAGTTTGGATCACAAAGGGGACAATAAACCAATTAGGACTCTAATTTCTAATTCATCCTGGTCGTAGGTTCGGGTCACAGGACAATAAATTAAATTGGACTCTATCTAATCTCTAATTCATCACATACTATATTACTCTTAGTAAAACTGGTTACGACTCTTATGCTTTGGAGACCGGAGGGACACATAGAATAGTGAGAGAGTATGTGATGGACGAAAATAATAGAAAAGAAACTTAAAAAAACATGCACGGTGAAGAATCTTTTCTCCATCTCTTCTTCATTTTAATTCGAATCTTGTTTATTCTTATTCCATTATTAGATGCAAAAATATATAAAGGGGGCGGACCCAGTGTAGAGAGCTCCCGCTCTGTGCATGGTTTGAGGAAGGGTGTTAGTGGCACGCCTTACCCTAGCCTGTGCAATACGAAGAGACCGTGACTTAAACCCGGAACCTTCCGGTCACAGGCGGTAAGACTCTACCACTTGCACCAGGCCCGTCCTTTAGATGAAAAAAACAAATGACAAAAACAAATCGCATGAACCTAATATGATCCAAAAAATATTATTTATTTTAAACACAATACTGTATTTATTTTTTTAAATGTAGAAATATATTATTTATTATGAACATAATATTATGTATTAGGAGCCGAGGATCTACTGAAAAAAATTATGAAAAACCTAATGGGATCTAAAAAATTCTAATGAAGCACGGAGAAAAAACAAAATTATTGAAAGGTCCTAATAGCTAGAGGGAGGGTGAATAACCTATTAAAATTTCTACAACAACACTAAGACAAGTGATTAGTCAATAAGATGGCGAAGCAAATTTTGCGCTAGTACTATACTTGGGGTTGCAAGTCACCTACCCAATTCTATTTTCTATGATTTCTAGTATATCACAACAAAGCTATGTCACTAATATACACCTAGGTGATCAACCTAGTGAGAGTAATACAATTAAATGATACACTATCTAGTCTTAACTACCACTAGCTCTATCCAAGACTCCAAGTAAATGTATAATGAAATACAAGAGAGTGGTAGAGAGGTATACCGCCATGGCAAGTGACCAATGAGTGAATACCAATGAATACCAAGGAGACAATCAAGACACAATGATTTTTCCTCCGAGGTTCACTTGCTTGCCGACAAGCTAGTCCCCGTTGTGGCGATTCACTCACTTGGAGGTTCACGCGCTAATTGGCATCACATGCCAAACCCTCAATAGGGTGCCGCACAAGCAACACAAGATGAGGATCACACAAGCCACGAGTAATCCACTAGAATACCTTTTGTCTCTCCACTGGGGAAAGGTCAAGAACCCCTCACAATCACCACGATCGAAGCCGGAGACAATCACCAACCTCCGCTCGATGATCCTCGCTGCTCCAAGCCATCTAGGTGGCGGCAACCACCAAGAGTAACAAGCTAAACCCACAGCAAAACACGAATACCAAGTTCCTCTAGATGCAAACACTCAAGCAATGCACTTGGATTCTCTTCCAATCTCACAAAGATGATGAATCAATGATAGAGATGAGTGAGAGGGCTTTGGCTAAGCTCACAAGATTGCTATGTTAATGCAAATGGCTAAGAGAGTGAGCTAGAGCTGGCCAAACACCTTATATAAGCGTCCCCTCAAAATAGAGTTGTTAGGCTCTTACTGTAGCCCAACTCGGGGCGATCAGATGCGACGATCAGATCGACCAGACGCACCAGCCCCAGTGTCCGATCACTAATCGTTATCCATGTGTCCTCCGTGTTCAATGACATCAGCACAATCTCAATGGTCAAGTGACTCGGCGCAACCCCTAAGTCACGACCAGACGTGCAGGCAAGATGACCAAACGCACCACACCCACATCAGGTCCTCACGCCCCAGCACACCAACACCCAGTGACCGGACGCACTGATGGAATGCTGGACACTCCAATAACGTGGAGTCCGGTCACTTTCAGAGAGCATCCATAGCCGCATTTTCTCGATCGGACACCTTTGGTGTACCCCGACCGGACCTAACTCAGCGCCCGGTGCAATACCCTAGGTTACACTGCCTCGGCTTCTTCTGACCGGACTCACCACTGTTGCGTCTGGTCACATTTTGACCTAGTGTCCGGTCACTTCAACAACAGAGCCCAAGCGCGCCAACTTCATCTAAAATTGATCGGATGCTGCTCCCCTGAGTCCGGTCACTACGTGACCTACGTTCGGTCACTGTTTCACAGTGACAATCACCTCCTTTACTTCACTAACTTCTCCACCCTTGCTCAAATGTGACAAACACCAAGTGTATCACCTTGTGCACGTGTGTTAGCATATTTTCACAAACATTTTCAAGGGTGTTGGCTCTTCACTAGATCCTAAATACATATGCAATGAGTTAGAGCATCTAGTGGCACATTGATAACCACATTTTAATATGAGTTTCACCCCTCTTAATAGTATGGCTATCGATCCTAAATGTGATCACACTAAGTGTCTCGATCACCAAAACAAAAAAGCTCTTATCAAGTTTCACCTTTGCCTTGAGCTTTTTGTTTTTCTCTTTCTTCTTCTCCAAGTCCAAGCATTTGATCATCACCATGGTATCACTATCATTATGATCTTCATCGTTGCTTCACCACTTGGAATAATGCTACCTATCTCATGATCACTTAGATGAACTAGGTTAGCACTTAGGGTTTCATCAATTCACCAAAACCAAACTAGAGCTTTCAATCTCTTTCTTTTTGGTAATTGATGACAACCCTTACACAAAGATATGAATTGAAATTTAATTGAATCCATGTTGCTTGCCCAAGCATATTTACCATGTGTAAAAGGATATGGACAAGTTTCATGAGCACCGAATGGTAGCAATTGCTCCCCCTACATATGTGCTAAGAGTTTGGATAGTACCTTGCACATACGTACACAGTGCAGGTCCAATCGCTGGATCAGCGCCATGTGTCCATGCCTTTGAATGCCAGCAATTGAACCCTAATGGCTAACTTAGCTGCACCAGCTCCTCCACCGAGTGACAAGCAGACCGGACTTTGACCCAGGGTCCGGTCTCTCTTCTACGCGTGAGTCTAACACGAAATAGAGAGTATCCCGAGCGATAAATGACGACCAGACCCGCCAGAGGGAACGATAGGACCTGCCGAAGGCTAGACTCTGGGCGAGGCATTTTTTACACCAAGAGGTTCTAGACCCCTCGAACTAGGTCTGGTCACCCACGACCAAACTTTGCTAGGGTCCCAGTCCTCACTAGACTCGCCTCTACATGCAACACTGCCACAACTGGACTCTCAGGGAGGGTCTGGTCCTGCCATCCTGCTACGAGCCAAATTCTGGTGCCTGTGCTATGCCCTTGGCCTGGGGAGAGGTCTGGACCAGACTCTCCCCACTAGGGTCTGGTCCTAACCAAGTGAAAAGTCCTAATGGCTAGAGGGGGGTGAATAGGCTATTAAAAATTTCTACAACAACACTAAGACAAATGATAAGTCAATGAGGTGGCGAAGTGAATTTTGTGCTAGCTCTATACTTGGGGTTGCAAGCCACCTACCCAATTCTATTTTCTATGATCTCTAGTATATCACAACAAAGCTATGTCACTAATATACACCTAGATGATCAACCTAGTGAGAGTGATACAATTAAATGATACACTATCTAGTCTTAACTTTCACTAGCTCTATCCAAGTGAATGTATAATGAAATACAATAGAATGGTAGAGAGGTATACCGCTATGGCAAGTGACCAATGAGTGAATACCATGAATACCAAGGAGATAATCAAGACACAATGTTTTTTCCTCTGAGGTTCACTTGCTTGCCGGCAAGCTAGTCCCTATTGTGGTGATTCACTCACTTGAAGGTTCACGGGCTAATTGGCATCACACGCCAAACCCTCAATAGGGTGTCGCACAACCAACACAAGATGAGGATCACACAAGCCATGAGTAATTTACTAGAGTACCTTTTGGCTCTCTGCTAGGGAAAGGTCAAGAACCCCTCACAATCACCACGATCGGAGCCGAAGACAATCACCAACCACCGCTCGACGATCCTCGCTGCTCCAAGCCATCTAGGTGGTGTCAACCACCAAGAGTAACAAGCGAATCCTGCAGTAAAACACGAACACCAAGTGCCTCTAGATGCAATCACTCAAGCAATGCACTTGGATTCTCTCCCAATCTCACAAAGATGATGAATCAATGATGAAGATGAGTGGGAGGGCTTTAGTTGAGCAAACAAGGTTGTTATGTCAATACAAATGGCCAAGAGAGTGAGCTAGAGCTAGCCAAATGATATTTATAGACACCCCCAAACAATAGAGCCATTGGCTCAATTATTGGGATGACTGCGGGATGACCAGACGCACCGATCATGTGCACCAGACGTGTCTGACCGGACACATCCGGTCGCTACGTCCGGTCGTAGCCTGACCACCATGTGTCCCTTTCAAATTGTTTATCCATTCGCGCCCAATGGCTATCTTCGCGCACAGTAGTACTAGTGATCAAACGCACCATTAGAAAACTACCGGACACGGGAGGCGCAGCATTCGGTCAAGTTCAGAGAGCTCCCAGAGCCGCTCTGAGCTGACCGGACGTGTCTGGTCACACCGGACCAGATGCTCCCAGTGTCCGATCAATTATAGCGCTAAAAATCTGAGTCATGCTGGTTCACACCGGACGCGTCCAGTGTGGCGACTGGATGTGTCCGGTCGCTGCGTTTGGTCGAGTCCAAAGAGCTCCTAAAGCCGCTCAACTACGAACGGACGTGTCTGGTGTGGCCGACCGGACGCACCCCTACGTCCGGTCCTCTCTTGGACCAACACCCGCACCACACATCACATTGACCGGAAGCTAAATAGTGATTGCTCAGCATCCGGTCACTGCTACAACCTAGAGTCCAGTCAACTCTACCGCGCCTGGCCAGAATACCGAACGCGTCCGGTATGGATATCGGACGCGTTCGGTCACGTTCAGAAGATACCAGACATGTCCAGTCACCCCATGACTAGCACATTCAACTCCTTTCAACTCTATCTTCTTTACCCTTGCTCAAATGTGCCAACCACCAAGTGTATCACCTTGTGCACACGTGTTAGCATATTTTCACAAATGTTTTCAAGGGTGTCAACACTCCACTAGATCCTAAATGCATATGCAATGAGTTAGAGCATCTAGTGGCACTTTGATAACCGCATTTTGATATGAGTTTCATTCCTCTTAATAGTACGGCTATCAATCCTAAATGTGATCGCACTTGCTAAGTGTCTCGATCACTTAAACCAAAAAGCTCCTATCAATTTCACCTTTGCCTTGAGCTTTTTGTTTTTCTCATTCTTCTTTTCCAAGCCCAAGCACTTGATCATCACCATGGCATCACCATCATCAAGTCATGATCTTCATTTGCTTCACCACTTGGAATGTGTCACATATCTCATAATCACTTTGATAAACTAGGTTAGCACTTATGGTTTCATCAATTCACCAAAACCAAACTAGGGCTTTCAATCTCCCCCCTTTTTGGTAATTGATGACAATCCTTTCACAAAGATATGAATTGAAATTTATTTGAATACATAATGCTTGCCCAAGCATATTTACCATGTGTAAAAAGAAAATGGACAAGTTTCATGAATCCCAAATGGTAGCAATTGCTCCCCCTACATATGTGCTAAGAGTTTGGATTGTAGCTTGCACATATGCTTAGATAGGAAATATAGGAGACAATGTCTACCAAATGATGCTAAGGTATAAAAGATGGACCTTTGAAGCGTGATACCAATCGGAGTGCACCAATATACCATCCTTAGCACCATGAGTAACTAGACATCCACAAAAAAACTAGAATACCCCATGAGATCAACATTAGAAGTAAGGGTCTAGTTTTCATAATATGAGCATGAGTCTAGTTACTTAACCTATGCATGCTAGTTTTTCATTTCATCATTCAAACCTACAACTAGCATACACCACACAAGCATGGATATTGAAATTTAAAACTTGTGTCATGCAAGCAAATATATGAAATGCACATTCAAATGCATCCACCAAGTTTATGAGCTTGCTCCCCCTACTTGTGTGCTCAAAATTTTAATTGATCCCTTTCTTTGTCATATCTCTCCCCCTATGTCAAATTCTCCCCCTATCACTTATATCTTTGTTTCTCTCCCCCTTTATTGTCTTTTCACTATCTTTATACACTATTTCTCCCCCTTTGTCATCAATGACCACAAAGGTTTAATTATAAATAGGTTGAGATTATCAATGTCAATCAACGGGGTGAGGATCATTTTTTCAAATTTGGTCCAATCTAGATCACTTATCAAAGATATTTAACTCGGTTTGATCTAAGGACAAGCTTCTTCACACCTCCAAATAAGGGTTATCTTGTACCATATTGAGTTAAACACTTAGAGTTCATTTTCTAGATCAAACACTGGGTTTACAAGCCCACAAACATGTCATATGCTACCACTAGACCAAATTAAGCATAGAAGCAATAGTGGTACCATACAAACATCAAAATTATTTTATTTTCATGAATGAGCCTATTAAATGTGAAAGATGACTGGATGCACTAAACATGTCCTTAGCAAGGATGTATGCCATGCCAATCAACTTTTACCTTGGATTGCTCGAAGGAGAGGCATGTCATATAAGTGGGGGGGGTGCATCAACTCATATTTGAGAAATCCAATATGTTCAACTCATTCCTTAACTTGCAAAACCTTTGCTCATCGAATGGCTTGGTGAATATATCAACAAGTTGATCTTCGGTGCCCACACTCTCAATGCAAATGTCCCTTTTTTGTTAGTGATCTCTTATGAAATGATGGCGGACATCAATGCGCTTTGTTCTTGCATGTTGAACCGGGTTGTTGGTTAACTTGATTGCACTCTCATTGTCACATAGCAATAACACTTTCTTAAACTTGATTCCAAAGTCATTCAAGGTGGCCTTCATCCAAAATATTTGTGCACAACAACTACCGGCGGATATGTATTCGGCTTCAGCGGTTGATAATGCAACACTATTTTGCTTCTTTGATGACCATGAAACAAGTGATCTTCCCAACAACTGACATGTGCCTGAAGTGCTCTTCCTTTCAACCTTGCATCCTGCATAATCTGAGTTAGAGTAACCTACTAGCTCAAACTTTGCTCCTTTGAGATACCACAAACCAACATTTTGTGTATGTTTCAAATACCTCAATATTCTCTTTGTAGCCTTCAAATGACTTTCTCTTGGCGAGGCTTAAAATCTTGCACACATGCACACACTAAACATAACATCCGGCCTTGATACGGTCACATAGAGTAGGCTTCCAATCATAGACCGATATAATTTTTGATTCACCATATTGCCACTTGCATCACTATCCAAGTTGCTATTTGTCCCCATTGGTGTGCTAATGGTTTTGCTATCACTCATGCCAAACTTCTTGAGCATGTCTTTGATGTACTTGCCTTGACTCACAAATGTACCATTCTTTAATTGCTTGATTTGAAGACCAAGGAAGTAACTTAACTCTCCAATTATGGACATTTCAGACTCATTAGTCATCATCTTTCCAAACTCTTTACAAAAATCTTGATTGGTTGATCTAAATATGATATCATCAATATAGATTTGCAACACAAATAAGTCTTTGCCAATCTTCTTGGTGAAAAGAGTGGTGTCAACCTTGCCCATTATGAACCCTTTAGAGAGTAGAAAGTCCCTCAACCTCTCATACCATGCTCTAGGTGCTTGCTTCAAGCCATACAATGCCTTTTTCAATTTGTACACATGGTTAGGCTTTTTGTCATCTTCAAAACTAGGAGGTTGCTCAACATATACTTCTTCATTGATGTAACCATTGAGAAATACACTCTTAACATCTATTTGATAGAGCTTGATGTTGTGGGCACAAGCATAGGCTAGTAAGATTCTTATTGCTTCAAATCTAACAACCTTGGCATATGTTTCTCAAAAGTCAAGACCATCAACTTGTGTATATCCTTGTGCTACCAATCTTGCTTTGTTCCTTACTAGTATCCCATCTTGATCTTGCTTGTTTCTAAAGACTCATTTGGTTCCAATCACATTGTGTCCCTTTGGTCTCTCTACCAATTCTCATACTTGATTTCTTGTAAAGTTATTCAATTCTTCATGCATAGCATTCATCCAATCAATATCCATC
This sequence comes from Miscanthus floridulus, assembly GCF_019320115.1. Taxonomy (NCBI): domain Eukaryota; kingdom Viridiplantae; phylum Streptophyta; class Magnoliopsida; order Poales; family Poaceae; genus Miscanthus; species Miscanthus floridulus. Next base: position 67,535,197 of record NC_089586.1, on the reverse strand, counting down.
AATGCTTCATCTATCTTTTTTGGTTCAATGGATGACACAAATAAGAAATGCTCACAAAATGAAGCCAATCTTGATCTTGTTTGTACACCTCTAGAAATATCTCCAATTATAGTGTCCAATGGATGATCCCTTGCAATATTGGTTGGTTGGAGGATTGGAACTTGATTGCTTACACTTGCTTGATTATTAGGTTAAGATGATGCACTAGCCATTTGATCTTGTTTATTATCATGAGAGCCACTTGTACTAGCTTGATTTGTATCATCTTGCACATTTGAGTTAGAGAGCACTTGCACATGATCATCTTCATCATCATTCACTTGCCTAGGCCTCAATTCACCAACATCCATGTTCTTCATGGCATTTGAAAGTTGAATGCCTCTAACATCTTTCAAGTTCTCATTCTCTTCTTGTGAACCCTTGGTTTAATCAAATTCAACATCATGAACTTCCTCAAGAGTACCACTATCCAAATTCTAAACTCTATATGCTTTGCTAGTAGTTGAGTATCCAAGTAGGAATCCTTCATCACATTTCTTGTCAAATTTGCCCAATCTAGTGCCTTTCTTCAAGATATAGCATTTGCAACCAAAGACCCAAAAATATGCAATGTTTGGCTTTCTACCATTCAAGAGCTCATATGGTGTCTTCTCTTTCAGTGAGCCTATTTGCTGGTTGGTTTTTGGGTTGATAAGCCCGGCTGGTGCTGATTTGTTGTGAGAGGAAAACACTGTTGGCTGGCTGATAAGCCCTAGCTAAAACCAATAAGCAAACATGCTAAATGGGTGACAATAGAGGCGGTTGCTACAATAGCAAGCCGTGTTGAAAGCTTCCCACAAAAAGATCACATTGTACTCACTAAGCAAAGACCTTGCCATATCAATGAGTGTTCTATTCTTCCTCTCAACAAGGTCATTTGATTGTGGAGTGTACTTGACCGAGAATTAATGTCTAATTCCAAATTCATCACACAACTCATCAATTCTAGTGTTCTTGAACTCACTACCATTGTCAATTCTAACTCTCTTGATGGTTGTTTCAAACTCATTATGAATGCTTTTGATAAATGATTTGAATGTTGTAAATACATCACTCTTGTCCACTAGAAAGAATACCCAAGTGTATCTAGTATAATCATCTACTATCGCAAAGCCATATTTGTTTCTACAGATGCTAGTGTATTGTGTTGGCCTAAACAAATTCATGTGCAATAACTCAAATGCTTTACTAGTGCTCATCATGCTTTTCTTAGGATATGTATTTCCAACTTGTTTGCTGGCTTGACAAGAGCTACAAAGTTTATCCTTCTCAAACACAACATCTTTCAAGCCTCTAATCAAGTCATGCTTAACCAATCTATTCAATTGTTTCATTCCAACATGACTAAGCCTTCTATGCCATAACCAACCCATGCTAGACTTAGTGAACAAACATGTAGATAATTGAGATTCACTAGCATTGAAATCAACCAAGTATAGAATCTCATATCTAAAGCCTTTGAAGATCAAGTTAGAGCCATCTACACTTATGATCTCTACATCATCCACCCCAAAGATGCATTTAAATCCAAGATCACACAATTGAGCTACGGATAGCAAATTGAAGTTCAAGCTCTCTACTAGCAACACATTGGATATGTTCATGTGATTGGATATTGCAATCTTACCAAGCCCTTTGACCTTGCCTTTGCCATTGTCACCAAATGTGATACTATCATAACCATCATTGCCATTGGTATTGATTGAGTTGAACATTCTTGCATCATCGGTCATGTGTTGAGTGCACCCACTATCAAGAACCCAATGCCTTCCTTCGGCTTTGTAATTGACCTACAAAAGAAGATCAATTCTTTTAGGTACTCAAACTTGCTTGGGTCCTTGAAGGTTAGTGACCAAGCTCTTTGGCACCCAAATGGCTTTCTTCTTTGAGCCCATCCATGGTGTACCGATGAACTTAGCTTTCACACCATTTGTACCCTTAGTAAGCACATAGAAAGAATTAATCTTAATTGAGGATACATTAGCATTATTGCTCTTGTTCTTGCACTCATGCTCTTTATGACCAACTTGCTTGCAACTAGTGCAAAACCAACCATTGTTCTTCATAAAACTAGTCTTGTGAGGAGTAAAGACCACATTGCCTTTCTTGGAGATATAGCCCAATCCCTCTTTGTAGAGAGAGGCTCTTTGGCTACCCAAACACATAAGGAAGCGGTCCTCACCGCCATAGGCCTTAGCCAAGGTGTGAGTGAGCTCACTGACCTCCTTTTTGAGGGTCTCATTCTCAACCATTAGTGAGGCATCATATGTGAAACTATCACTACTAGATGAGGTGGAAGTGGAAGTGCTACAAGAAGGGCTAGTGGGAGCAACAATGATAGGCTTATAGAATGATTCATCAATTAAGTCACAAGTTAAGCCTACATTATATGTCTCAACATGTTTCTTCTTATTTTGCTCATCAAGCAAAGAGGAATGAGCTTTTTCAAGCTTCTTGTGAGCCTTGCTAAGCTTCTCATGGGCATCCTCTAGCCTCTCATGAGATGCATTGAGCTCATCAAAGGCTTACTTAAGGACTTTTAGTTCCTTACGCAAGCTTTTGCATTCCCTTCTCTTAATGTCAAAGTGTTCTTTAGCATCATCTAGCATGTCAAGTAGTTCATCCTTAGTTGGTTCACCATCATCATTATCACTTTCATTTTCATTTTCATTTTCATTTTCATTTTCATTTTCATTTTCATTTTCATTATCATGTTCCTCATCACTTCTATCATCACAAGTTTGTACCTTAGTGGCCTTAGCCATGAATCATGATGAAGTGTCAAAGAGAGAAGGCTTCTTATTGATAGCAATGCTTGCAAGTGCCTTCTTCTTGGTGGTTTTGTCATCATCACTATCATCATCATCACTTGAGGAAGCATCACTATCCCAAGCGACCACATATGAACCACCCTTCTTCTTCTTCTTGAAGATCATCTTGTCCTTCTTCTCTTTCTTTTTCTTCTTATCCTTCTTCTTGTTCTTCTTGTTGTTGTCATCATTGTCGCTATTGTATGGGCATTGGGCAATGAGATGATCCATGCTTCCACATTTGAAGCACCTTTTTGACTCTTTCTTGTTCTTAGATGAAGATTTCTTCCTTCTAGCGCGGTAGCCCTTCTTCACCATAAACTTGTCAAATCTCTTGGCAAAGAGAGCCATCTTCTCATCATCATCATCATCCCATGAATTATCATCTTCACTTGATGTATCTTGCTTTGCCTTGCTCTTGGATGATGTGGCCTTGAATGCCACACTCTTCTTCTCATCCTTCTTCTCATCTTTCTTCTCCTTCTTTTCTTCCTTCTCATCATCATCTCTATATGTATCATCAGTCATTATATCTGCCAACACTTGGTGTCATGGTGTCCAAACCACTCCTCACTAGAATAGTGACCAATGTGCCAAATCTTGAGGGTAAGCATCTCAAGAACTTATGGGAGAAGTCCTTGTCCTCCACCTTCTCACCAAGTGCTTTGAGATCATTGACAAGCACTTATAACCTATGGAACATCTCCGACACACTCTTATCCTCCTTCATCTTGAAACTAGCAAACTTCTCCTTGAGGATATATGCATTGGCACCCTTCATAGCTTGAATGCCCTCAAATGATTCCTCCAACTTCTTCCATGCTTCATGAGTCATCTCAATGTTCTTGATTTGCTCAAATGTTCTCTCATCAATAGCATCATGAATGGCACTAAGAGCAATGTCATTGTTTTGGAGAAGCACTTCTTCGGCAGCGGTAGGGTTCTCCAAATCCTCTATCTCAATCTTGGTCTCCACCACCTTCCAAACTTTCCTATTGATTGACTTGATATATATTGTCATCATAGCCTTCCAATAGGGATAGTTTAAGCCTTCAAATTGGGGTGGCTTCTTGATGTTGTTGATTTGAGCCATTTTTTACACCGAAGGTTGTTAAGCCTCAAATCACGGTGATCACGACTCCGATATCACTTGAAAGGTCCTAATAGCTAGAGGGGGGTGAATAGCCTATTAAAATTTCTACAACAACACGAAGACAAATGATTAGTCAATAAGATGGCGAAGCGAATTTTGCGCTAGCACTATACTTGGGGTTGCAAATCACCTACCTAATTCTATTTTCTATGATCTCTAGTATATCACAACAAAGCTATGTCACTAATATACACCTAGGTGATCAACCTAGTGAGAGTAATACAATTAAATGATACACTATCTAGTCTTAACTACCACTAGCTCTATCCAAGTGAATGTATAATGAAATACAAGAGAGTGGTAGAGAGGTATACCACCGTGGCAAGTGACCAATGAGTGAATACCAATGAATACCAAGGAGACAATCAAGACACAATGATTTTTCCTCCGAGGTTCACTTGCTTGCCGGCAAGCTAGTCCCTGTTGTGGCGATTCACTCACTTGGAGGTTCACGCGCTAATTGGCATCATATGCCAAACCCTCAATAGGGTGCCGCACAACCAACACAAGATGAGGATCATACAAGCCACGAGTAATCCACTAGAATACTTTTTGGCTCTCCACCAGGGAATGGTCAAGAACCCCTCACAATCACCACGATCGAAGCCGGAGACAATCACCAACCTCCGCTCGACAATCCTCGCTGCTCCAAGCCATCTAGGTGGCGGCAACCACCAAGAGTAATAAGCCAAACCCACAGCGAAACACGAATACCAGGTGCCTCTAGATGCAAACACTCAAGCAATGCACTTGGATTCTCTTCCAATCTCACAAAGATAATGAATCAATGATGGAGATGAGTGGGAGGGCTTTGGCTAAGCTCATAAGGTTGCTATGTCAATGCAAATGGCCAAGAGAGTGAGCTAGAGCCAGCCAAACGCCTTATATAAGTGCCCCCTCGAAATAGAGCGTTAGGCTCTTACTGCAGCCCAACTTGGGGTGACCAAGCGCGCCGGTCAGATCGACCGGATGCACTAGCCCCAGTGTCCGGTCACTGATCGTCGTCCATGTGTCCCCCACGTTCAACGACATCAGCATGATCTCAATGGTCAAGTGACTCAGGGCAACCCCTAAGTCACGACCAGACGCGCAGGCAAGCTGACCGGACGCACCACAACCGTGTCAGGTCCTCACGCGCCTGCGCACCAACACCCAGTGACTAGACGCGAATGATTGGACTCTCCAATAACATGGAGTCCGGTCACTTCCAGAGAGCATCCAGAGCCACATTTTCTCGATCGAAGGCGTCCGGTGTACCTCGATCGGACCCAACTCAGCGTCCGGTGCAATGCCCTAGGTTACGCTGCCTCGACTTCTTCTGACCGGACTCACCACTGTCGCATCCGGTCACATTTTGACCTAGCGTCCGGTCACTTCAACAACAGAGCCCGAGCATGCCAACTTCATCTAAAATTGATCGGACGCTGCTCCTCCGATTCCGGTCACTATGTGACCTGCGTCTGGTCACTATTTTACAGTGACAATCACCTCCTTTACTTCACTAACTTCTCCACTCTTGCTCAAATATGACAAACACCAAGTGTATTACCTTGTGCACGTGTGTTAGCATATTTTCACAAATATTTTCAAGGGTGTTGGCTCTCCACTAGATCCTAAATGTATATGCAATAAGTTAGAGTATCTAGTGGCACTTTGATAACTGCATTTCGATACGAGTTTTATCCCTCTTAATATTACAGCTATCGATCCTAAATGTGATCACAGTCACTAAGTGTCTCGATCACCAAAACGAAAAAGCTCCTATCAAGTTTCACCTTTGCTTTGAGCTTTTTATTTTTCTCTTTCTTCTTCTCCAAGTCCAAGCATTTGATCATCACCATCATCATGATCTTCACTGTTGCTTCACCACTTGGAATAATGCTACCTATCTCATAATCACTTAGATAAACTAAGTTAACACTTAGGGTTTCATCGATTCATCAAAACCAAACTAGAGCTTTCAACTATAATTGCCCGGATACGTGCGGAGGAGCTGATAAAAAACAAAGTCGTGACCATCTATGGAAAAAACCGACAACGGCCCTGTTTGCTTGTCTTATGAGCCATACTATTTTAGCAAACGGACAATGTTTCTCTCACAACAAATCAGTGAACACTACTTTCAGTCATGATTTTTCAGCAAAGCGAACAGGTCGCGTACCGAAACAAACTAGGGAAAAAAACTAAGAAAACAAAATGTGCAGTTCACGCATTCACAAATCAGTTAGGGAGATGACAGTCAAAAAGATAGGAAAGAATTTTGCTCTTTGATACTAAATAGGAGTATAGATATGTATATGATGTATTCATGATATTTCTTCATTCTAGAAGATGTTAAGCACAACAAAGGCTAGCGTCAATGATCTCAGCACCGGACTATATAAAAGTCTCCACGAGAGCATAATTAGCTTGGAGGATAAAAAAAGAAGAAGCAAAATACAGGTTCTAAGGTTGCTTTGCTGCGGCAATCAAACACTAAACTGAAGACCGAAGAGAAAGCGTATAGGTCGAGTCAAATAAACCCCTTCTCCTCCTCTATATTTCTATCTATAAACTCTCCTTGTTACTTTATGTAGTACGCTCAAATCACCTCAATTATAGGCGTATGGCAAAGCGGGCATTCGCCAACCCCGTGGAGCAACTCGCTTGCGCACACTTTGAGCAAATGCACGTACGCCGACATTTGACAGTAAATAGCAGACAAAATTATGTTACGCATTGTTCATTTGTTGTTGTGGAATTAGTATTGCGAACTACAGGTAAGTGAGCAATAGCTGACTGGCCTATAAAGAAGCGGACGTCCGAATAGGATGTCACGTCCGGACGCAGCTCCCTCCGCCTACAACCCGTCCCATGCCCTGCGTCCGCATCCTTTCTCACGCCCCACGTCCGCATCCCTCCCAGCACCGGCGCTGTCGCGCAGCACCCCCATGCCCCCACATGAGAAAACCCATGTGGGTTGACCCACGGCTGCGCCCCCAATAGCAGGCTACGGCAGACCGCTTTATGCTAGCCACCGGTGTTGTGCAACACCCTGATCTATTTTTGAAATATCCAGATGAAACATTTGTAACGTACGTCTGAAACAGATGAAACACTTGAAACATGCGCTTGAAGCATGCATGTATAGGTATAGCAACATATGCAACATCTAGATGTACTTTTGCAACATCCAGATAAAATACTTACAGTATAAGTATGAAACACTTGAAACATACGCTTGAAACATGCGGGTAGAACCATAGCAATATATGCAACATCCAAAGTGGAACACTTGAAACATATGTCTGAAAACACCTGAAACATAGGCTTGCAACATGCGTATATTATCATTGCAACATCCCATATCTACTTTTGCAACATCCAGATGAAACACTAGAAACATAAATCTAAAACAGCTGAAACACTTAGAAACACAACGTCGCCAGCGACCACTACCTACCTGTTGGGGAACTGCGATAGCCAGCAAGCTCGGATCAGGGGGACATCGAGAGCTGCCCAGCGTACACCTAGACATAAGCCTCCCCTTCCTGCCGCGGTGTCTTCAGCCGGCCACAGTGCACACCATGGCCGCGACGACGCAAGGTAGATGGGGGCTTGGAGGAGCATGGGATGGGGGCCGGGTGTGGCGCACCCACGCTGGAGAAAAGGCCGTGGCGGGCAGAAAAGGTGAGCGATGTGGTGGATGTGCCAACGGCGGTCGCATGCGTGCTGCAGTGGCAAAAGAAAATGTCGTTGTCTTTTCGAAAAACCATGAAACATTTAAGGTGGAGTGGAGCAGCGGAGCATGCCTGTTGGACCCGATTTCCGATAAAGAAGAGAGTCGATGTGATGGTTCACGGGTGTTTTGAGTATGTGAAGCTACAATTTCCACTGATTGATGGGTCTGAATTTTGTAATAACGGCTTGCAGTCTCTATATGGTTTGTTATTTGTTATCAACTTATCGTTACTCTAGGACCTAAGGTGGTACACTTTGGTGCCACTTGTGATACTTTCTACTCAAAGGCGAACTTCTTCCCTAGCCGAGAATAATATAGTATATCGTTAGCAATCAAATGTCAATAATATCTAATGCTTGTCAATGATACTGTAAAAGAAAATTTGAACATTAGACTAAGCAAAATTTTTGTTCATTCTGCAACTTGCTCAAGTTTTTTTTCTTCTCATTTTCTATTGGATGAAGAAAGATCCAGCATGCAAAAGCCAAGATCAGCAACAGTAACGACCATACGAGGTAAAGGAAGGCATATCTCAGTCCAAGAGATAGGACGCCTCTGTCTAAGCTGTCATAGAAATTGGCCTCTCATGGTTCACAGGCCTCCCACTACAAAAGAAATGTACCTCGGAGAAAAGATTGGACAACATTAACGATCAATTCCATGAAATGCTCTAGTGAAATAATTGGGCGCACATGATGCAACACAAAAAGAGGACAGGCTGTGCTTTCTCAACACAGGAACAAGGCACAAGCTACTGTGACATACGTGCTATTTGTAGCAGAGTGTTTAACCTATTCACCAGATGTGTCGCTCATGTTTCCAAAATGAGAATTCTAGGCATGAACCAAGCGCAAGCGAGGATTTGGCCAAAAAGTCTTCTAGGCGAACTGAGCCACGATCATTTTGGAACAAGCTTCTTCTACAGTATTTATAGAGTTAATGCAGTTCAAAAGTTGCAGCTTCTTCTCCAGTATTTATACGGGCTTGTAGCGGCGGCGAACACTCCCGAACATATTCTAGAGCAATTTTCAATTGAATTGATGGACACCCATTTATTAAGAGCCATGATCATAACAAATTATTCTATGGGAGCAGTGCCTATGCATGAGGTAGGTGCGCATATTTGTTGCGTATGAGATCTAGCCTGAACGACTGCAATACATATAGAATTACCTAAGTAAAGCCAATATCTTATTTTTTTTAGAACATGCTCCGTTCGTTAAGAAAGTGGAGTTTACCACAAGCAACCAAGCGAGTGAATAAAGGTTAAAATGTGCAGACAGAACACCGGCTTCAAGAGAAACAAAACACCTTGCTAACAAAGAAACAGAGAAGAAGAAACAAATTGGCTACAAAAGATTCAGATTTTTTTTTTTTTAAATGTTGCCGCCCAAACCATCCAGCGATGCATAACCAAAGCATTGATAAGAAACTGTGCGATTAATTCTTTAAATTCTGACAGGAAAAGAAAGATCATAACTAAAGCAGAGATAAGACTTACAATTGAGGCCCTGTTCGCTTCGCTGAAATGAAAAGACTAAGCTGAAAAGTACCGTTCGCTGATTTGTTGTGAAAGAAAAACACGGTTTCTTCGCTGAAAAAGTACGGCTGATAAGACAAGTTCAAATTCACACAAAAAATCATGAGGTGCGCAGATTAGTACTAGTAGCCTTGTTAAAAAGGTGGAATAACCAAGCAGGGAGAGAAAGTGGCACTACATAATGGCATAACACAACTGGTAATAATATATATACTTCTAAAGTAGCGTTACAAGATGGTACCCAGTGAACATTGGAGGCCATAAACGAAACAAAAGGCAGATTAAACTTACTGTACACAACGTGAGTCAATTCTTACGGTTAAACATAATCAATATGCTGCCGCTTGATTGGCAAAACCCGAAAACCCTATAACCGCCCAGGACACTCCTTACTCCAGTGTCCTGGCTGATTGCATTTGAAGCACGGACCCTGCCTAGCATTGCCAGCAGCAACATATCCATTAGTTGCCACCTGTAAAGCCTCTAAATGCAGCACCATTGTCATGTGCCTGGTGCTGGGGGGCAGTAACATGCCTCGGGCAGTCTCTGAAATAGTGCCCAGGCTGATTACACTTGAAACACACATCTGATCTGGCATTGCCAGCAGCAGAGCCATAGTTGTTGCCTGTGAAGCCTCCACCCGCTGGTGTAGTAGACACCCTCCCATCTATGCTTCCTTGCTGCCCAAACTGATTTGCGCCACACATATTGATGGCACTGCGACCACCTGGTGAATTGCTGAAACCAGCTTTAGAGGCAATGTTGCCCTGATCTCCTGGGCTTGGGCCTGATCTGCTCTGCATAAGGCTGTCAATGGTTTCAAAAAGGATCCTACTCTCTTTGGATGGATCCAACTTTTCAGCACTAACTATGGTACATCCAATAAGCTGTTCATCGTTGTAGCTTTCCTCCCTAACTTTCAACTTGAATAGATTTAGATGCCAACGGGCTCCTTCTATGATCTCTGTGAATAGTGCTTCGTCATGGTCAACATTTCTTATTGTGCGAAGTTCTTGTGCAGTGCGGCCAAATATCTTCTCACCAGCCTCCTGGAATGCGGTAGCGTTGATAGTGCTGGTGTGATCTTGGATTTGAAATTTAACCATGTACCTGTACTCACAGCTTCCAGAGCTCTTATCACATCTTTCACAAAACCACATCCCATCACGACTCTCTATGACCTTTTTGTTGCATGGCTTCTCATTAAAAACAAAGGGGCATGCTGGATAACAAAAATTTTCAGTCTGCACATGTGAGATCGCAGCCTTAACAGTGATCCAGTCTGTCTTACCACGTCCCAAGGTTTCATCCTTGATTTGTGCAATTGTTTTGCGGACATCAGCCTGGACTGAATTAAACTGTTGCCGAGACAGAGAGAGACAAGCAGTGGCCATTCCTTCAGTTACATACCACTGTCTCAGCCTTTCAGCATCAGGAAAGTCTGGGTTTATTTTCAACTGTGTTGACCCTATTGTACTCACCGATCTACAGCTGAAATCACTGATACGGGCACCTATCAAAGCAAGTATAGGATTGAAACTAGAATCACACTGCAGCTGTAACTGCTGCCCTTCAACATCACAGAAGTTTCCCCAAAAGGTCACTCCCACACTCCGACCAGACATGTCCCTCAATTGAAGGGTTCTTTTCTGGGTTTGGGTGCCACCCTTCCTTGTCATCATAACAGAAGGACCAACTGATGTAACAACACCAAGTAAATCTACCACAGTATGATTATCCATGTTCTCTATTTCACTGATCTGCCGAAAACTGTACTGCACCTTAGGAATATTGAAATCATCACTAGAACAAATCTCTACAGATGACAGTAAGGCGTCCAGAGTTATTTCAAGATCATTATTCAAAGGATTAAACCGCTTCTGTGAAGGTTTCACTGCTCCTCTAGATATCAAGTACACCTTATCAACCTCAATTAGATCATAAAACCGATCAACCGCTTCTTTGAAGCATACTGCACGAATTTGTCCACCTTCTCCATCAAGGAGATCAAATGAGAAAAGTTTCCCTGTACCTTTGGCATTGTTCCAATGCTTGACAACAGTCTTAGCAGTCACCCTGGCCTTGATTGTCCATCTAGTCTGGTAAACTTTCAATGAAGAAATGGGGACAACATGGGATGTCGGTTCACTAGCAACTGAAGCTCTATTGATATACCCTGAAGGTAGCTGCTGATATGAATGCTCATGGCGCCGGTGAGCATTGCCTGGAGGGGTCAAGGCCTCACCTGTGCCAGTAACTGCAAACCCTTGGTTTTGATGAGAGATCAGAGAAGGCTGCTGAAATCTTGGCTCCACCATATTTGCATTTACTGTGTTTTGTGCTGACAATGTACCATAAGAGCCTCCAGTAAACACATTGCTATGATCAGGTTCTACTGTCCGGCCAATGGAAAAACCTACCATGCCTTGAACATCATTATAGGGTCCACCATATGACAGATTATTAGAAGCTTGATCTGCTCTTAGAGCAACAGAAGACTCCAGCATGCCTGGAGCACCAGAATTTTGAGCAGCAATGGCCGATAAGTTGGGATCTTGTACCTTCTCTAGACTTTGTGCCATGTAGTTTTTGGGGTTCCCGATTAGGGCACATGCAGTTTGCAGAATTTCAATTTTCACAATAATTATGATCCTGATTACGGAAGGGAAGAGTTGTCAGCTGAAGTGATATGTAGTAATCCATTTAAAATAACAATCAACACTCCATAGTTAGGACATTCTTTCTTCTAAGAGTATTGATCAGTTCTAAATAACATCAGCTAAACAGACTTGCAGGAGAAATGAAATCAAGTTGATGAAAGGCAAGGAAATATAAACTTTCTTAGAACATACAGAGAAGATGAGGTTGCATGATTTATATATTTTACAAAGCATCCACAATAAATGCTGGAAAGATTGATTATAACATATAAATGAATCTACATCGAACTCCATTTTAACGAGGCCTTAGAAATATGCTCTGCATTCTGCAAATGCTAGAGGAGTACGGCGTCTTATCGCCAGGCAAATTCCCACACACGCTCATCAACTATATAACTCGGCAATTTCTGCACTAACCTGTCTGTACAGGTTCCAAATAATGCGTTCCCCCCCAAAAAATGGTTCCAAATAATGCAAACCAAAGAACAGTAACCTTAAATCCCCACCTAGACAAGATCCAATCTCTACAGTAGAACCGTGCAATCCAACTACTAAGTTGTAAGCAGCGCAGACGGGCGGTGGCAAGGACATACTCACTCACCTTTTATCTTGGATGGTGTCGCATATGAACTCGTTGAGGTGGACGATTGTGCCCGCGCGTAGGGTGCCGTCCCTGACGAATGGGTTGAAGGCGGTGGCGAGGATGGCCTGGTGCGCGTTGATGCCGTCGGAGAGTATCAAGCGGTAGCGCTCCCGCTCCGAGGGGATGGGGTTGGGGTTGGCGCTGGAGTTACCGCTCTTGGTGGTGGCGATACGGCACACCTCCAGCACCTGGAGAACCGGCTGGAGCGCTGCGGGCACCGCCCCGTTCGCGATCGCCTGGACAGCGCCCGGCGTCAGCTGCGCCGCGGCCTCCATCGAACCAGGGGGCCGGCTGCCGAGGCGATTTGGATTCGAAATAGGGAGCGGTGTTCTTTTCCGCTCGAAATGGTGGGCATAAACCCCAGAGCGGAGAAGTTTATGGCTTATAGAAGACGAGGAGAGGGGAGGACGGAGGAGACCGCGCTTTCGTGGGATGTGAAGGGGAGATTTACATTTTTATCGTTACATAAAAGTGCTCGTGCGTTGCAACGAGAACAAAATAATATCATAGTAATTTTAAGCTTAATCATATATATTAGTCTGTGAGTGTTATTTTTTTATGTGATTGTAGTATTTTATCAGATTTCTCAGCTTTTCTGCGACAGTCTCCATAAGGGTACCATCAATCACATTAAGAAAACATCTTAAACCATTGAAATATATACTCATCTCTTCTGTACCATAACCAATAAAAAAAATCTATAAAGCCAATATCCAATAAAAGGGCAGCACTCTCAATGCAGCTTTCCTATATTATATTTCAGTAAAGTTAGAGAAGATGGTATTACAAGAAATTCATCTCATACAAAGGATAATATTGATCTATCCTTCACATTATTTTATTCATCTTCCACTTCGTGTTGGTACGGCGATGCCCTACCAATATGTAATGGCAGGAGTGGTAACATCCAGTGACTGTGGTAAGTGGTAACATCCTAAAAACTCTTCCTGATCTAATTGACAAACATATTTTACTTCTATTTTATGACCTCAGCTGCAAAATTGTAGCCACAGCTGGCAAGAAAGCCACCACTGACAAGGAATATGTTGCAGAAGTACCGTACAAAAAGCTACTCAACCCATCAAAGTAATCTACAACGGCCAACGAACAAAGTTAGGATCTCGTAGTCAAATCTCATGAAAATGACTTGAATGCATGTTAACAAAACCACGGCAAAGAACGAAATAGTTAGGCCTTGCAACATGACAAAGTGCCAAAGAAGTCGTGCAACAAAAAATGCATAGAAATTCCCTACATCCATAATTTTTTATCGACCCGTAATATAGTTAAAATGATTTAGTCGCATTAAGTAGGTATTCTAGTTTCATAAATATCCTCAGAAAATTGACGACGTGGGGTGATCACGAAATTGATCACGACTGTTACGAGAATTGATTTTTGCCTTCCTGATTTACTGGAAATTGATCACAATTATTATGGGAATTGATTTTTGCCTTCCTAATTTGCTGTGGCTGTTATGGGGATTGAGCTGATTGTATGGAGCGAGTATGCGTTGCCTTCCTGATCTGATTGCATGGAGCGGCTTTGATGTCGCACCTTTGGACGGAATAGTTATAAATGTTTTAGTTGTAGAGATTAACATCGCCACTCATCCGAATATCGCTCTTAGAATTGTCCTTACATATTTACTATTGGAGAGAAGAAATCTTACAGGTTTACCAAAACGGGCATTTTTGCATACATGGCGTGCCAGGTCAAGGTGCCAATGTGGAGGGGCATTGTGAAAATACGAAGCTGTCCCTGCCCTGCTCCTCTCTCTCCCTCTCCGATAGCCAGGTCCCGCAGCTTCTGTCACTACTAGTTGGGACCCACTCGTTAGATTCGTCTTCCACCTCTAGTCGGATGGGAGACAGTCTGGCCACGCCCACATCCGTCTGTTGCGTGTAGGAGCACTGTCGGCCGCGCCCGACATCGCGTGCTCCTGGCTGCCCCGCCGCCAGCCGCTGCCACCACCGGTCGTGCCCAGCCTCATCCGCACCTGGCCCCCATCATGCCAGGTCGCGCCCGGCTAGGCTACGCATGGCGCCACCAGCCCCGACCTTTCTAGCTGTCTCCCATCTAGGTGCTGGAGGTGGACAAATCTGACGAGTGGGTCCCATCTGGCAATGATAGGAGCTGCAGGACCCAGATGTCGGAGAGGGAGAGAGAGGAGTAGGATAGGGGCAGCTTCATATTTTTGCAATGCCTCTCCACGCTAGCACCATGGCCAGCCACGCCACGTACACAAAAACACCCATTTTTGGTAAACTTGTAAGATTTCTTCTCTCTCCAATGATAAATATGTAAGGTTCATTATAAGAGTGATATTCGGATGAGTGACGTTCTTAATAATGGTAAAAATATAAATCTCCCGACGTGAAGCAGTTTTGAGGGTGGAGACGAGGTCTCGGTGCATAGACCAAGTGTACACTAGGATGGGGTGGTGTTTCAGCATTGGGTTGCACGCCTTACAGGTGGTAGTCATTGAGAGAAGGTGGATTACGACAATGCTTTTGTCTCTGTTCCATCCTAACGAGACTGTAGGAGTGGCCGTTTAGGTCTCGTTTGGTGAGGCTCCACTGGCTCTGGTGCCGAAGTCCGTGGAGGAGATGGCGCTTCTAGCGTCGGATGGAGGAGTGTCAGCACAAAAACGTGTCGATGCACCGAGAACACAGCAAGCCAGAAGGATCTGCTTAGGATGAGCCCGGAGATCCACTTGGCTTCAATCGCAGGACCCATCGACCCTACGAATTCCTCTTGAGGCGTGCTAGTCAATTTGACCTGCAATTGACAAGGAGAGAAAGTTTATCAGTAATTTAAGGTGAAACATGCCGGTCTTACCCAGACAGTTCCAAGTGTGCCGCTTCGGGAGCAGTCAGACGGGAAAATAGACTAAATAGCTGATACGCGAAGAAATCAACTATTACGGACTATAAAGCTTGTGGGTCATGATTGATTTTATGTTGATAAGTACAATGCCCACAGATGTAAGTAAAGTTATCAGCTAGGTGGATATTACCAGTGTGAATCATTGAGCCGATAAATCTAATGAGAAAGGATATAACATGCGAACAAATCAACTATCTAGTATGAATGGATCTACAAACGCTCTGAATCTAATATGTTACCATCAACAGTGAGGTTCGACCGGATCGGTGACAGCTATGATGAAAATAACAAACTAAAACTGAAGAATCCGTAAAACCATCTATACATTGATAGACTTTTCAAAAGACATGCTATATATGTGAAAGCTCAAAGCGGATCGACTAAAATAGCCAATTCAGGTGAAAAGGGACTATAGCATGTGAACAATCAACTATTTAACATGGACAAATCTATGAAGTCATCAGACCTAACCTATTATCTCTAACAGTGGGGTTCGATCGGATCGATAGCAGCCATGATAAAAGACAACAAATCAAACCATTAATGTACATAGATCTATTCACATTTAATAGAATCATAGAAACACACTATAGGCGTTAAAGCATAGGCGATCGACTATTTAGCCGATACAGGCATAGCAAACAGTTAAGGTCACACCTGATCGAGAACAAATCTACCAACTAGCATCCTCCGATCTAAAGTGCCGTCAGTGGGGATCGACCAGATCGTTGCAGCCATAACAACAAACTATAGACCAAATTTAACCAGCCAGCAAACCTCCTCAAGGTCGGACACGCCTTAACCGCGTACTATGTACGATCAAGATCGAAGTAGAATAGCCAATAAAACATAACCCATCGCTCAAAGTGAGAAACATCGTATTGTAACAAAGCAAACGACAGACTAAAAGGATATGAGGCCGATCTAGATCGATCTCGATCGGGCAGGTTGATGTTGCTGAAAACTAATGACGATAAGAACATCAGCAAGATCGGTAACTTAATGAATCTATATAGAGGACGCCACCCTTAGGTAGAGCCGATAACTTGACCTTAATCTAATTCGAGCAGTGGAGGTCAAACTTAATCGATGCAGCCATACTTGAACTAGATAAGAGTCGATAACTAGCTTATACTAGAGTTCATAGTGGAGGTCAAACTTAACCGATGCAGCCGTACAAATAGAAGTATAAGCCATGATGGTACTTACAGATAAGCCGGAGGTTGGCCGGACCGATGCAGCCCTGCTTGTTGAAGAACTCATCGAGATCTACACTACTCCTACTCCTAAGGGTTGGCGTAAAGTCAAAAAAAGTAATTTGTATTGATTGATTGGATGTCCTTTTTACAATAGCCGGGGTCTAATATTTATCCCCGGAGGCTAAGCATGAATCCTACTCAAATACGACTCGTTACAATCTTTGGTATAAAAGAAAACATTTCTAACTTAAGATAACTTGGACCCTAATCTTTCCCTTTTTATAGAGTCCAACATATATTTCCCAATGCCAACCGTAGCTCATTGCCATTATCTGCTGATGTCATTCGAAGAGATCCAATTCCAGTGCCGCATCTAAATCAGCTGATATCGATCCTTATGCAATTGATTCCTTGATTGACACAATCTTGGAAGCTTCGAGTTCTTCCCAAATTTTGGTGTAAACACATGAGGATCTTGAGTGGTTAGAAGAATTCTTATGTATATGGTGATTGTGTCGCTCATTTCAGGAGGATCAGCTACCATGGTTAGAAGAATTCTTGTGACATCACCTGAGTTTTCTCACCATGATAGCAGAGCTGTTCTAGTGTTTGCAAGGGCTAAAATATGTGGACACCTTTCCCTTGTTTGCCTTATCAAATGCTCATCGGGAAAACCACATACTTCTTTCCCACGGTTTCCCAGCCACCGAGAAATGGGCATATTTCAGCAGGCGGCTTTCTTTCCCATTGTTTCCTAGCCACCAAGGAATTGGTTGGATATATGGGTATCTTTAAAGCAGTCGGCCTTTTCTCTTCCCTGATGCACTTTTATCAGTGGGCCGATATGGCTCAATCCATGATGACCTTCGGCCTTGTGGGGATCCGGACTCCCTTCAATCCAAATAAGTCTTAGTAGGTTGATCGTTAGTTAATGTAAACCTTTTGTATCAATCCCATGATATTTTGTAATTATGGGAAGCAATAAGTCTGAATCTGTTGTCTCTTCATGATCCATCCCCTAAACTTCCAGAGCATTGATCCCTTTCCATAACTAACTTTAATTCCATAACCTCGACGAAACCTATCTTCTCACCTCCCAGGCTATATATACGGGCCATGGCTGTGGATCGAAAAACAACCTGCTTCGTCCCAAACCTTCCGTGTCTTTGGTGTGATTTTGCTTCCCCATAGGTTCAAAGGCATGGAGAACGACAAGAGGTCTGCTGAGGAGGCCTTTGATGGGTTTGTGTCACCACGCCAGCGTCTTCGTCATCAGGAGGGTGTAACTCGAGATGCTCCCATCATCTCGAAACATAGGGCCGACTCCACTCAATGTCTGAGGTCGTCTTCATCAATGATTCGCTGCCCACTCCCCTACTACCTGAGGAAGCAAATCGACAATTATGATCTAATCGCATCCATCGATCGGGCTGGCCAGAAGCTCATCGACTGCCTCTCCATCGTGGAATCGGCTCTAACCACTTTGGTTCAGCACCGATCACCCTCCGAGGCCAATCAGGAAGCTCCAGGGGTTGCAGCCACCATCCATCAAGATGCCGAAAGGGGCATATCTGCTGACCAGGTGGAGGAAAGGTTGGCCAAGGCTGAGGCCAGAATCATGGGTAAGATGCCTACCACAATTTTCTGTCTCTTCTTAGTTTTGTCTTCAAGATCTTGATTATCCCTTCTTCAAATCTTTTTAGATCTATCAGCCATGTTGGAAAGCCTTCGATCAGCTATGGAGTACGCGACAGGATTTGTCAATGCCAGGGGTGCCATGCTGGTGGTTCGCTTGTACAATGTCCCAAACCACGTCAGAGAGGTTGCTCTCCACGGTGTTCGTCATGGTGCTGCCATGGCATTGGCTGCTGCGTGAGCTTGCTCTGGCCATGAGCTTCGACTTCTTCCCCATGGTTTGCCAGCCACTGAACACCCTAAGGATCATGAGTGCCTGGTCAAGGATTTCTTCAACGCCACCAACTCCATAGCCCTTGCTTCCCAGGGCAAAGACATAGTGAACAAAGTGTTTTCTGGCCTTTAGCTTGTAGTAGGAGAAGCTAGTAAACAATCCCTTTGTTTTAAGTGGTTTCTCTTTTGCCCTGTACTTCATGTTCCATATACCAATTTGTCTGTGTTTGTTTTTTGCTCTATAGGCGATACATATCGTATCGGCTTTTACCCTTTCGGGTTTATTTTTGAACTAGAGGCGATTTCCTTCTGGTATCGGCTATTAGAGCCGATGTCTGAACAAATCAGCTATCAAGCATTAATCCAAATGCTAGGATAATATTTCTTTAAATATTTTCCATTGATTGCTCTATCAAACTCTTCTTCTCCTCCTAATGTTTCCAAAATGTAAGCATTGCCAGGCGCACAAGGTTTAATCTGATAAGGTCCCAATTAGATGACCATTTGTCGAACCTGCTGTCTTTTGACCCGATCGACAATTTCACTTTCCAGACTAAGTCTCCTTCAGAAAATTGTTTGCTCTTAACCTTTTTATTGTAATACTTCACAATCCTCAGTTTATTGGCTTCGATATTCTCAAGAGCACGTAGCCGATGGCAACTCAAGTCCTCTAAGTCGTCTATCATAAGATTCTTGTAGACTTCGGCTGATAGATCATTTTGCAATGTGACATGCCTCGATCTAGTTTGAATCTCCCAAGGAAGTACTCTATTATGACCATACACAAGTTCATAAGGTGATGTTTCAATCGATCCATGATAGACCATCCTATATGCCCATAGTACCTCATTAAGCGTTGAATACCACTTTCTTGGCTGCTCTTCAATCTTTTTCTTGATCAGCTTAATCATAATCTGATTGGACGCCTCTGCCTGGCCATTAGCCTGAGCATAGTATGGAGAAGAATTTAACAACTTGATTCCCATACTGGCAGCTGTTTACACCAAAATTTGAAAGAAGAGTCATAGGGACTCAAAAACTCCCAAGATCATGTCACCAAGGAATCAATTGCGTGCAGATCGGAACCAGCTAATTTGAATGCAAAACTGGAATCAACTTTCTTCAGATAGCGCCAACAGAGAACGACAAAAGTTATGATCGGCGCTAGGATGAGACATGTTGGACTCTACAAAAGGGAAAGATTAGAGTCTAAGTTATCTTAAATTAGGAATGTTTTCTCTAGGTTCAAAAATTATGATGAATCATGCTTAGATAGGAGTCATGCGCATGTCCCGGGTATAAATATCAAACCCTAGCTATTGTAAAAGAGACACAATCAATCAAATACCAGTTATTTACTTTTTTTGGCTCTGGCCACCCCTTAGGAGTAGGAGTAGAGTAGATCTCAGTGAGTTCTTCAGCAAGTACGGCTGCATCAATCCGGTCGACCTCCACTGCTTGTCTGTAAGTACCGTCATGGCTTATACCTCTATTCGTATGGCTACATCGATCCGGTCAACCTCTACTACGACTCTGGTATGAGTTAGTTATCCACTCTTGTCTAGTTCAAGTACGGCTGTATCGATCCGGTCGACCTCCACTGCTCGAACTAGATTAAGGTCAAGTTATCAGCTCTATCTAAGGGTGGCATTCCTTCGGATAGATTCATTAAGTTACTGATATTGCTTATTGCTTCTATTATTTATTTAATTACAACAATATCACTTTGCCCAATTGGGATTGATCTAGATCGGCCTTATATCTTTTTAACCCATCATTTGTTAATCTAAACTGATCTAATCTGTACTTTAAATGATGAGTTACATTTTATTGGCTGTTTTACATCAATCTTGATCGTGCATAGCGTGTGGTTAAGGTGTGTTTGATCTTGAGTAGATCTATTGGCTAGCGAAAACTGTTCCATGGCCCGTTATCACGGTCTGTGTGATTCTGCCTCACACCCCACTATTAGCACCATAGAGTGGGGATCGTTATTTGGTAGATCTGTTCCTGAAAGGACATGACCTTAATCGTGCGCTATGCCTGAATCGGCTATTTTAGCCGATATCGAGCGCTTTCATGAATAGTTCGCATCACGAGATCGTTGAAGTAGCGATAGGTTGAAAGATGTGTTAGCCCCATGATCTTATTATTGTATTATGGCCTGCATAATTCTGCCTTATGCCCCACTGATATTAGTAATAAGTTAGGGTCGTTGAGTCTATTATTGTTTCTATAGCCTGCATGATTCTGCCTCATGCCCCACTGGTCATAGCGATATATGAGATCTAATATGTTCATTAGATTTACCTCTATTAAATGGTTGAATGATGATGAACTGTTTTTTACATAAAAAGTGGTTCGATTACTCATAGTCATTTGCTTAGCACGAACTAATTACTGTTGATATCCTTTTGCCAGTGACCAATATTTGTTTAAAGAATGATATTCATCCTGAATGATAACCGATTCTTCTTACACAACCCCATGAACTTTAACCGATTTATTCTTATGAATATGCTAGAATCAACTATTTAGTCGATCTCCTTTTGTATCGGCTCTCAGATCCACATATTCGGGACTGTCTGGCAACACTGGCATATTTCGCCCTTAATTACTGATAAGCTTTCTCTCCTTATCAATTGCAGGGTCAAATTGACTGGCACATCTCAGGAGGAGTGCACAGGATCGACCATCCCTGCGCCGAAGCTAGGTGGATCTCTAGCTCCATCGAGCGGACCCTTCTGGCTTGCTCGTGTGCCCTCAGCACATGACAAAATTCCATGTCAACACACATTTCTGGCATGCCCGGTGGGACCCCACAATCGTCATGGTGGTTCACAACAACAATGACATCCTTATGATACATTATGAAGATCTACCTGATGGAGATAAAGGTGTCATCAGCAAAGCTACAGAAGAGTTTCAGAACAAGTATTTGTTGTCCTACATGAAAACACGTAACAACACAATTATTCAGAAATTTCCACTACTAAGAGTTCTATTACACGGGCAGACAGATACAACTGAAGCTGAAGACTGGCGTTTCTTTATGGAGGTTGTAGACAAATCTATTTGTGATGCCATATCAAGCCAAAATGAAGCTTTCTTGGACACATTCCACAACGCCATGAAAGAAGCAATTCATGGGTGTCCAGTTGGTCAAGTTGGGCCGGCTTATTACAACATTCCAAATCTGTCGACCCAAGGGACTAATCAAGTCGGTACAGCCATCAAGAAGCAGCACCAGCTAGTAATGGTGATGTCCAGGCAGTTCAGGGTTCATCTGAACAAACTCAAGGTACTACTACGAATAAGATACAATATAACCTTGGACCGTCAGTACAGCATGTGCAACAGCCGGCGGGGCAAGGTCAGAACTAGGTGATCAATTTTGGCACATCAGGCCACATACCGTTGTCAGCTCAAAAAATAGCACCATCAATTCAAAGGATCCGTAGAGATATAGACCCTTATGTCTATAATCAGAGACTTCAAGCAGCAAGCCAGCAAAGAACCCAATAGATTGAGATTCCACAAGGGTATCACTGTGGCACAGATTATAACACCCTTCACACGATGCCAAATCTAGAATATCAAGGCACACGGGATTTCAATCCACAGATGGGTTAGTAGGTGCAGAGGAATCCAAATCCGCAAGCTGATGAGTTATTGCTGAGGGTGACCGAGATGATGAAGAATCAGTTCGGTCTGAAGCCAAAAAGGCTGTCCTTTTTGTACAAACATCCATATCCAGAATGGTATGATTTGGTTACTCTTCCCACAAATTATAGGCTCCTAGAGTTTACTAAGTTCACTGGCTAAGATAGTACAAGCATGATAGAACATGTCAGTCGGTATCTTACACAATTGGGCGAAGCATCAATTGAAGATGCCCATCGAGTTTGTTTATTCTCCTTGTCCCTATCAGGGCCCACCTTCACTTGGTTCTCATCACTACCAGTCAATTCCATTACCAATTGGGCTGACCTAGAGAAGAAGTTTCATACATATTTTTACACTGGGACCGGGGAAAATAAGATAACTGATCTAACAACTATAAGGCAGAAGACTAATGAATCGGGCACCGAGTTTCTTCAGAGGTTCCGAGAGACAAGGAATTTATGCTTCTCCTTAAACTTGGCTAATGATCAACTAGCTGCTTTAGCTGTTCAAGGAATGCTGCCAATATGAAAAGAAAAGTTGCTGGGACAAGAATTTGACAACTTAGGTCAATTGGCTCAACGAGTGGCAGCGCTCAATAGCCAATTCTAGAGTATGCGCAGAGATATCCAATTTTAGAAGAGTACCACAGTAGCTGAAGCTTATGATCCATACTCAGTTGATGACGGCTATGAAGATGAAGAAGAGGAGGTTGCTGCAGCTGAATGGAATTGGGGCAAGAAGACAGTAATGGTGTCAAATCCTTGGGGAAGAGGAGTCAAGGAGAGCTATGACTTTGATGTCCCCAAATCAGACAAGCTCTTCAACTTCTTACTTGAGAAGGGGCAAATTAAGTTGCCCGATGGTCATGTTATGTTGCCCCTGATCAATTAAAGAATAAGAAGTTCTACAAGTTCTATAACGCTGCCTCTCATTCCATTAATGAATATAGAATCTTCCGGCAGCATATACAGAGGGCTATTCAGCAAGGGAGGCTCAAATTTGACACACCTCGGAAAATGAAAGTTGATGATAATCCTTTTCCAGGAGATCAAAATATGGTTGATGCTAGACTGATCAAAGGAAAAGCTAAGGTCCTAACATTGACCAAATCAAGAGAAGCTAGAACAGCCGATCCCAAGATGCAAATATCGGCTGACGAGTACTGAGAGATTAGAAGACGTCGCGCTGAGCAAAAGAGCTGATACGAGCAGGGGGAGACATCAAAAGATGGGGCGACAAAGCCGCGAGTTACATCTTGGATCCTGTTGAATAAGTGGCAGCGACAGAAGAAAAAGGATTATCAGCGTTGGTTAAAGGATCAAGAATACCAGCGTCAACTAGGAAGAGAGAGGTTTGAAAGGAAGCAAGCCGAATCACATTGGAATTGTCCTTTCTTCAGACATTGCTGGAATGAAGGTTTGAAGTTGCCTACCAGACATGACTATCTAGAATGCAGCAATCGATATTGGGAGTTTAGGTAATCTCAAACCAACCGCCGGTCTATCCAAACTCAAGATGCATATCATCATAATAACATGGATCGGCACTTAAAAAATGGAAGTATTCATAATCGGCTGGGAAAAAGAGTTGTTGACCAGGACTAGGCTGATTATGAAGAAAAAGGCAACGAAAGAAAATATGTTTGGCAAGAAGGCCAATGGTGTCCAGGAGGTTTAACTAGAAGCCAGAAAGAGAAGGGTGCAATGCTTAAGGAATAAAGAGTTGTAATAGGCTTAGGCATCCTGTAAACCTCAAGTATGGCGTACTAAGTAGACAGCCGATAGAAAGCAACCATTGGCTAATATCCAAATGACTTTTCTGCTGCCATCAGAATTCAGAGTCAATGGTGAAAGCCAACAGCCAATCCAAGCAGTCGGCTTTGAAATTTTGTATTAATGGATAATCCAATAGATGGTACAGATGGCAAACTAGTTCATGGCTTCACTTTGGCCAATGAATTGGAAGAAGTAGATATTGGTCCTAGGAATAGACCTAGGCCAACGTACGTAAGTGCTAAGTTGGATTCGAAGTATAAGCGGGAATTAATTGATTTATTAAAAGAATTTAAAGACTGCTTTTCTTGGGAATACTATGAGATGCCTTGTTTAGACCGGTCAATTGTTGAAGATCAGTTGCCAATCAAACCTGGATATCGGCCGTTTAAACAAGCTCCAAGGAGATTCAACCTGAACGTGCTCGATGATATCAAAAAGGAGACTGAAAGGTTACTAGAAGCAAAATTTATCCGACCATGTCGATATGCAGAGTGGATATCGAATGTTGTCCCTATATATAAAAAGAATGGAAAATTGAGAGTTTACATCGATGTTAGAGATCTGAACAAAGCCACACCCATGGATGGTTATCCGATGCCGATAGCTGATATGTTAGTGGATGCAGCAGTTGGGCACAAGGTTATTAGCTTCATGGATGGTAATGCAGGATACAACCAAATTTTCATGGCTGAGGAAGACGTAGCAAAGACCGCTTTTAGGTGTCCTGGTACAATCGGTCTGTTCGAGTGAGTTGTGATGACCTTTGGTCTAAAGAATGCCAGTGCAACTTATCAAAGGGTGATGAATTACATTTTCCATAAGTTGATCGGCATGATTGTTGAAATCTACATCGATGATGTGATAATAAAATCCAAAGGGTACAAAGAGCACCTGGCTGACTTGCGAGAGACACTAGAATGCACAAGAAAATGTGGTTTAAAGATGAATCCTAATAAATGTGCTTTTGGAGTATCAGCTAGACAATTCTTGGGATTCATGGTCCATGAGAGAGGAATCGAAGTTGGTCAGAAAATCGTAAAAGCAATTGATGAGGTAGTTCCCCTGGCTATAAAAATAGAGTTGCAATCTTTGCTTGGTAAGATCAATTTTATTAAAAGATTCATTTCAAATTTGTCGGAAAGGATCCTGCCATTTTCTCCCTTGTTGAAGTTGAAGAATGATCAAGAATTCAAGTGGGGTGACATACAACAAAAGGCGTTTGAAGAGATAAAAGAATACATGAAGCGTCCACCTGTGCTGGTCCCTCCTCAGTAAGGTAAGCCTTTTAAGTTGTACATATCAGCTGATGACAAGACAATTGGATTGGCCTTGATGTAAGAATTTGAAGGAAAAGAGAGAGTCGTTTTCTATCTGAGTAGAAGACTACTAGATCCAGAGACAAGATATTCTCCCACCGAGAAGTTATGCTTGTGCTTATATTTCTCTTGCACTAAGTTGCGACACTACTTATTATCGATCGAATGTACAGTTGTTTCCAAGGCCGATGTGGTTAAGCACATGTTATCAATGCCAATACTGAATGGAAGAGTGGGAAAGTGGATTCTTGCGTTATTAGAATTTGACTTGAAGTATGAATCAGCTAAAGTAGTCAAGGGACAAATAATGGCCAATTTTGTCACCCAGCATCATAAGCCAAGCATTGGTTATGTAGAGTCGATGGCTTGGATGTTATTCTTTGATGGATCATCATGCAAGCAAGGTGGTGGCATTGGTATTGTTATTATTTCGCCTGGGGGGGGCAAGTTTTGAGTTTGCTCTTCCAACTGAACCAATGATTACTAACAATCAAGCGGAGTATGAAGCTATTCTTAAGGGACTTCAACTTCTTCATGAAGTAAAGGCTAAAGCAATTGAAGTATTTGGAGATTCATAGTTAATTATTAATTAGTTGATCGGCCTATATGATTGCAAAGAAGAGACTTTGAAAGGATACTATGATAAGTGCCAAAAGTTGCTCAAGGAGTTTCTTCATATCTCTTTCCAATATATTCCAAGAGCACAAAACCAAGAGGCTAATCGTCTAGCTCAAAGTGCATCAGGATATTGAGTATTTGAAGAAGTCTTGAGTAGTGAAGCCTCAAGTGATGATTAGAGAGTCGAAATAGCCGATTACCTTAGAGATCCGTCTTAGAAAGTTACCAGAAAGCTAAGGTATAAATCGGCTAAGTATGTTTTGTTAGATGATCAATTATATTATAAAACGGTCGATGGGGTGTTGCTCAAATGCTTAAACCATGAAGAAGCTAATGTGTTGATGGGTGAGGTGCATGAAGGGATATGTGGAGCTCATCAATCGGCTTATAAGATGAAATGGATTATTCACAGAACTAGATATTTCTAGCCAACGATATTGGAAGATTGTTTTGAATATTACAAGGGGTGCCAGGACTGTCAATGTTTTGGTAATGTCCAGAGATCACCTGCATCAGCCATGAATCCAATAATCAAGCCATGGCCATTTCGAGGTTGGGGAATTGATTTAATTGGCCAGATTTTTACGCCTTCAAGCAAAGGACATAAGTTCATATTGGTAGCAACAAATTACTTCACTAAATGGGTTGAGGCAATTCCTTTGAAGACGGTAACCTCAAAGAACATGATTGATTTTGTTAGGGAGCATATTGTGTATCGTTTTGGGATTCCTCAAACTATAACTACCGATCAAGGGACAATGTTCATATTAGAAGAGTTTGAGGATTTTGCTGCTAGTATGGGAATCAAGCTACTAAATTTCTCTCCTTACTATGCTTAGGCTAATGGCTAGGTAGAGGCGTCCAACCAGATTATGATTAGACTGATCAAGAAAAAGATCGAGGAACAACCAAGGAAGTGGCATTCGACGCTAAATGAGGCACTGTGGGCATATAGGATGGCCTATCATGGATCAATTAAAACGTCGCCTTACGAACTTGTGTATGGCCATAATGCAGTTCTTCCTTGGGAAGTTCAGACTAGATCAAGACGTGTTACACTGCAGAATGATTTGTTAGCCAAATTATATAAGAATCTTATGATAAACAATTTGGAGGACTTGAGTTGCCTTCGGCTATGTGCTCTTGAAAATATCAAAGCCAACAAACTGAGGGTTGCAAAATATTACAATAAAAAGGTCAAGATTAAGCAATTCTCTAAAGGAGATTTGGTCTAGAAAGTGAAATTACCAATCGGGTCAAAGGACAGTAAATTCGGCAAATGGTCACCTAACTAGGAAGGACCTTATTCGTTTGGAAAGTGAAACGTTGTGCGCTTGGTAATGCTTATATTTTGGAAATACTAAGAGGAGAGGAAGAATTTGGCCGAGCAATGAATGGGAAATATCTAAAGAAATATTACCCTAGCATTTGGATTAATACTTAATAACCCGCTTGTTTAGTCATCAGCTCTGATAGCCGATATCAGAAAGGTATTGCCTCTAGTGCAAAAATAAGCCCAAAGGGGTAAAAGCCGTGTTGGTGTTTCGGACCGGGGGGTCCTCAACCAACCAGTGAATTTGAACTGCGTACCCCTAATCCCGGATGGTGATGCAAAGAGACACAAGGTTTATACTGGTTCAGGCAATCGTTGCCCTACGTCCAATTTGAGAGATCGATCTTGTATTCCTTGCATCGAAGTGCTTGTAGTAGGGGGTTACAAGCTAGGGGAGAGAGGGAGCTAGTCCCAGGTCTCGGCAAGGTGTTGTGTGGGCTGCTTGAGACGTTGCTCTCAGGCGGCTGGGATGTGTGCGTGTGTGTGTGTGTGTGTTACAGGGTGTTCTTCTCTTCCCGTCCCCTCTAAGTGGCCCAAGTCCCCTCCTTTTATAGTTGAAGGGAGGACAAGGACAGTACATGTGTTAACTATATGGCACCGTGACAATAGGGGCGGTGTGTCCAAGCCCTATGGCCTGTTCCTGTGGCGGCGTGGTCGTCGGAGTGGTTCGTCCTTGGAGCACTGGGGCGACGTGCTGGTCACGTCTGACCCTATGCGTCATGGGAGCCCCTAGGGTGCCTCGGAGTGGGTGCGGCGGTGAACGTGCAAGCCGCTGTGGACGGACTGTGCGTGAGGCCGAGGCTTTGTTGGTGCCGAGGCTGCACCGTAGTGGGGGGTCTCGGTGGGCACAAACCCCGAGATAGCCGAGACCTTGGTGCACAGTGCCGAGGCCCCGAGTGGGCGGCTGATCTGGTGTGCCGGCTTGGAGGCGGTGATGACCCGGGCCAAGTTGTCCGTGCGATGTTGTTTTCAAGGCAGGGATCGCGGGACATAGTGCAGTGTGGGCGCTGATCGTGGGCACAACGTCAGAACACAGTGGCCGATAATCCCCGCCGTGCCCTGTCCTAGCCGGTATGGTGCTGATGCGACCTCGGGTCCCATCGGCCATTCTGTGGCATCGAGCCATCGTCCGGCTGAGATTGCGGGAGTGGTTGAAGTATTAATGAGACATGACGCGCTATCGGGAGGGTCAGTCGAGGCGGGGGGCGACGGGCTATGGACGAACCGGCCTCGAGCGACATGGAGAATGAGGCCTCGCGTGAGACGGAGATCAGACTCCTTGCTGAGGCCTTCTGCGAGAGGCCTCGCGCGATACGGAGAATGCACCCCCTACCGAGGCCTTCCGTGGAGAGCCTCGCGCGAGGCGGAGATCGTGTTCCCCACCGAGGCCTCCCGTGGGGAGCCTCGCGCGAGGCGGAGATTGCGTTAGGACGCCAAGACCTCCTGCGTGAGGCTTGAGGCGAGGCGGAGGGCCTGGTGGGCTCGGACGTGGCGGGTGAGGGGCCCACGGCTTACCTTCTAGCTTTGTTTTTTGATGGGACTTTAGCGACCCCTTTGATGTCCACTTAGGGTACCCCATTCTAAGGTACCCGACAGTAGCCCCCGAGCCTCCAGGGGAGTGCGTGCACTCTCCCTGAGGGTTTGCCGAGGCTTGGTTTATACCCACTCCATAGGAATTGGGTTTTGTTTTTTGAGGTTCCGGTGGGTGCGCATGAGCGCACCTGCCGGGTGTAGCCCCTGAGGCCCTGGAGGAGTGGAGTTACTCCTCCAGGGGCTTTTTTCATTTTCGCGTTTGAGCGAGTAGTTTTTATCGCATTTGCCGAGCCCATAATCGCAAGTTCGGGTTGCGGGGGTCTCGGCGAGGCTACAGGAAGAGCCCTCTAGCCTCCGCACGGAGCGAGAGGTTTGTCAGGGGTCCCCCTGACTTTGGGTACGACCCTCACGCTTCCTTTTCGCTCAGAAGGAGGGGTGGAATGTGCCAGGCTACCCTCGATGGGCACGAGCGTGGACACTTCCGGTGAGCTGTTCTCGGGTGAGTCCGAGTGGAGGCCCATACCCCGTTCGCTAGGGGATGGCTAGTGGTCCAGAGACGCACTCCAAGAGTACCAGAGGGTTTCTCTAGTGGGTGCCAAGGCCATTCGCTGGGCCTCGGTGGCTTGGTGCCTCCCTACGGTGGGATCCCATTCGGAGACTTCCCTGCCGGTCTCAGACATGACTTAGGACACCCCGAGCGACTGTTCGCTCGGGCCTCAGCCATTCGTAGACTCGCCCCGAAGTCGTCCTGACTCTGTTGCCCTAGGGTGGCTATCGAAACCTCTTGGAGGCTCAGCCTTCGAACCCTTGGACCATAACGGGCTTGGTGCCCTTTATCGTGTTTGTAACGAAACCTCTAGCACGGACTTAGACCGTTTGTCTTTGTCTTGGGTGCAGGAGCCCCCGAGCCTCCGCCAGGAGCAGGAGGGCGGTCAGGGGTCCCTTGGCTTTTTCATCCGACCCTCACATATCCGTTTCGTTCAGACAGAGGGTTCGTTTGCCGAGCCCATTCTGGTCTTAGCAAGGTTGCAGGAAGAGCCCCTAGCCTCTATGTGAGAGGGCCGTCGGGAGTTCCCCTGGCTTTTTATACGCCCCTCGCGCGTGAGGGTTTGTTTGCCAAGGCCCCTTTGGGCGCGAGCCCGGGTCGTGGGGTCTCGGCATATTTGCTGGAAGAGCCTCCTAGCCTCTGCATAGGGTGAGAGGGCCATCAGGAGCTCCCCTATCTTTTTGTATGACCCTCATGCTTCCTTTTTGCTCAGAAGGAGGGTTTGTTTTGCCGAGCCCCTTCGAGTGTGAGCCAGGGTCACTAGGTCTCGGCAAGGTTGCAGGAAGAGCCCCCTAGCCTCTGCATAGAGCGAGAAGGCCATCGGGGGTTCCCCTGACTTTTGTGCGACCCTCACGCTTCCTTTTCGCTCAGAAGGAGGGGTGGAATGTGCCTTGCTACCCTCGATGGGCACGAGCGGTGGCACTTCCGGTGAGCTATTATCGGGTAGTCCAAGTGGAGGCCCAAACCCTGTTCGCTAGGGGATGGCTAGCGGTCCAGAGACACACTCCAAGAGTACTAGAGGATTTCTCTAGTGGGTGCCGAGGCCGTTCGCTGGGCCTCGGTGGCTCGGTGCCTCCCTACGGTGGGATCCCATTCGGAGACCTTCCTACCGGTCTCGGACACGACTTTGGGCATCCCAAGCATTTCGCTTGCTTGGGTCTCGGCCCCATATAGGCTCGCCCACGGTCATCCCTGACTCTATTATCCTAGGGCGGCTGTCGAAACCTTTTGGGGTCTAGCCTTCAAACCCCTGGATCATAATAGGCTCAGAGCCTGGTTCCTTCATATGAAAGGAATAGGCCGGGGGGAATATCTCCCCTATTGGCTCGGCAACGGGTGGCGTGCCTTTTGAGGCGGTTTCCTAGAGAGGCAAAACGACGCCTGCTGTCGTAGTGGCCGAGCATGACGTGGTGGATGGGACGTAACTGCTCCCGCATTTAATGAGGGAGACGTGGGCGCGTGGGCCGGCGAAATCGGCTCGTGGTTAACTATGCCGGATCGGGGGGGGGGGGGGAACTTCCCTGATTTCATCGCCCGTTCGTTTCGCCTCCCTCCCTGCATAAATACCCAAAGAGTCTCGCCCCTCCTCATCTTACCTTGCCTGCATTTGCACTGCCTCCGTCGCGCCGTCGCTAGAGCAACGGGTGCCGGGAAGAAGAGGAGAGAAGAGCAAGCCTAGGGAGAAAGCAAGAAAAAAGCAAGATCGTGGGAGAGAGAGAAAAACTCACCGCTGCACCCGATTCCTCTGTCGCACCCATGGCCGGTGACATCGTCGTTGTCGAGGCGGACCCCTGGGATCCATGGGACGTCACCAAGGAGATGCTTCAGTCGCTTGTCGACGGTGGACTCCTTCGCCCGGTGACAGACCCCACCAGGCCAGAGTGGATTGCTCCGTACGGCGAGCCAAAGCCGAGACCTCGCGACGGCTATGTTGTGAGCTTCGTCTCCTTTCACAAGCGTGGCCTTGGCATCCTGGCGGATCGGTTCATGCGGGCGCTCCCGCACTACTATGGCGTGGAGCTCCACAACTTCAATCTCAACTCCATCGCCTAGGCGGCTATCTTTGTTGCCGTCTGCGAGGGGTATTTGGGGATTGCTCCTCATTGGGAGTTGTGGCTCCACCTATTCTGGGTGGGGCACACTACCAAGCCGACGGGCACGTCGGGTAAGAGGAAGGCGACGAGGGCCGGCGGCTACACTCTCTAGGTGCGCTAGGACCGCCTACACCTCTACATCCTGGCCCAACTCGCGTCCTCCAATCGTCGGTGGTACACGAGTTGGTTCTACCTCCGCAATGACGACGGAGGACTTCCCCCCTACATTGGGTGGATTGTGGGGAGTTGCCCAGAGAGATGGAAGTACGACGTCCCAAAGGATGACCAGCCCAAGCTACAGCCGCTTCTAGAGGGGCTGGCGAGGCTGCGGGGCCACGGTCTCACCGTGGCTGTGGTCGTGGCCGCCTTCCACCACCGGAGGGTGCTGCCACTGATGGCTTGGCGGCGGCGGCTATTTGAGATGAAGCTGGGTGAGCCCATTGAGGGTACCCGGATGTCCTCCTCCGCCCTTTTCGATGAGGAAATTCTTCTTCGGGTGGGGGAGACGGTAGAGGCGAAGCTGAGGGGCAGCAACTTGACCCCTATCGCGATGCGGCCGTCGCGGGGGTTCCTCTCGCTGGTAAGTCGTGTGCCGCTGTAGCCTCCAAGCCTCCTCAATCTCCCCTTACCCCTTGTTTCCTTATGCGCGTCCGTCGTTCTAGCAGGGGATGAGGGACGTGCGTTCCTCTCCGCCGCTCGTTCCCGAGGACGCGAGGCGGTGGGCGATCAACTGCACGCACGCCGACGCATAGAAAAAGCGGAAAGACGCCAAGGCGGCGAAGCGCATGAAGCAAATCCTCACGCGCGAGGAGTTGGATAGGCGCCGCCATCAACAAAGGAAGGATGGTCTCCTGCTGGAGGAATCCCTATCGACATCGCTATCGACAGAGGCCTCGGACGGGGATGACGGGGGCGAGGTGGGGCGAGGTCCCCTGGACCACCTTCCCGACGTAGTGGAGGTGGTGCCTGGGGCGTTGGCAAGCAGCCCGGCACTCCCAGGAGGAGGAGGAGAAGCGGACCCAGGGTCGGCGGTTGCCCGCTCCGGGGCCGAGGCCGACACGCCCTGAGGCGTGGGTGTTGGGCAAACGTGCCGTCAGCCCGGTGGGCTCAGCGGCTGTGGTGGAACAAGCGCGGTGGAGGCGACGCCACCGCCCCTTGCAGAGGACCTGAAGGGGCGCCGGGGTCCATCGAGGACCGACCGGCGCCGATGGATACGGAGGCGACGCCTCTACCGCCGCCTCCACTGTTGCGGACGAGGTTTGCCATGGCGAAGCGGTTGCCGCCCCGTTCAAGGTAAGTGTATTTTTGGCAGGGTCATAGTGCCTTCCGTTCGCTTTTTTGGTCTCACGCTGACCCTGTAGGTTATTTTTCCTTAGTCGGAAGCGGCCTGCGGACGAGCTCCCCTTGGCGCCCCTTAAGGCGCTCAAGGCAAGCCCTGGCTCCTCCGCCCACTGGGTGGCAGAGGCACAAGCCGCTATCCAACGCGGCGCGGCTGTCGGCGAGGGTCGACCCGAAGGAGCCAGCCACCCAAGGAGGGGCTGCCGAGGCCACCCCTACACAGACAAGGGAGGGAGTGCTTCCGCCCCACGGGGGCGAGGCTCACGAGTCAGATGGGGCCGATGTGCCCTTGGTTGCCGAGGCCCTCGAGGTCTCCGAGGCTAAGGCGACGGAGGACAGGGCGCTTAAGACCGCTGAGACCGCAGTGGCCGCGGTCGGTGTTTCTACGTCCTCCGAGGCCACGATGGCGGAGGCTAGAGCCCCCGAGGCCACCAAGGCCGTCGTAATGGCGGCGAGGCCGTCTGTCCAGGAGGCAGAGATGAAGGCGGTGGAGGCCTCGGTGGCGCCCTTGGTTCAGGGGTCGCCGCTGTTGCGAGAGAGCGCCCGGGAGGCGGAGGTCTATCCGATCTCCTCCGATGATACTTCCTGGGCGCGGGAGGTGGTCGACACCGAGGATGCCAGTGCCGTGGAGCAGCCGGTGCCGGTCTTGGACGAGGGAAGCTCGGCCCTTGTGCGGGCGCGACCCGAGCCTCATGGGTGGGATCACCCGCGAGTACTGTGGCGAAGCCAGGATGACCCTAAGGGGGAGCCTCTATTTGCCCTTGAGGACGCAGCCGAGGGCAGGCACTGGGGCACCTTCGAGCAATACCGCCAGCTGGCGGAGCAGTCGCTATGGATGGCCCTATCCGTGGTGGCCGATGAACTGCCCGGAGTCGCCCAGGTTCGTGTTTTCCTTTCTCGCATGACGTTGTCCTTTTCTAGTTTTGTTGCAATCAATGACCCCTGTTCTGCTTCCCCAGGAGCTCGAGACCCGGTCCCTTGGGAAGTCGGTCTTTCTCCGGTAGGAGAGGGGCGTCTGGGACCAGCTTCAGCGGCAGAAGGGCCTTCTTGCCGGTGCCAACGAGCTCCTGTCAGCGCAGAGCGCGGAGGTAGAGGACCTCCACCTTCGTTGCGCCGACACGAAGGTCGAGGCGGCCACGGCCCAGACGCAGCTCGCCCCTCTGGCGGCGTGGGTGAAAGAGTTGGAGGAGGAGCTCACCCGCACAGTCAGCGATCGGGATGCCTTCAGGGGCTAAGCCGTTGAAGCTACTGGCCTCGGCCGCGGCTCTTGCGGGGCAGCTGGGGGCGGAACAGGGGTCGCACCTAGCTGACGAAAGGTGCCTTGGATGAGGCCCTTGCTGCGGCTGAGGCCTCGCGAACCGAGGCTATGGTTTGGAGGGGGACGGTTGAGGGTGAGTTTTAGTCCCCTCATTTTGTATTCTTTTCCTTATGTTCGCTCCCTAACTCCCTTGTGTGACGCAGAGCTAGGGAGTGAAGCTTCCAGGGCAGGCCGAGGCTTCTCGGGTCGAGGCCCAGCGCTTGAAGGAGGAGGCCGAGGCTTCCCGAGCCGAGGCCCTGCGCTGGAAGGAGAAAGCCGAGGCCTGTCAGGTCGAGACCCGACGCTGGGAGCAGAAGGCCAAGGGTGAGTTCCGTGGGCTTCCACCCCTAACTTAGGTTGTTTTTTCCCTCGCTCGACCTCATTCCATTTTCCACGGTGCAGAGTCAGAGGCGGAGGTTACTCGGGCCGCCGAGGCTTCCAGGGCGGTGCAGACGGTGCTCGAGACCGAGATCAGGGAGCACGAGGCACTGAAGCGTGCTGCCCTTTCCACCTACGAGGCCCTGGAGGTTGAAGGGTTCAGTCAGGCAGCTCCCTGGGGAGCCGTTTGATCGCGCTGAGCAACCAGATGCGCGAGCGGCTCTGAGGAGCGCTGCACATGGGTGTCAAGCGCGCGCTGGCCATCATCTCTTCTCACTACAGTCGGCGTCGATCTCCCGGCCATCAGTGATGGGTATGTCCTGCCTGATGATGACTAGGAGGCTGACGCAGCGGTCACGAAGCTGATGGAGGCAGCGGAAGGCCCTGGCACTGGCTGCTGGCGACACTCTTTGAAGAGGAGGTGGTTCCTCCCCTACCATCTGCCGGTGCAGAAGGCCCTGAGCCTTGATCTGGGCCCCTGGGGCTATGTAAAAATAGAGTAGGAGTTATTTTTGTATCAGTAACGCTTGTGGCCGTCGAGGCTTTTATTTCTGAAGTATTTGTGTTTCTTAGTTGTTTTTCTTATGTTTCTGAGCCTCTGCCCTCTGTTGCTCCTGATCAGATTTCGTTTGCAAAACACCTCCTTGGGGCCTAAGCCGTCCCTTGGGCGAGAGGTAGTGAGGGAGTGCCGTAGCCCGGGGGCGTAGGCCTGTCTCGTGACTCTACCGGCCTCTTGCTTAGGAAACAGACCTTGGTCCGAGGGGTTTTTACAACTGATTCGTCAGAGCCTGCTAGAGTCTTGGCGTAGGAATTTTTGCGAAAAAACAACTAAAGAATGGTGCGTGGGACCTAGGGGGGAGTCCCCCATCTAGCCCTCGAGGGAGGCTTGGTTCTGCCGAGGCAGGGCCGAGTCTCCCTTGTCGTGTTACTGTATTGCCGAGCCCTACGATGGGCTTGGGGGGTTTCTCGAAAAATTAGACCAACTAAAGAACGCTTTTTAATTGTATTTCGAGAAACGACATATACAATGCTTGGAAATTTAGGGATAAAAGCGACGTAGCTGTTCTATGTTCCAAGCGTTGGTGAAGACTTCACCCTTCTCGTTGGCCAGCTTGTAGGTCCCAGGGCTTCAGTACTTGGGCGATGATGTATGGTCCTTCCCATGGTGGGGTCAGCTTGTGGCGGCCCTTGTTGCTCTGTGCTAGCCTCAACACCAGGTCGCCTACCTTCAAGTCTCGGCCTCGGACACGTCGGGCCTAATAGCGCCGTAGGCTCTGCTGGTATTTGGCCGAAGTGTAGTAGCGCGACTGTCTCGGGCTTCCTCCAGTTGATCAAGGGCGTCCTCTTGGGTGGTGCAGTTACTTTGTTCGTTATAGGCTTGTAGCCTCGTGGAACCATATTCCAAGTCAGTGGGGAGGATGGCCTCAGGCCCCATAGACCAAGAAGAAAGGCGTGAACCCCATGGCTCGGCTTGGAGTGTTCCTCAGGCTCCAGATGACCTGACGGGAGTTCGGCTAGCCATTTCTTGCCAAACTTTTTCAACCGGTTGTGAATCCTTGGCTTGAGGCCTTGTAGGATCATGTCGTTGGCACGCTCTACTTGGCTGTTGGTCCTTGGGTGTCCTATGGCCGACCAGGCCACAAGGATGTGGTGGTCTTCGCAAAACGTCAGGAACTTTTTGTCGATGAACTGTGTCCCGTTGTCGGTGATGATGGTGTTGGGGACCCCAAATCTGTGGATAATGTCAGTGAAGAACAGCACCGCCTGCTCGGATTTGATTCGATTGATCGGACGAGCCTCGATCCATTTGGAGAACTTGTCGATTGATACCAGTAGATGGGTGTAGCCCCCGGGGGCCTTCTGTAGAGGCCCAACCATGTCGAGCCCCCATACGGCGAACAGGCCATGTGATGGGGATGGTTTGTAGGGCCAGGGCTAGGAGATGTGTCTGCCAAGCATAGTACTAGCATCCTTCGCAGGAGCGTACTAGCTTGGTAGCAGTCGGCGACCGCCGTCAGCCAGTAGAACCCTTGGCAGGAAAGCGTTCCCCATGAGCAGTCCGAGGCGCCGCATGGTGCCCTCAGGCGCCTGCAGTGCAAGTCCCAAAGCAGGGCTCGGCCCGCCTCGGCAGTGATGCATCATTGGAGGACACCTGAGGGACTTCGCATGTACAATTCGTCATTGTAGAGGGCGTAGGTCTTGGCTCGGTGCGCAAGCCGTCGTGCTTCGATTCTGTCGCCAGGAAGCTCCCCCCGATCAAGCCAATCGAGGAATGGGATTCGCCAATCCATGTTCTGATCAGTCTGCGGAGGCTCGGTGTTGACTTCCATGACCTCAGGCTCGGTCAAGGGGGTCTCGACAGTGGAGGGGGCGTCGAGTTTTGCCATGGTTTCCATTGGTGGGCCCTCCTCTATTACCAAGGTGTAGTTAATGGAAGGCCTGTGGAGGTCTCTGGCAAAGACATTCGGGGGGGCCGGTGCCCGTGCCGAGGCCATTTTTGCCAGCTCGTTGGCGGCCTCATTGTACTTCCGCGTGACGTGATTTAGTTCGAGACTGTCGAACTTGTCTTCCAGGCGTCGTACCAACTTGCAGTAAGCCTCCATTTTGGGGTCGAGGCAATTTGACTCCATCACTTGATCTATGACGAGCCTTGAGTCACCTCGGACGTCGAGGCACCGTGCCCCAAGTTCAATGGAGACTTGCAAGCAGTTGATGAGGGCCTCGTACTCGGCCACGTTGTTGGAGGCGGCAAAGTGGAGCCACACCATGTAGCGCATGTGTACTCTAAGGGGTGAAATGAAGAGCAGACCCACGTCTGCCCCGGTCTTCATCAGGGATCCATCGAAGTACAGGGTCTAGCACTCCATCTGAATTTGAGCTGGTGGCAGTTGGGTGTCTGTCCACTCAGCCACGAAATCGGCCAAGACCTGAGACTTGATTGCTTTTTGAGGCGTAAAAGTCAAGGTTTCCCCCATAAGCTCGACGGCCCACTTGGCTATCCTGCCCGAGGCCTCTTAGTTATGAACTATCTCGCCCAGGGGGAAAGATGACACCACAGTCACTGGGTGTGACTCGAAGTAGTGACGCAATTTGTGCCGGGCCAGGACCACGGCGTAGACCAGCTTCTAGATGTGAGGGTAGCGTGCTTTGGTCTCGGAGAGCACCTCGCTGATGAAATAAATAGGATGTTGGGTGGGTAGAGCATGCCCCTCTTCCTGCCTCTCTACTACTACGGCAGCGCTGACCACTTGGGTCAGTTGCGGCGACGTAGAGTAAGAGGGCCTCATCCCTGGCCGGGGGTACTAGGACGGGAGGATTTGTGAGTAGCCTCTTGAGTCTGTCGAGGGCTTCTTCGGCCTCGGGGGTCCAAGAAAAACGCTTGGATTTTCTCAAGAGTCGGTACAGAGGCAAACCTTTTTCGCCGAGGCGCGAGATGAAGCGGCTTAGGGCCGCAAGGCATCCCATGACCCTCTGTACTCCCTTGAGGTCTCTGATTGGTCCCATGCTGGTTATGGCTGAGATCCTTCTCTGGGTTGGCTTCGATGCTGCGTTTCGAGACTATGAACCCCAAGAGCATGCCTCGGGGGACCCCGAACACACACTTCTCTAGATTGAGCTTGATGCCCTTCTCTCTAAGGCATTTGAAGGTTATCCTCAAGTCATCGACTGAGATCCTCGGCTTTTCTGGTCTTGACCACGATGTCAGTCTACGTAGGCCTCGATGGTCCGCCCAATGTTGTCGCCAAAGACCTGGGTCATGCACCGCTAGGTACGTGGCACCTGCGTTTCTGAGGCCTGAAAGGCATAGTCACGTAGCAGTACATGTCGAATGGTGTGATGAAAGAAGTCAGCGAGCTGGTCTGACTCTTTCATCTTGATTTGATGGTAACCAGAATACGCATCAAGGAAAGACAAGGTCTCACACCCTACAGTGGAATCAACGATTTGATCGATTCGAGGCTAATGGAAAGGGGACTTTTGGATAGGCTTTGTTCAAACCAGTGTAGTCTACGCACATTCTCCATTTCCCATTTTTCTTCTTGACTAACACGGGGTTAGCCAACCACTCTGGGTGGGACACTTCTTTGATGAATCTGGCCAGTCAAGAGTTTCTATATCTCCTCACCGATGGCCCTATGCTTTTCCTCGTCGAAGCAGCGCAGGCGTTGCCTCGCCGGTCTAGATCCGGCCCAGATGTCCAGGGCATGCTCAGGCGACCTCCCTCGGTATGCCTGGCATGTCCGAGGGACTCCATGTGAATATGTCAGGCGTTTGCACGGAGAAAGTCGACAAGCACGGCTTCCTATTTGATGTCGAGGGTGGCGCTGATCCTCAGCGCTCGGT
The DNA here is from genome assembly GCF_019320115.1 of Miscanthus floridulus. NCBI lineage: Eukaryota > Viridiplantae > Streptophyta > Magnoliopsida > Poales > Poaceae > Miscanthus > Miscanthus floridulus. The sequence continues at coordinate 67,496,397 of NC_089586.1, read as the reverse complement.
CGTCGGGGCAGGTGGGGTCGACCGGGACGAGTTTGATGGCTTCCGCAGGGCTCGAACTGCCCCCGCACGACGCTTAGAGTTAGGCGCCTCACCACTGAGTTGGTCGAGGTGGGCGATGAGGGTCTCGGCCTTCGCAAGAGCCTTAGCGTACTCGATGCACTCAACGTCGCAGTCGTATGCATGTTCGTACGTGGACTCAATCGTGATGATACCGCTGGGGCCTGGCATCTTGAGCTTGAGGTAGGTATAGTTGGGGACTGCCATGAACTTGGCGTAGCACTGGCCGCCCCTAGGATGGCATGGTAGGCTCCCCTGAACCCGACTACCTCGAAGGTAAGGACTTCCTTGCGGTAGTTGGAGGGGGTGCCGAAGCAGACGGGAAGGTCGATGCACCCGATGGGTCACGTGCGCTTCCCTGGCATGATGCCGTGGAAGGGGGCGACGTCGCCTTGGAGCCTCGACCTGGTCGATCTCCAAGAGCTCTAGGGTATTGACGTAGAGGATGTTGAGGCCTGTTGCCTCCGTCCATCAACACCTTGGAGAGTCAGGGTGTTGCCGATGATCGAGTCGACAACCAGTGGGTACTGCCTGGGATTTGGAACATGGTCAGGGTGGTCATCTCGATCGAAGGTGATCGCCTCCCGAGACCAGTCGAGGTACTAGGGGGTGGCTACCTTGATCGAGAAGACTTCTCTGGTGTTCCCTCTTGCGTTGCCGTGTCATAAGGCACGCCGAGGGTCCACCGAAGATCATGAAGGCATTGCGTACCTCGGGGAACCCATCATCCTTGTCCTCGTCCCAGGTCGCTGGTGCCCTTCTGCTTGGTGTCGTCGTCGGGGAGCCTGAGCCTGGTGTAGTAACGTCGCAGCATGGAGCAATCCTCGAGGGCGTGCTTGACCAGGCCTTGGTGGTAAGGGCAGGTTTTCTTGAGCATGTCATCGAAAGGCCTAGGGCCTCTAGGGCCTTGGGGATTCTTGCGTTCTACGGCCCTCGACCAGATCGGCCTCCAGGACCTCCTGCTTTCCTAGGCGCCCCTTTTTCTTTCTCTTGGGGAGGTGGGAGGCCGAGGCCTCGGGGGCCTCGTCCCTCCGCTTTCCCTTGGTGTCGCTGTCGGGGAAGATGGCTCTGACAGCCTCCTCGCCCAAGGCGAAGTTGGTGGTGAATGTCGAGGAGTGCAGCAGCGGAGCGTGGTATGTTTCGACCTAACTCTCGAACCAGGTCTTGGCAGGTGGTGCCGGAGAGGAAAGCCTGGATGATCTCCGAGTCGCCGACACTGGGCAACTCGGTGCTACTATTTGGAGAAGCGCCGGAATGAAGTCTCAGAGAGACTCGTCTATCTTCTGGCAGGCAGCTCTTAAGATCCCAGGAGTTCCCAGGGCGCACGTATGTGCCCTGGAAGTTCCCGATGAAGATCCTAACCAAGTCGCGCTAGTCGTGGATTTGTGAGGGAGGAAGGTGCTCGAGCCAAGCTCATGCTGAGTCTGACAAGAGCAAGGGGAGGTTGCAAATGATGAGCAGGTCATCATCCGTGCCACCTAGCTGGCAGGCTAGGCGGTAATCGGCAAGCCAGAGTTCAGGGTTGGTCTCGCTGCTATACTTCATGAGATTGGCTGGTTGCTGAAACTAGACTGGGGAAAAGAGCAGCGCGGATGGCCCTGCTAAAGACCCGAGGGCCTGGCAGTTCAGGAGAAGGACTGCGGTCCTCCTCGCTATCATAGCGGCCACCTCAGTGCGGGTGATAACCCCGAGCAGGCCCTTCGTTGTCGTGGTGTCATCACCTGCTGACCACCTCATGGTCTCCCTACTCCTCGCGTCGATGGTCGAGGCAGTCCAGAAGCACGGGGGCCCTGTGGGCTATTGGTGCTCGAGCGGTTTTGGGACAAACCGAGGCTTCCCTATCCTACCAAGGTGGGGCTGCGGGCAAGTTTGAGGCACCCCATGCCGTCAGGAGGCGGAACTTTCGGCATGATGTACCGTGGCGGTCTCTAGGAGATCCCGGAGCTCACCGTGGACCCGCCGCCCCTCCATGGTAGAAGGCTCGGGCATTGCGCGGACTAGCATTGCCACAGCCGTGACGTTCTAGCTAGCGCGATTGAAGACTGGGGGTTGCTCGCTCCCTTCGTCGTCGTGGATGCGGTGATGTACATCGCGGGCCCTTCGACGGGTTCCTCTGCCTTCGCCGCGACCTCGCTGTTCCTGTTCGAGAGAGTCTCGAAGCTGCTATAGAAGAAGTCGGCCCTGTTCGACCTTGGCTTGGAGCTCATGGAGTTGTTCCAGGTCCGGGCGTTGAGGTCACGCAGGAATGAGGTTCTCATTCCGTGCTGCCGGCAGGACAATGCGCGGAGGTGTGGCGGCGCCTGTACCCGGGCGAAGCGGGGAACGGCTACCTGCCCCCTCGTCCTCTTCGCTCGCCCTTGGCATCCCTGAGCCCGGCGTGAAATCACTCGCGAGTGGGGTCGTAGGTACCCCCATCGTCGGAGTCGGAGTAGCCGAAGCAGTAGTCGCTTGCGGCCAAGAACTAGCGCATAGCCCCTAGGGTCGTGGAGTCTAGAGAAATCCACTCCGGGCCATGCCTCAGTCCTCCTCCGAGGAGTCGGCAGTGGGTGCTCAAGTCGAGAGCGAAGCGCTGGCGGCGTTCTGAGGGATCCTCGTGAGCGGCAGTGTAAGCAGTAGGCATAAGAGGTGGGCAGCATTTCTCAACCCAAAGGGGTATGGGGATGGTGCCAGTCGCCAGACTCTGCTCCACCGAGATTCGGCTCCTCAGGGAGTGGTGGAGCGGAGCTTGATGACTGGGCATCGCCAGTGTGCCACCGGCGATTTTCCTTTGTCCAAGCTCAGGCTAGACAGGTCCCGAAGCCAAGGGACCCTGTGCCAACAGCTAGTCAGTAGGATATCGACGGGGAGCGGCGTGCCGCCCTGGATTCATGTAGCGTCGAGGTGGTCTTGCTCACGTCGTGCCTGGCGAGCACGGCGAGAGTGGCCGCCCGGGCGCCGCCTGCGCCTGGGCTGCCGGTGCGTGACTTCATCGTCGGTTGGTGGGGCTCAAGGAGTGAGGAGTACCATGTTGTACTCATGCCCTAGAGACATGAACTCTAGGCTCCCAAACCAAACCACCGTGCCAAGACGTAATGGTCATACGGGGTCTGCCATTCGGAACCTGCTGGGATGACGAAACTGACACGTAGAGGCCCCTACCTGGCGCGCCAACTATCGGTGTTTCGGACCGGGGGGTCCTCAACCAACGAGTGAATTTGAACTGCGTGCCCCTAATCCTGGATGGTGATGCAAAGAGACACAAGGTTTATACTAGGTTCAGGCAATCGATGCCCTACGTCTAGTCTGAGAGATCGATCTTGTATTCCTTGCACCGAAGTGCTTGTAGTAGGGGGTTACAAGCTAGGGGAGAGAGGGAGCTAGTCCCAGGTCTCGGCAAGGTGTCGTGTGGGCTGCTTGAGATGTTGCTCTCAGGCGGCTGGGATGTGTGTGTGTGTGTGTGTGTTACAGGGTGTTCTTCTCTTCCCGTCCCCCTCTAAGTGGCCCAAGTCCCCTCCTTTTATAGTTGAAGGGAGGACAAGGACAGTACATGTGTTAACTATACGGCGTCGTGCCAATAGGGGCGGTGTGTCCAAGCCCTGTGGCCTGTTCCTGTGGCGGCATGGTTGTCGGAGTGGTCCGTCCTTGGAGCACTGGGGCGATGTGCTGGTCACATCCGACCCTATGCATCATGGGAGCCCCTGGGCTGCCTCGGAGTGGGTGTGGCGGTGAACATGCAAGCCGCTGTGGACAGACTGTGCGCGAGGCCGAGGCTTTGTCGGTGCCGAGGCTGCACCGCAGTGGGGGGTCTCGGCGGGCACAAACCCCGAGATAGCTGAGACCTTGGTGCACAGTGCCGAGGCCCCGAGTGGGCGGCTGATCTGGTGCGCCGGCTTGGAGGCGGTGATGACCTGGGCCAAGTTGTCCGTGCGATGTTGTTTTTGAGGCAGGGATCACGGGACACAGTGCAGTGTGGGCGCTGATCATGGGCACAGCATCAGAACACAGTGGCCGGTAATCCCCGCCGTGCCCTGTCCTAGCCGATATGGCGCTGATGCGACCTTGGGTCCCATCGGCCATTCTGTGGCATCGAGCCATCGTTCGACTGAGATTGCAGGAGTGGTTGAAGTATTAATGAGACATGACGCGCTGTCTGAAGGGTTAGTCGAGGCGGGGGGCGATGGGCTACGGACGAACCGGCCTTGAGCGACATGGAGAATGAGGCCTCGCGCGAGATGGAGATCGAACTCCTTGCCGAGGCCTTCTGTGAGAGGCCTCGCATGATACGGAGAATGCACCCCCTGCCGAGGCCTTCCATGGAGAGCCTCGCACGAGGCGGAGATCGTGTTCCCCGCTGAGGCCTCCCGTGGGGAGCCTCGCGTGAGGCGGAAGATTGCGTCAGGACGCCGAGACCTCCTGCGTGAGGCTCGAGGCAAGGCGGAGGGCCTGGTGGGCTCGGACATGGCGGGTGAGGGGCCCACGGCTTACCTTCTAGCTTTGTTTTTTGATGGGACTTTAGCGACCCCTTTGATATCCGCTCAGGGTACCCCATTCTAAGGTACCCGACAAGCCTGGTACGATGCGTATCGCCTATAGAAGCAAAGAAAACATGGACGAAGTGATGTGTATGAAGTACGAAACAAAGGAAAATCACTCAAGATGAATAAATTATTTGCTAAATATCACCTATTACAGCTACTGGCCAGAAAACACTTTGCTGACTATATCATCGGCCAGGGTATTGAAGGCTATAGAGTTGGCGACGCTAGAAAAATCCTCAACCAAATTCTCATGCTCCCCTAGGGTCCATCGTGTCTGGAAGACCATGGGGTAAGAAGACAAAGATTGTGGCCAGAACTGGGCTTGTGTAGTAGCCAATGCCATGGCAGCACCATGACGAACGCCAGTGAAGAGCGACCTCCCTGACATGGTTTGGGATGTCATGCAAGCTGAACCACCAGAACATGCACCCCTAGGCATTGACAAATCCCGCCGCGTGATCCACTGGCTGATCGAAGGCTTTCCAACTGAGCAGTTAGATCTAAAAAGATTTAAGGAAAGAATGATTAGAAATCTTTAAAGCAAAGTTAAGAAGAAGACAGAAAATTATGGTAGATGTCTCACTCATGATTCTAGCTTCAGCTCTAGCCAACCTTTCCCCCACTAGGTTGGCCTCAAGAGATGATCGGCCTTGAATCATGGCCAAAGCTGATTCTACTGAGGGAGAAGCAGCTGGCTAGATTCTGGTCAGTGTGATCGATGGAGGCAACTAGATCGTCATTGTTGATCTGCCTCCTTGGGTAGCGGGGGAGCTGGTGGCGAATTGGTGCTGAAGGTGACCCCAAAGGCCGAACAGAGTCAGCCCTCTGCTCCAGAATGATGGGTGCAACCCTGAGTTGCACCCTCTTGGTGATGAAGGCGCTTGGCAGCGATGATGTAGATCCATTGAGGGCCCCTCGATAGACCTCTTGCTGTTCTCCATGATCTCAAACCTATAGAAAAAGCAGGAACTGTACTAAGGATGCAGAAGGTTTGAAACGAAGCGGGTTGTTGTTCGATCCACGGCCATGGCCCGTATATATAGCCTAGGAAGGCGAGAAGATAGATTTCATCGGGGGTGTGAAATTGGAATCAGAAACGAAAGCGGATCGACACTCTAGGAATTCAAGGGGTGGATAACAAAGAGATAACAGACTCAAACTTATTGCTTCCCCAAATTACAAAATATCAGTGTGACGGATACTGAATAATTTACATTGACCAGAGATCAACCTATCAAGGCTTCTTTAGATTGAAGGGAGTTTGGGTCCCCACAAGGTGAAAGGTCATCATGAACTGAATCAACAACGATCCGTTGATAAAATTGTGCCAAATAAGAGGAAAGGTTGCCCGCCTAACATATGCTTAGCTGATTTCTTAGTAAATTGAGGAACTATGAGAAAAAAGCCTAGTGGCTTTCCTAGTGGGTGATTTGAAGGAGCAAGTAAGGGGAAGTGTCCACTGCATTTTAGCCCTTGCAAACTCTAGAACAAGCTTTGCGAGCATGGAAAAAGACTCAGGTGATATCACAAGAATTCTTCTAACCGCAATAGCTAGGTCTTCTTGCTCAACGAGGCGCTAGAATGAGCAACACAATTACCCTATACACTAGAATTCTTCTAACCGCTCAAGATCTTCATAGCAAAAGGATAGACCATGGAGGGTCTAGTAGAGTCAGGAGCACTCGAGGAGGCAGATAGAAGAGAAACATGGCTAAATTGTTGAGTTGCTCTCGCCAGGGTCGGATAGACATTTTATAGCTAGCCTGGAAGGATGAATCCAAGTGCCCGTGGAGCAATGATGCTCTCATAAAAGTTTTGAAGCATGGACTCATGAGTTGACCTAGACGGCGACAAACAGTGGACCCCAGATCAAGATTCTTTACCCGTGACTATGGACCTATTGGGGGCACAGACATGATAATTTTGGAATAAAATTACTTTTATCCCAAAATTAGGGGGCATGTGTTTACACCAAAATTTGGAAGAAGAGTCACAGGGACTCGAAAACTCCCAAGATCATGTCACCAAGGAATCAATTGCGTGCAGATCAGAACCAGCTGATTCAAATGCAAAACTGGAATTGGCTTTCTTCAGATAGCACCAACGGATAACGACAAAGGTTATGATCGACGCCAGGACAAGACATGTTGGACTCTACAAAAAGGGAAAGATTAGAGTCCATGTTATCTTAAATTAGGAATGTTTGCTCTAGGGTCAAAAGTTGTGATGAATCATGCTTAGACAGGAGTCATGCGTAGGTCCCTGGGCATAAATACCAAACCCCGGCTATTGTAAAAGACACACAATCAATTAAATACCAGTTATTTACTTTTTTTGGCTCCAGCCACGCCTTAGGAGTAGGAGTAGAGTAGATCTCGGTGAGTTCTTCAGCAAGTACAGCTGTATTGATCCGGTTGACCTCCACTGCTTGTCTGTAAGTACCATCATGGCTTATACCTCTATTCGTACGACTTTATCGATCTGGTCGACCTCCACTGCGACTCTAGTATGAGTTAGTTATCGACTCTTATCTAGTTTAAGTATGGCTACATCGATCCGGTCGACCTCCACTGCTCGAACTAGATTAAGGTCAAGTTATCAGCACAATCTAAGGGCGACGTTCCTTCGGATAGATTCATTAAGTTACCAATATTGCTTATTGCTTCCATTATTTATTTAATTATGGCAATATCACTTCGCCCGATTAGGATTGATCTAGATCGGCCTTATATCTTTTTTAACCCACCAGTTTATTAATTTAAACTGAATCTAATCTGTACTTTAAATGATGAGTTACAGTTTTATCAGTTGTTTTATATCAATCTTGATCGTGCATAGCAGTGCGGTTAAGGTGTGTTTGATCTTGAGTAGATATATTGGCTAGCGAAAACTGTTCCATGGCCTATTATCATGGCCTGTGTGATTCTGCCTCACACCCCACTGTTAGCACCATGGAGTGGGGATCGTTATTTGATAGATCTGTTCCTAAGAGGACATGACCTTAACTATGCGCTATGCCTGAATCGGTTGTTTTAGCCGATATCGAGCGCTTTCACGAATAGTTCGCATCACGAGATCATTGAAGTAGTGATAGGTTGAAAGATGTGTTAGCCCCATGATCTTATTATTGTATTACTGGACCTGCATGATTCTGCCTCATGCCCCACTGATATTAGTAATAAGTTAGGGTCGTCGAGTCTATTGTTATTTCTATGGCCTACATGATTCTGTCCTCATGCCCCACTGGTCATAGCGATAGATGAGATCTAATATATTCATTAGATTTACCTCTATTAAATGGTTGAATGATAATGAATTGTTTCTTTTACATAAAAACGGGTTCGGTTACTCGCAGTCATTGGCTTAGCATGAACTAATTACTGTTGATATCCTTTTGCCTAGTGACCAATATTTGTTTAAAAAATGATATTCATCCTGAATGATAACCGATGCTTCTTACACAACCCCATGAACTTTAACCGATTTATTCTTATGAATATGCTGGAATCGACTATTTAGTCGATCTCCTTTCATATCGGCTCTCAGAGCCGCACATTTGGGACTGTTTGGCAACACCAGCATGTTCCACCCTTAATTACTGATAAGCTTTCTCTCCTTGTCAATTGCAGGGTCAAATTGACTAGCACGTCTCGGGAGGAGTGTGCAGGATCAACCATCCCTGCACTGAAGCTCGGTGGATCTCCAGCTCCATCGAGTGAACCCTTTCAGCTTGCTCGTGTGCCCTTGGCATGGGACAAAATTTCATGTCGACAGTAGCAAAATCTCCAAACTCTTTTGATGTGAACATTGTCCCCTGATCAGTAGTAATAGTTTGAGTAATCCCAAAACAATACACAATATGTTCTTTGACAAAGTCAATCATGTTCTTTGAGGTTATCATCTTCAAAGGAATTGCCTCAACCCACTTAGTGAAGTAATCTGTTGCTACCAATATAAACTTATGTCCATTGCTTAAAGGAGGAAAAGTCTAGCCAATTAAATCAATTCTCCAACCTCGAAATTGCCATGGCTTGATTATTGGATTCATAGTCGATACTGGCGATTTCTGAATATTACCAAAATGTTGACAATTCTAACACCCCTTATAATATTCAAAACAATCTTCCAGTATTGTTGGCTAGAAATATCCAGTCCTATGAATAATTCATTTCATCTTATAAGTCGACTGATGAGCTCCACATATCCCTTCATTTACTTCACCCATCAATACCTTAGCTTCTTCTTGATTTAAGCATTTAAGCAATACCCCATCGATTGTTTTGTAATATAATTGATCATCTAGCAAAACATACTTAGTCGATTTATACCTTAGCCTCCTGGTAACCTTCTGTGATGGATTCTTAAGGTAATTGGCTATTTCAACTCTCCAATCATTATTCGAGGTCTCACTACTTAAGATCTCTTGAAACACTCGATAACCTGACGCACTTTGAGCTAAATGATTAGCTTCTTGATTATGTGCTCTCAGAATATGCTGAAGAGAGACATGAGGAAATTCCTTGAGCAATCTTTGGCACTCATCATAATATCCTCTTAGAGTATCTTCTTTACATTCATATAGGCCGATCAACTGATTAATAATTAACTATGAATCTCCAAATACTTCAATTGCCTCAGCCTTTACTTCATGAAGAAGTTGAACCCCTTTAAGAATAGCTTCATATTCTGCTTGGTTGTTGGTAATCATTGGTTTAGTTGGAAAAGCAAACTCAAAACTTGCCCTCGAAGTGAAATAATAACAATACCAATGCCACCACCTTGCTTGCATGATGATCCATGAAAGAATAATGCCTGGGGTATCGGCTCTACATAGCCAACACTTGGCTTATGATGCTGGGTGACAAAATTGACTATTACTTGCCCTTTGACTGCTTTAGCCAATTCGTACCTTAAGTCAAATTCTGACAATGCAAGAATCCACTTCCCCATTCTTCCATTTAATATTGGCATTGATAGCATGTTTTTTATCACATCAGTCTTTGAGACAAGTGTACACTCAGCCGATAACAAGTAATGTCGTAACTTAGTACAAGAGAAATATAAGCACAAGCATAACTTTTCAATGGGAGAATATCTTGTCTCTAGATCCAAAAGCCTTCTACTTAGATAGAAAACAACTTGTTCTCTCCTGTCGAACTCTTGCATCAAGGCCGATCCAATCATTTGGTCATCGGCCGATACGTACAACTTAAAAGACTTACCTTGCTAAGGAGGGACCAGGACAGATGGACTTTTCATGCATTCTTTTATCTCCTCAAACACCTTTTGTTGTGCATCACCCCACTTAAATTTTTGATCATTTTTCAACTTCAACAAGGGAGAAAATAACAGAACTCTTTCCAACAAATTTGAAATAAGCCTTTTGATAAAATTAATCTTACCAAGCAAAGATTGTAACTCTGTTTTAGTAGTCAGGGGGCACTGCCTCAACAATTGCTTTCATATTTTTTGACCAATTTAGATTCCTTTCTCGTGGACCATGAAACCCAAAAATTGTTCAGCTGATACTCCAAAGGCACACTTATTGGGATTCATCTTTAGACTATGCTTTCTTATGCACTCCAGAGTCTCCCACAAATCAGCTAGATGTTCTTCGTACCCCTTAGATTTTACCATCACATCATCAATGTAGATTTCAACAATCCTATTGATCAACTTATGAAAATATAATTCATCACCCTTTGATAAGTTGCACCGACATTGTCGACAGAATATCGTCAGCAGTCCTCTGAGGGGTATCCCACAAAGGTAGATTGATCGGCAGGGGAGCGCGAGATCAAGAACAAGAAGGCAACAGAGACACACGAGTTAGACAGGTTCAGTCCGTCAGTATGACGTAATACCTTACTCCTGTGGTCTATTGGTTTGTATTAGCTATCGTGTGATATGCCATGATTTTAGAGGGGGCCCCTGCCCGCCTTATATAGTCCAGGAGGTAGGGTTACAAGTCGGTTAGATCTGAGAGATAACCGGAAAGTAATAACTGATTACAGGAATCTTGGGATCATACATATCCTAATAGATCTCGTAGTATCTTCAGGATATCTTCCTGATGTCTTGCAGAAGGCGCCGAGCAGAGTCGTGCCCCGCAAGGCTTCTTCTTATGGGCTGGGCCACCCCTAGGGGCGCAGCCCATGTGGTTGGCTATGGGTATCCGGGGTCGTACACCCCACAGCTAGTCCCCAAGCACCTTGTTCCCGTTGTGCAACGTCGTCTTTTACTCATTCGAGCAGGTGCAAACAACACCGAGCAATCAAGCTCATGGTCCAACCACCATGCTGAACTGCCAAGCTATGTGAGCCATCGCCGAGCAGTGTGAACCATTGCTGAGCAGATTAACCCATCGCTGAGTAGCATGACCTGTCACCAAGCAACATGAACCATCGCTGAGCAGAGTAACCAAAATATGGCTTGCCATAAGGGTGTAAGGAGTTCAAGTTCAGAATCAAAAATTTCTCCTCAGTGGACCAAGTGTGCCCACTTAGAGTCCAAACAAAGTTGTAGGAGTCAATCTTCCACTATAGGCATCTAGTCTTACAGAAAAAATCCCGCACACTCACCGTGAGGTGAAGTGTGCCCACTTAGTCCCCGAGCCTAACAGCAGATGATGTAGTCATGTGGTGCCAGGGTCAGAAACTTGAAGAATAGTAGAAAACTAGCCGAGTAGGCAGCCAGTCCCCGGTTGTGTCCCAAAAAAACAAAACACATTCACCGCAAGGTGAAGTGTGCCCACTTAGTCCCCGAGCCTGACAGTAGGTGGTGAAGTCATGTGGTGCCAGGGTCAGAAATAGAGAAACAACCAAAGACCAATGGAAAAGACCGCTAGTCCCCAAGCTTCGGGTGGAGTTATCGGAGAAATCCAATCGTGGAGGAAAAACTGGATTAACGGCTGGGCAGTGTCAGTTACTTAGCCTCAATAAATGGCAGAGATGTCGGGGATATTTTAGCATGGAGCAACTGAAGGCAGCGATAAATGAGCGCCATGGGCTGTGGTTGTGCGGAAGCCTAGGTAACGGCCCATTTGTCAATTCGGAGAAATCACAGCGGAGCAGATCGTGGGAACGCTTCCCAAAAAACCCTTGAATGCAGAATGGTGGGGAGGGTCCTATATAATAGTGCCGCCAAAGTCCCTATTCCCACCTTTTGCACTTCATCTTCCTCCTCACTTCTCGCACCACCAAAAACCACAACCACAGTTGCCACCGCCGCCAAACCCTAACTAGATCTGAGAGATGGCACCGAAGAGAGAAGCTGCAAAACCAAAGAAGACGAGTCCCAAGAAGGCGGATGCCATGGCCCAACATGATGAGGAGTGGGTGCCATCAAGAATAGGAGAAGCTGAGCTAAACCGATTGGTGGAGGCCGGCGTTCTACCCGACCGTGCGACCGTCGGATGGTGGCCAGCTCTTGGTGAGTCCTTTCCCATGCCTCACACTGACAAAGCGGTAGTATTCGAAGACTATTTTTGGCGTGGGTTAGGGTTTCCTGTGCACCCATTTCTGAGGGATCTGTTGGAGCTCTGGGGGTTACTCTATGCAACCTCCACCCCAACACCATTCTGCATATCTCTATCTTCATCCACTTTTGTGAGGCATACCTTGGCATCCTACCCCACTTCAATCTTTTCCGTCACCTATTCTAGCTGAAGAAGAGAGGCGACGCTGGTTCTAAGGTGGTTGGCGGGGTGTATCTCTAACTTCGAGATGGGATGGCGAGTGAATATCTTACCATACTGCTGAACACTTTGCTGAAGGGGTGGAACACTAGATGGTTCTACATGAGACAAAGCCACCCAGCGGTGCATTGTAACGCCGACCACATCCCAGAAAGCCAAAGGAGTTGGTCGGAGCTGCCAAGCAAGGATGACATGGATCAAGTGAATGAACTCCTTGGCTTGATAAAGGGTGTGAAGACCAATGGTGGATTGGTAGCGGTGAGTTTTATAGTGCACCGCATACAACCCTACAAGGAGAGGGCGCACCCAGGCTTTGAATTCAAAGGGGAGACCGGCGGGACTCGAGAGAAGCCTGAAATTCTTTCTAGGAGCGACATCGAAGAGGCAAACTGTCGAGCTGTTCGCTCTGCTATCCTCCTTCAGGCTATCAGGGTACACGAAGCCCTTCAATTGCAAGAATCTACCTCCTCAGGTGAATGTATTTACTATATGTTTCCGAGAATTTTATTTATACTGCCGAGCAATAAACTAATCCTACTCATGTTAAGATCCATTCATAGGATAGGGCAGTGTATTTCTTAGGCGTACCGAAGAAACGATTGGCCACCCTCAGTGGATGCACATCGACCTGTTCAAATTGAGGAGAGCTCCATCAGTGTCTCTCAGAATCTAAAGGAATGGAAGCTGGTCGGATGGAGAGTCCTCCCCCGTGTGTCAACGAAAACTAGAGGAAAGAGGCCGGCGGAAAGATGAGTCGGCCTAGAAGAAAAGGAAAACAGCAGCGACTGCTCCCCGCAAACCTGGCAGGATCTCTCTGGATGATGACCTAGACCAATCAAACATGAAGAAACACGGTGTTTGATTGGTCTGATGGCGATGAGATTCTCACCAACCCTCCCTCGAGCATAAGAGGGCCTCCGCTCTACCCACACTCAGAACAACAAACTGGGGTAGGCAAAGAAGTCCTTGAGGCTCCAACAAGGAGAGCCCCCGAGCATCGAGCGGAGGGAATTGCGGCGCAACAGTCGTCGGAAATCCCCGTGGAGCGATCAACGGAGATCATGGAACAACAAACGATAGCAGCCCTAGAGCAGCAGGTGGAACCAAGGCCGATCGAGGAAGAGCTAAGAATTCCCCCGCCGAGCACTGGAGTCGACCGCGCAGCTATGCCCAGAGGCTCTAGCTAGCACCATCGGTTCAAGAAATTGAACCGTCAGACCAAACCGTAACTGCCCTTGTGCTGTAGTTATTTTGCTATATTTTCTTTACTTATGTTGTTATTGAATAACTGATTTGATACAGTGCAAGGCGAGCAACTGATCTAGCCCCACCCGCTCAAACTGCTCGGCGACCAGAAACTTGCCTTGGAGCAATGGAGACGCCAGCGGACCACATCCTGGAGTCCCCTAAGCCCTCGGGAGCACGTGGGGGAGCCAATTGCTACCCCTGGTGAGCTTCCTAGCGAGCAACTGCCTACAATGGCGAGCGAGTCGGCGATAGCTCCTTCGGCAATGGTGGAAACAGGAGCAGAAAATCTTTCGGAGTCAAATGAATAGACAACAGTCCCCGATCCTTTGGAGGGCATGGTTGGAACTGCTATCCGACCACTGAGCCCCAAGGTTGTCCCTCTAGCTGTGATTAAAGAGGATGAGGTGGAGGAGATCGTGCGTGACGAACCTCGACCTCAAGCAGTCCGGATCCTCCGAAAGCGCGGTGAAGAAATAGTTATTGTTGAAGAGGAGGACACCACCAAGGAGTTCAGGAGACTGGAGACTTCCCTTACTGGTGTGATGAAACAAATCAAGGTGAATACTTCATCTGGAATGGTCCTAGTCGTTTATTGGAATTGGTTAACAATAATGTCATCAAATTTGTTGCAGGAAATATCTCGAGTTGCCGAGCAGCGTCGCCAACTAATAAAGCAAATGGAGCCCCTTACAGCGGAGAACAAAAAACTCAAAGAGGCCAGAAACCTCTCGGAGAAGAATATCCAGCGAGCCCAATGTGAACGAGACCTTGCGGAGTCCAACGCATGGGACCTAGAATACCAAAAGGGGGTCCTTACCGAAAAGCTGGTGGCTGTGTCTGAGCAAGTGCGAAGCCAGGCCGAGCAGCTGGCCGCTATCTTTGACCAACTAAAATGTGTTTCTGAGCAGCTGGAGAGGAAAAGTGAACAACTCAATAGTGTATCCAAATAGAAAGCAGGTACGGTACATCAATGAATGCATGTTAATATTACTGAATAGCCTCATTTCCGTTAACTGGTGTTCTTGTAGAGCAAGATGCTAAGCTTGGCCAGATGCGCCAGACCATCGATCCACTTCAGCTAGGAAAAAGCAAAGGAAGCAGAGCGGGCGGACAAACTTGCTGAGGAGCTGAAAGGTGAATTCCTTCTGGTCAGTATCCTTGTTGTAGTAGCTCCTCGTATAACGGATCATTGTAACTCTCAGTAGGTTATCAGTCATAAAGCCAAAGCACTAATTCGACAGTGCTGGTGCAGGAGGCCAAGGTCCAGAAGGAGAACTTCGATACTGTAGTCGCCAGCAATTAAGTCCGGTGCTTGACTGCATCGACCTAAAGACTGGCCACTCAGCACTGATGGCAGACGACAACATCCTGACACCATCATTCAGAGGTGCAAGGCAGCATGGGAAAACTTCAAAACCTTCAACCGCGATGCCATTACTACCATTGCTACCCATGTCCTTACGGTTGTTTGGTCCCATTATCCGACCACCGACCTTAAGTCCATAGAGGGTGGGTTCAGTAGAAGGACTGAGCGACACTAGAGACCCAGCAGCTGGAGGATGAAGTGGAGGATGCAGCGAAAAATGCTAGCCGACTGATATAGATCTATTTGGCTAAACGAATGGTGATGGCAGAGCTCATTAATCTTATTATAGAAGACCATCTGTAAAACCTTGACTGTGTATTAGAAAATGTGATAGCGTAAGAAACAAATACTTATCAAATATTTGTCATAAGGTGCTTATATATGTAATATATGCAGTTTGCTTATAGTTCGGCGAAATAATCTTCGTAATTACAACCATAAGGTATTTATACAGAGTATAAGTAGAGTCCGAGCAGTTAGTTCGCTACTGACCCCCATGGCCTCAGCTAGCCCATAGTCCATGACATCTAGCGCTGGAGCCCGTGCATGTGTAGGAAGAATAGGCATGACAAAGGAACCGTAGCCGACCACCCATAACGCAGAGCACGGAGCCCGTAGCACGTGTAGGGAGAGATCAGAGACTAGGTCTTCTCCATAGAAAGGAAAAAAGAGGAACGTGTACTGCTCAGCGGTTATCAAAATAACTTGGAGATATAGATCATATAGGCAGAGTACGAGCAAGTAGTCCTATGTTGAACTCTCGGCCTTGGCAGACCCATAGTCCATAACATCGAGCGCGGAGCCCGTAGACATGTAGGAAAAACATGTATGACCAAGGGACCGCAGCTGACCACCCATAACGCAGAGCGCGGAGCCCGTAGCACATGTAGGGAGAAATCGGAGACTGGGTCATCTCCAAAGAGATCAGAAAAAAAAGCATGTTGCTCTTCGATCAAAAAATGTTTGGCGATTTGGGGAAATCGCTTTCGGCGATTTGGAGAAATCGTGTTCAGCATTTTGGAGAAAATGAGTTCGGTGATTTGGAGAAAACGTATTCGGCGTTTTGGAGAAAACAAATTCGGTGATTTGGAGAAAACGTATTTGACATTTTGGAGAAAACTCATTCGGCGATTTGGAGAAAACTCATTCGGCAATTTGGAGAAAACGTGGTCGGCGATTTTGAGAAAACTCGTTCGGCGATTTGGAGGAAACAGTGGTCGGTGATTTGGAGAAATAGTGGTCGGCGTAGTTACAGCGATTACATACTGGAGTTCGTTATGAAGTAGCATATAGCTCGGTGACCATAAGTGGTTGTTAATCCAAAACAGAGACAAATTACGGAGACCAAAAAACATTTGTGAATATAAATTTGTAGAGTATATATCTGTAGTGTTTCAAGGATAGAAATGTATAAGGTGTTCGATGTGCCACGAGTTGGGAACATCAACTCCTTCTAAGTCACTTAGGCGATAAGAACCTGGTCGAGTAACCTCTTTGATGATAGAAGGCCCTTCCTAGGGGGAAGAAAGCTTGTGCAAACCGTCAGTCTTTTGTTTTCTACGAAGAACGAGATCCCCAACAGTAAATGAACTGACCTTTGATGTTTCATTGTAGTACCTCCGCAGGCCATCCAGATACTTAGCTATACGGACATAGGTGATTAGGCGCTCTTCTTTGGCTCTCTCGACGTCCTCAGACCGGACAGCCTTGGCCTGCTCTTCGTCATAGTTTTCCACCCTATGTGCTCGAAAAGTAACGTCTACTGGTAGTATGGCTTCTGACCCATAGACCAAAAAGTATGGAGTCACACCGGTGCTGCGACTAGCTTGAGTACATAGTCCCCAGACTATAGCTAGAAGCTCCTTGAGCCATCTGCCCAGGTTCTTTTCTTCTTTCTGATGCAGTCGTTTTTAAGGCATCAAGGATCATACCGTTCGTCCGTTCAACTTGACCGTTGGCTCTTGGATGGGCAACAGAAACATATTTGACAAAGATGCAACGGTCTTCGTAGAAGTCCCAGAAGTGATGTCCAGTAAACATAGTTCCAAGATCGGTGATGATGCTATTTGGTAGACCAAATCTGTGGATGATATCTTCAAAGAGCTCAACTGCCTTCTTTGCAGTAGCCGAGACGAGCGGTTTATATTCAATCCACTTGGAGAACTTGTCAATGATGACATACACATACCGGAAACCACCTAGTGCTGGCTTGAAAGGCTCGATCATGTCCAGTCCCCAGCATGCAAAGGGCCAAGAAGCTGGGATGGTTTGCAGCTCTTGCGTAGGCATGTGTATTTGCTTAGCGAAGAATTGGCATCCTTCATATCGTCGGATGAGATCTTCTACATTAGTGATGGCTATGGGCCAATAAAAACTAGCTTGGAAAGCCTTGCCGACCAATGTTCTCGAGGCCACATGGTTGCTACAAGAACCAGAGTGAATTTCAAGAAGCAGCTTCACTCCCTCCTCTTGGGTGATGCATTTCTGCAGTATCCCTTAGCACTTTTCCTCATCAAGCTGCCATCCACCAGCATGTAAAGCTTGCTCTGATGAACTAGGCATTCAGTTTTAGTCTTGTCTGCGGGTACCTCGGCGCTGGTGAGGTACTTGATGAATTGCTCCCTCTAATCGGTGATCGTGAAAGTACCGCCAGTATCAACTGCTCGGCAGGAGGAACTTCTTCAACTTCCTTATCTTCTTTGAAGGATGGTGCCTAGGAGATCTTGAATAAAAACCCTTAGTGGGATCGTGGCGCGAGAAGAACCGAGCTTGGATAAGTGATCGGCGAGTTGATTTTGGTCACGTACCACGTGGTGATACTCGATACCATAGAATTTTCCTTCAAGTTTTCTTATTTCAGCGTAGTAAGCATCCATCTTCTTCGCTGGAATAGGACCAGTCTTTGTTAAGCTGGTTGATAACCAATGCGGAAGTCCCCGTACACCATTAGGCATTTGACGCCGAGCTCAATGGCTATACTGAAGACCATGGAGATATGCTTCGTATTCCGTAGCGTTGTTAGAGACTGGGAAGTGTATCCGAAGAATGTAACATAGCTTATCCTTGGTCGGCGTAATGAATAGAATGCCTGCACTAGCACCATTGATGTTAAGGGTGCCGTCGAAGTACATCACCCAGTGTTCGGGGCAAGCAGCGGCGATGGGCTCTTGGATCTCATGTCCATTCAGCGACGAAATCAATGAGCACCTTGACTTAATGGTAGGTCTGCTTCTGAATTCAATGGAATAGGTGCCAAGCTCAATAGCCCATTTAATGATGCGGCCATTGGCTTCTTTGTTGCGAAGAATGTCCCCCAAGGGGAACTCAGTGACCATGACGATCTTGTAGTATTTTAAGTAATGTCGGAGCTTGCGCGACGTAATCAGAATTGCATATAACAGCTTTTGTACCTAAGGATAACGAGTTTTTGGCTCATTAAGTACTTCACTGATAAAGTAGATCGGACGTTGCACCTTGTAAGCATGCCCGACTTCCTTGCGTTCAACGATGATAGCTGTGCTCATGACGCGAGAAGTGGCAGCGATGTATACTAGCAGAGTCTCATCTGGCCTTGGCGCTGTCATGATCGATGGCTTTGTTAAAAATGACTTGAGCTGCTCGAAAGCTAAGTCTGCCTCCTCCGACTAGGAAAGGTGCTCGGAGGCCTTGAGGAGCTTGAAGAAAGGTAGCCCTTTTTTGCCGAGGCATGATATGAAGTGGCTTAAAGCAGCCATAGCAACCTATAAGCTTTTGTATATCCTTGACACATGTTGGCCGTTTCATATTAGTGATGGCAAAGACCTTGTTAGGATTAGGCTCGATGCCTCAAGCACTAACGATGTAGCCCAACAATATATCGGATGGAACTCCAAAGATGCACTTTGAAGGGTTCAGCTTCCATCGGTACTTGTTCAGATTGGCGAAGGTTTCTTCGAGGTCGGCGATAAGGTTGTCGGCTGTCTTGGTTTTGACGACCATGTCATCGATGTAGGCTTCGATGTTGCGGCCAATTTGCTGGTCGAGGCACATCTGAATGTCCCTTTGGTAGGTAGCAGTATGCACCGAAAGGTGTAATGAACGACGTTTTTATCTGGTCTTCTTCCTTGAGGGAGATCTAATGATAGCCGGAGTAACAGTCAAGGAAAGAGAGTAGTTCGTAGCCGGCGGTAGAGTCTACAACCTCGTCTATTCTGAGGCAAGCCGAAGGGGTCTTTAGGGCAGTGTTTGTTAAGATCAGTATAATCAACGCACATTCTCCATTCTTTATTCTTTTTTCGAATGAGAACAGGGTTTGCTAACCAATCTAGATGATACACTTCTTAATAAATCCAGGTAGCTAAGAGCCATTTTATTTCTACCCTAATAGCTCCTTCTTGTCTGGCATGAATCGGCGAAGTTTCTACTTGATCGGTTTAGCGGTCGGCGAGACATTCAAGGAGTGCTCGATCTTCTCCTGTGGTACCCCCGGCATGTCTATAGGTTTCCAAGCAAACACATCAATCGTTGGCACATAGGAAGGAGAGAGCGCGCCTTCCTATTTGGGGTCAAGGTGAGCCTCGATCTTCACTGGTCTTGGAGGCATCGTCGAGGCCGAGGCTGACCTCCTTGATTTCCTTGGACTTGGCGAAGGCACGGGGAAGCTCTAGCTCTAGAATCTCCATGTCATTAGCAGGTACTATCTTGGCTTCAGGTGACCATGCTAGCCATCTAGATGGAGAGGTCGGTGGCTTCGGTGAGAGTGAGACTCTCTGTCTCGTAGGCGTAGGCAACGGAGAGGTTGGCCCATAGAGCCTAGGAATCCTGTAGGCGAAGGCATCTTCAACACTAGATACGCATAGTGTGGTATGGCCATGAATTTGGCCAGAGCTGGCCAGGCCAAGTATGGCATGGTAGGCGGTGTTGAAGTCGACGATGTAGATGTTGATATGCTCGACGCTGGTAGTTGCTTGCCGTGCCGAACTGTACTGGCAGGGTGATCTCTCCAAGTGGTCTAGGATGCCCTTCTAGGTACCACACCCTAGAAGGAGGAGTCCGAGGGTGTGAGATCTGATATTGCAAGGCCCAACTCCCTTAGGGCTCCTGATGAAGAGTAGGTTTAGAGCACTGCCACCATCAACAAGGACTTTTCTGAAGAGAACCTTCTGGACGGTTGCATCGAGGACGAGGGGGAAACGCCCTATATATGGTATGTTTGCCCACTAGTCGACCCTGCTGAAGGTGATGGGGACCTCGAACCATGGGTGATAGCTGGGGTTGGTGGTAGTTTCTTCTGAAGCGACGGCGAGCACTCGTCGAGCGGCAAGCTTCCGTTCCCTTCGACTCTCAGTGGAGGCGAGCCCCCCAAAGATGGTGGTGACCACCTTATTGTGGTCCTAAAAGGCATTATTGTTGTTCCTAGGTGGTCGGCGACCTTTGGCTCCATCGTTTGCGTCATCATCGAGCCTCTTGTCCTGGAACTCCCTGACTAGACCAATGCAGTCCTTCATCTTGTGTTTGGCGGTCTTATGAAGAGGGCACGGGCCATCGAGGATCTTTTGGTACTGCTCATCATAGTTACGCTTGGCGTGAGGTTAACTAACAGTGGCAAAGATGTGTTCTGGCCAGCGGCGGTGATTTTGGCTAGGCCTGTGTCCTCCTGTTTGCTCATGGCCACTATCGCGATGATAGCCGTGGTCATTGGGACGGCAGTCACTGTGACTTCGGTCGTTGGGGCGATTGTCATATCGGTGAGGTGGTCGCTGAGTGCCTGCATCCTCATTGAAGTGCACCTCAGCTTCCTCTGCATCGGCGTACTGGTTCACGGTAGTTATCATTTCGCTGATACCGGTCGGTGGCTTATGGTTGAATTTGGAGCGAAGCTCGCGATGGTGGAGTCCTCGGATAAAGGCGGTGATGACTTCAGCTTCCGTGATGTTGGGGATAGAGTTCCTCATCTCGGAGAAACACCGGATGTAGCTATGGAGGAGCTCAGATGGCTTCTGGTTGATGCGGCTAAGATCATGCTTCATGCCGGGTCGAGTACACGTGGCCATATAGTTGTCGGTGAAGACTTTCTTCAATTCTTCCCATGAGCCAATGGAGTTCGGTGCAAGGCTAGTGAACTAGCTCATGGCGGGTGGCGCGAGCATGATGGGGAGATAATTTGCCATGATGCTGGTTTCTCCTCCCACGGCGTGAACGGCGGTGGCGTAAGCCTGCAGCCACTGAGTTGGGTTCATTCTTTCTTCGTAGGGCTCGACCCTGGTGATCTTAAAACCATGGGGCCATCAAAGTGTCTAGGAGTGCCCTTGTGAAAGCCGGAGGTCCCTAGGGTTATCGACACCATAGTCTGTGGCATTGTGGTTGGGGATAGGCTCGAGGGCTGAGTCTGGGTTGCTGTACTCCTTTTCATAATCCTAGCGGCGACGTACTTTGTCTTCATGGCAACCAAAGCGATGTTGCTCGATATGTCGCCATGCATCCTAGAGGTTACTAAGCTGTACTCTAGCATCCTATTCGACCTCTTGGTCGTGCTGGCGATGGTGTTCGGTGTGATGCCCCCTCGGGTCCCCCTAGAGAGGTAGCGATTGGTCAGTGAAACAGCTTTGACTTGGGCGGCGATTTGACCTCGGCACAGCTGATCGGTGAATCATGCTCATAGAGCATGAAGGTCTCTGATCCTCATGCATCTCATTGACCTAACAATGAGCCGCTTTAAGCATGGCGGCGATCTTGGTGAGCTCGGGCATTTGAGGGAAATGAGCGAGCTTCGTTGGCGGATACTAGCCAAATTGGCGCTTGGAGTCTTGAAGACGTCGTGGCCGTCAACACGGTGGAATTCTTCGTTGAGGTCACAGGTAGAGTGGGAGCGGTCTTCCTTGAGAGTCAACCCAATTATTCTGAGCAGCCTTGGCCCTTCGCGATGGCTGCCTCGTTTTCTCAGTCGTTGCGCGTGGTTGACATTCTGGTTCTCCCGAGCAATGCGCTCCTCCTCAGGTTTTGCCATTCCGAGGAGGGCTGTCGACGCTGACGTTGAAGATCGCACCACCTCGGAAGGATGGAAGGAGAAATTGATTGGAGAAGGTTTCGGCAAGGGTCTCCATAGAGCCCTGAGATTCGGAGCCTGGAGCTTCTTCCGAGATGGTTTGGAGGTGCGCCCAAACCGAAGGTCATCACAACCCATTCAAATAAGCCAATTGCGGCAGGGCATCTAAAAGCTGTTTTTGCTATGTCATCTTCAACCATAAAAATTTGGTTATACATTACATTGCCATCCATGAAACTAATAACCTTGTGCCCGGCTGCTGCATCTACCAACATATCGACTATCGGCATCGGATAACCATCCATGGGTGTAGCCTTGTTCAGATCTCTAAAATCGATGCAAACTCTTAACTTCCTATTCTTCTTATACACAGGAACAACATTTGATATCCACTCTGCATATCGGCATGGTCGGATAAATTTCGCTTTAGCCTAAATGTAGCGTGTTGATGGCTGGCGGAAGCTAGACGACAACCTGGTCAGCGAGTTTGCCCCTTAGGGCATGTTGGTAAGCGGCGGCGGCGTTGTTGAATCTGAAGGGTGTGGCCTGTAGCCCCTGCGGTTTCCTGAGCAGCCTCCGATAGATCTAGATCAGAGGGTGGTCAGGCACTGAACTAGAGTGTCTAGTGCCAATTCAGCGATGGAGAGACAATCGGCGAGCTTCAGTCCGACTCGGTCGATGGATTCGATTAGATCGTCATTGTTGATCAGCCTCCTCTAGTAGCGAGGAAGTGGTCGGTGAGTAGTTGTCAAAGGAAGACCTCAGAATTGGCTCCGAGATCGGATCTGCAGTAGCAGGTGCGGGGGTGACCGGCGCAGAACCAATCTGGCCTAGCTCGAGGAGCTCTCCGACTCCATCAGCATTGATGACCCACAAGATGGATCCAATCAGTGAAGATCTGGCCAGGCTACGGAAGGGGCGAAGAGCCTACAGAAAAAGCCATCTTGTTCAACAAGGAAACAACACGCACACCCCTACCTGGCGTGCCAACTGTCGACAAAATATCATCAGCAGTCCTCCGAGGGGTATCCCACGAAGGTAGATTAATCGGCAGGGGAGCGCGAGATCAAGAACAAGAAGGCAACAGAGACACATGAGTTAGACAGGTTCAGGCCATCAGTATGACATAATACCTTACTCCTAGTGGTCTGTTGGTTTGTATTAGCTATCGTATGATATGCCATGATTTTAGAGGGGGTCCCTTGCCTGCCTTATATAGTCCGAGAGGCAGGGTTACAAGTCGATTAGATCTGAGAGATAACTAGAAAGTAATAACTGATTACAGAAATCTTGGGATCATACATATCCTAACAGATCTCGTAGTATCTTCAGGATATCTTTCCCGATGTCTTGCAGAAGGCATCGAGTAGAGTCATGCCCCACAAGGCTTCTTCTTGTGGGCTGGGCCACCCCTAGGGGCGCAGCCCATGTGGTTGGCCATGGGTATCTAGGGTCGTACACCCCATAGAATTCTTCAAACCGAAGGTCATCACAACCCATTCAAATAAGCCAATTGCGGCAGGGCATCTAAAAGCTATTTTTGCTATGTCATCTTCAACCATAAAAATTTAGTTATACATTACATTGCCATCCATGAAACTAATAACCTTGTGCCCGGCTGCTGCATCTACCAACATATCGACTATCGACATCGGATAACCATCCATGGGTGTAGCCTTGTTCAGATCTCTAAAATCGATGCAAACTCTTAACTTCCTATTCTTCTTATACACAGGAACAACATTTGATATCCACTCTGCATATCGGCATGGTCGGATAAATTTCGCTTCTAGTAATCTTTCTGTCTCCTTTTTGATATCATCAAGAACGTTTGGGTTGAACCTCCTCGGAGCTTGTTTAAACTGGCCGATATCCAGGTTTGATTGGCAAACGATGTTCAACAATCGATTGGTCTAGACCAGGCATCTCATAGTATTCCCAAGCAAAACAATCTTTAAATTCCTTTCAATAAGTCCACTAACTCTTGCTTATACTCAGGATCCAACTTGACACTTATACACTGAAGGGACCGTGATGCCTAAGAGGGGGGGGGGTGAATTAGGTGACTTAAAAAACTTACTCTAAACTATGGCCTCTTTTTCTAACCCAAGCAAAACCTATGCAATAGATAAACTATCTAGATGTGCAACTATGGTTTTGCTAGTGTGTTGCTATCTCTACCGCAAACGTAGTAAAGTAATCAATGTAAATGCGGAAGCTAAAGAGCAAGGTAGAGATATGCAAACTCCCTGTCGACGACTCTGGTATTTTTACCGAGGTATCGAGAAGCGCGCAAGCTTCCCCCTAGTCCTCGTTGGAGCCCCTCGCAAGGAATCCCTCGCAAGGGCCAAGGCTCCCGGTCGGGTAACTCCGTGGATAGCCTCGGGCCTTCCCCACGCACAAGTGGGTCTCCGATGTGCCTCTCGGCAAGCCTCTCCCTAGATGCTCCCCGCCGTCTTCACTATCAAGCTTCCAGCCGAAATGCCATGGGCCTTGTTCCCTCCGGTACACGGTGGCGGCCACACCACAAACGCGGTTGGTGTGATCTCGCAAGACTTCAGGCCCCTCCGATGTACAACACTTGTGCTCGCAAGCACGGGGTGGCAAGAGGTATGCAAACCTCACTAAACACTAGGCAAACACCTAGAGCAAGCGCATAAGCGGTGGTCTAATCAACCTAAGCACTTCGCAAAGCACTTATGCTAATCACCTAATAAAACACTAAGCACTATGCATGTGGAGATCACTAAAATGGTGTATCAACACTCTTGGTATGTTTCCTCAGCTCCACACCTTTCAAATGGCCGGTTGGGGGTTGTATTTATAAGCCCCACTGAGAAAGTAGCCGTTGGGGTTGAACTCCTGCAAATCTGCTACTGACCGGACGCTGAATCGTCCTGACCGGACGTGTCCGGTCTTTCCGACCGTTGCAGCCGTGAACCACCGATCGGACGCTGCCAGCGTCCGGTCGCCTACCACCGGACATGTCCGGTCATAGTTTCACGCGCCTAGAACCTCTCTGTACTCGATCGGACGCTGTGTTTTTGCGTTCGGTCGATTTCCACCAGCGTCCGGTCCTTGCGTCTAGTCGCCTGTCTGCTGAGCCACCAGCCCAGCGTCTGGTCGCGCTTCCAACGTCCGGTCGCCTCTACGAGCTTGTTTCTTCGTGATCTTGCGTATGGCTTGGTTCCTAACTTCATGCTTGGACTTTGCTTGATATCTTGGGTCTTTTCTTGTGCTCCTAAAAGTCTTGCTTAAGGTGTTGATCATCGGATCATCACGTCGCCTTCGTCCAAGTCACATCTTGCACCCTGTTGGACTACAAAACAAACACTTGCAAATTCATTAGTCCAATTTGGTTGTGTTGGTCATCAAACACCAAAATCCAAAGTAAATGGGCCAAGGGTCCATTTTCCTTACAATCTCCCCCTTTTTGGTCATTGATGCCAATACGACCAAGGCAAGCAAATAATAGGAATTTGGAAGTTAAAAACTACCTACTTGCTAGGATGCAATGCATAAGGGCAAGTTTATTTGATACTTAAAGATACCAATTGAAATCATATAAGATATTTAGGGATACCAATTGAAGTCAATTGTCAGATACCAATTAAAACTTTTACTTAAAAGCTTGTCTTGCCCTTGCAAATGTCCCCATGTGATATTATGGATTAAAGCCTAGCTTTCTAAAAAAAATTCTCCCATTACTTATACTAATCCATAATTCACTTTCCTCCCTTTCTTGGACCATTACCACTTGTAGACATCAACTTGATGCTTGCCTTTGGTCCTTCAAATTCTCCCCCTTTGGCATCAAACACCGAAAAGGAGGACATTAATAGCACAAGGGGGGGTCAAATTTCATGATCCTTTGTATAAGAGTGAAATGGATCACACAATTTGACTCTCACATTATATAGATTAAGCTCCCCCTAAATATATGCATACATATGGTAGAAAGCAAAGCATATGCATAGTAAGCAAATTATTGTACAAGGGAGTTTAATCTATATAATGCATGGAGAAAGCATATAAAAAATAAATGAAATCAACATGATTAGCCAATTGAAGAATAATGCTTAACTCCGGGGACCCCAATTTCCTTACAATGAGACTATTATACATGTGATAGGTTTGAAAAATTGATACCATTTGAATAAGTGATAGTCTCAAAGTATCCAAGTTGTAGAATTACTCCCCCTAAATATGTGCATACAAGTGTTGAATACTTGTACCATTTGTGCACATTGATTTAAGAATCAAAATACCACTTGAAAGATGATATTTGGGAGAGATTATCCATAATTTGGACTTTGGCACATATTTGATAAATAATTGTTAAACAAGCTATGTGCCATGCTCCTAAACAATTTTAAACCATGTAGGTTTGCTCCAAGGGTTGATCATGGAACCGAGCAAGCCTACCATATGTATACCTATTGAATGCATGACAAAAGATTTAAGCATGTAGATGCAAGCATAGGTATGAAAGATAACTAGATGCTTTTAAGAGTAAATCAATTGAAAAACAATACCAATTGAAATGAAAACTAATTGAAAGTAATGACATCTAGTTACCTAACATGGGGAGGGGAAATTTGGGTCCATAGTATTCACTAACCTACTTGGCAATGACTTTGTCCATCATGATGCACCCCAAGTAATGCACCCCAAACTTTGCCAAGTCTCCAAATTCCCCGAGAGTCCGATGGACTTCTCACTTCCTTTTGGGATCCAAACCTTCTTGGTGCTCTTCATGTTTGAAATGATTTCCTTTGGCACCCAAAAGCGTTTGACCCCATTGTTTGTTTGCTTGTTCACCTTGATGGCCACCACCTTGTCATTTTTCTTCTTCTTCAAGAGATAAGGTGTGGAGGCCTTCTTGTCCACCTTGTTGGTGTAGGTGTTGAAGAGCTTGCTTGTTTGCTTTTTCTCCTTCTTCTTTTCTCCTCCCCCATTCTTCACCTTGCACTCATAGGACTTGTGGCCTTCTTTGTGGCACACTGTAGCAAACCACGGTTTGTCCTTCATCAAGCTTCTTCACTCCCTTGACGGTGTTATCTTGATGAAGTTGGGTCTGCTTCGCCTTGCCTTTCACTTGAGTCAAGTCCTTGGTGAGGCGAGCTACTTCTTGCTTGAGTTGCTCATTCTCTTTTGCAACCTCTTGTGTGCATGTATCTACAATCACTTTCTCAACACAAGCTTGGTTGCACAAAGGTGAGTCTAAACATAAATCATTGCAGGAGGTAGATGTATCCTTTTTAGTTATGTCATTTCTTTTAGATGCCTTGGTGGGGATATTTTTGACGGCCTCAAGATTTGCAACTTTATTTGTTAGCTCATCATAATGTTTGCACATGATTTCCATTTTAGCAAGCAAACTTTGATAATCATTTTGTGAGCTAGCTAACTTTCTTTTAATTTTTCATTTTTCTTTTCAAGTTGCTTATCATTAAATGTGAATGCACTTGTTGTTGCACTAGCCTCAAGTTGCTCAATTTTAGTAGATAGTTCAACATTGAGATTTGCAAAGTTTTATATTGTTCAAGCAAATTCTTGTATGCTTCTTGTGAACTACCTAGCTCTTCTTTTAAATTTTTGAGCTTCTTTTGTTGACTAGTGCAAACTTTAGCATATTTAAGATTTTGTTGCACAATTGTATTGTAAGAAGGTAAATCATCATCACTATCACTCTCACTAGAGGATGAGCTTTCATTACCTCAGTGCCATAAGGCACACACGAGAAGAGCTTGATGATGAGTGCTTGTGACCTCGCCTCTTGTGATGGTTTTCTTCTTCACTTGAAGAATCATCCCATGACCTTATTGTTGTGAGGGCTTTGTTCTTGCACGCCTTCTTCTTTGTCTTGGGTGTGGGCTTGTTTGGACAAACTTCCACAAAATGCCCCAACTCGCCGCATCCATAGCATCCCCTCTTTCTTTGCTCGTTTCTTTGATTGGTGAAAACTGAGGTCTTGAATTTGGATGGGCACACCCTTGACATTGAGCCTTACGATCATCTTCTCCACCTTTTTGATAAGTTTGATTGATTCTTCATCAAGGTCGGAGGTGGAGGAGGAAGATTGATCATCATCACTTGATTCTTGTTCATCATCATCATCATCCTCATCTTCTTCTTCTTCACTTGAGGAGCTTGAGCTTGAGCTTGACTCAACTTTCTTGCCCTTCATCTTTTTCTTCTCGCTACAAGCGAGAGCTTTGCCTTTGCTTGATGAAGATGCTTCTCCTTGACCCATTTTACATGACATTTCAAATGCCACTAGCTTGCCAATGACAATGCCCGGGGTCATGGTGCTCAAGTTTTCCATGTTGTGAAGAATGGTGATGATGCTTGCATATTTCTTTTGTGGTAGAACGGAGATGATCTTCCTCACGATGTCCGCATCATCTAGCTTTAATAATCCTATTGAATGGAGCTCATTGATAATTAGATTCAATCGAGAATACAAATCACGAACAAGCTCATCATCATTCATAGCAAAGGAATCATAGTTTTGCTTAGCTAGACAATGTTTTTGCTCACGGACATTACTTGTGCTGTCATGGAGCTCTTGGAGTTTTAACCAAATTTCATGTGCCGTATTTAAGGTGAACACTTGGTTAAACACATCCATGCTAAAGGATTCAAACAAGCAATTCTTAGCTCTAGCATTGAAATGCATTTCTTTTTCGTCACTCTTTGTGGGTTTTTTAGGATTCTTGATGGGTTTCATCCCGTCACGAGTGACTCTCCATACACCCAAATCAACCACCTCAAGGTGGCAAGCCATTCTAGCTTTATAGTAAGGGAAGTTAGTGCCATCAAATTGTGGAGGCCTAGCGGTATCCATCCCAACCACTCTACAATAGCGTCGGTTCAACGACGGTTAAGCCAAAGGTCCAAATATGAGCCAACCGGCTCTGATACCAATTGAAGGGACCGTGACGCCTAAGAGGGGGGGGTGAATTAGGCGACTTAAAAAACTTACTCTAAACTATGGCCTCTTTTTCTAACCCAAGCAAAACCTATGCAATAGATAAACTATCTAGATGTGCAACTATGGTTTTGCTAGTGTGTTGCTATCTCTACCGCAAATGTAGTAAAGTAATCAATGTAAATGTCAGAAGCTAAAGAGCAAGGTAGAGATATGCAAACTCCTGTCGACGACTCTAGTATTTTTACTGAGGTATCGAGAAGCGCGCAAGCTTCCCCCTAGTCCTCGTTGGAGCCCCTCGCAAGGAATCCCTCGCAAGGGCCAAGCTCCTGGTCGGGTAACTCTGTGGATAGCCTCGGGCCTTCCCCATGCGCAAGTGGGTCTCCGATGTGCCTCTCGGCAAGCCTCTCCCGGATGCTCCCCGCCGTCTTCACTATCAAGCTTCCAGCTAAAATGCCGTGGGCCTTGTTCCCTCCGGTACACGGTGGCGGCCACACCATAAACGCGGTTGGTGTGATCTCGCAAGACTTCAAGCCCCTCCGATGTACAACACTTGTGCTCGCAAGCACGGGGTGGCAAGAGGTATGCAAACCTCACTAAACACTAGGCAAACACCTGAGGGCCAAATCCTAGCCCTGAACGCCTGAGGGCCAAACTGGTCTTGGCTTGGGCTTCCTTCCCGTCGGCCAGGGCTTGGCGACCTGGCTTGATTGTAGCACCTTTCTTCGATGGTGTTGCATGCATCCCGATCTTCTCTAATCTGGTTGCATGTGGGAGGAGGTCTCAGCCCTATGCTCTTGCTAAGGCTAGGCTCCTCTTGTCCTCGAGCAGTTGTTGCTATCGGTGGTGGTATCACCGTTGCTGCTACTCGTCGAAGGGGCGTGAGTATTGGAGGAGTCCCATCGAAGGTGGGCGTTGACTAGGATGACCTTGAGGTGGCATTGTGGTGGTGAGATGTCGAGCTTTTAGCCTACTGCTCGAGGATGATGTGGATGAGCCAACGTGCCCCCAAAGCTTCTCGTTGGTCCTTGGGTCCGACATGTCGGAGATGTCACCAAGGGGGCAGGTGGCGGCTACCATGTTGTACGCCTCGTAGGGAAGCACATCATGTCTGGAGCCCCCATGTGGTTGTTGTGTCACATAGGTGAAAGGTCTGAAATGGCTAGAGGGGGATGAATAGCCTATAAAAATTTTCTGCAACAACACTAAGACAAAAGGTTAGACAACTAAATGGCGAAGCGAGTTTTGCGCTAGCACTACAAGTGTTGCAAGCCACATATCCACAAGTCTAGTTAGCTATAATCTCTAGATATCAAACAATGGCTATGCCACTACTTCTACCACTAGTGAGCTAACTAAGCAAGTAATTCAACTAATTACTTCTATGCTACACTAGAGAGCTACTCTATTAGCTAGACTACCTCTACTCAAGATATCTATAGAATTACAAAGACAAGAGAGGAAGAGGGATTGATACCAAGCCAGGAAAGCAAAAAATCAATCACAATAAGTACTAGTTGGCACAATGATTTTTCACAGAGGTTCACTTGCTTGCTGGCAAGCTAGTCCCTATTGTGACGATTCACCCACTTGGAGGCTTCATTCGCTAATTGGCATCACACTGCCTAACCCGCAAATCGAGTGCCACACAACCAACACAAAGATGGGGATCCACAAGCCATAAGCAATCCACTAGAGGTATACCAGTTGTGGCAAGTGACTAATGAGTGAATACCAATGAATACCAAGGAGATAATCAAGACACAACGAATTTTTCCTCTGAGGTTCACTTGCTTGCCTGGCAAGCTAGTCCCCGTTGTGGTGATTCACTCACTTGAAGGTTCACGCGCTAATTGGCATCACACGCCAAACCCTCAATAGGGTGCCGCACAACCAACACAAGATGAGGATCACACAAGCCATGAGCAATTTACTAGAGTACCTTTTGGCTCTCCGCTGGGGAAAGGTCAAGAACCCCTCACAATCACCATGATCGGAGCCAGAGACAATCACCAACCTCCGCTCGATGATCCTCGCTACTCCAAGCCATCTTGGTGGTGTCAACCACCAAGAGTAACAAGCGAATCTTCGTAGCAAAACACGAACACCAAGTGCCTCTAGATGCAATCACTCAAGCAATGCACTTGGATTCTCTCCCAATCTCACAAAGATGATGAATCAATGATGGAGATGAGTGGGAGGGCTTTGGTTCAGCAAACAAGGTTGCTATGTCAATGCAAATGGCCAAGAGAGTGAACTAGAGCTAGGCCAAATGATATTTATAGACACCCCAAACAATAGAGCCATTGGCTCAATTATTGGGCTGACTGTGGGATGACTAGACGCACCAGTCATGTGCCACGTCTGACCAGACGCATCTAGTCGCTGCGTTCGATCACAGCCTGACCACTATATGTCCCTTTCAAATTGTTTATCCATTCATGCCCAATGGCTATCTCTGTGCACCAGTAGTACTAGTGATTGAATGCAGCATTAGAAAATGACTAGACACGGGAGACGCAGCGTCCGGTCAAGTTCAGAGAGCTCCTAGAGCCGCTCTGAGCTGATCGGATGCGTCTAGTCACATCGGACCGGATGCTCCCAGTGTCCGAATCAATTATAGCGCTAAAAATCTGAGTCATGTTGGTTCACACCGGACGTGTCTAGTGTGGTGACGGGACGTGTCCGGTCGCTGTGTTCGCTCGCTTGCGTTCGGTCGAGTCCAAAGAGCTCCTAGAGCCGCTCAACTACGAATGGATGTGTCCGGTGTGGCTGACCGGATGCACCCCTACGTCCACTCCTCTCTTGGACCAACACCCGCAC